>NC_061100.1:74525990-74583490 GCF_015104395.2 Macrobrachium nipponense | reverse complement strand
ATATTTCTGAAATCTTTATATACATATGGGATACAGGTCATGAAATAAAAATGAGTAGCTAATCAGTCTCTCAGTAGCATATATGTCCATGTAAAAGGGTTGTTCGGCAATCAGTGTCCATCATTTAAATCGACATAGTTTCATGAATCTGTTAGGAGACCACTAGCTACCTAAATACATAAAATGATTTATTTTCCAACTTATTTTGAAGCAATATAGTAAATCCAGCTATGAGATAACTAGCGTTAAAGATGGGGTACACCTTGATCCCCTCTGTCATAGGACAAGAAAATTAATTGTCATATCTAACCCTACAAAAGTTGTTATTTCACACCTGTATGTTGTATAAAAAGTAACCTACGTTACCCCATTTTTACCAGTAATTCGGGTTGAGTTTGTGGCTTTAAAAATTTATTTCTTTTAAATTGTTTTATTTTTAATACTTTACTTCGAAGAGGACTTCATTTTCTTGCGAGTCCTCGATTTCAGTATTTCTATCTATCTATCTACTATCCATCTATTTATTTATCTATCTATCTATCTATGTATATATATATATATAATATATATATATATATATACATAATATTGCCGTTAAAATGTTTATCTCTCCTCGTATTGTTATGGTTTTTATTCTTGTTATTATGTATTCTGAGTAATAGCGATAATTACTGTAATGTCGGATTTAATGCATAGCAAGATTTCACAATAAACATAATTTAGAATTACTAAAGAATAACGTAATTTAAAATCGTGAAGTTTTGTCTCCCAACCACTGTGTTCTGTACTTGTGATATCGAACCCTTTACACACACACACACACACACACACACACACACACACACACACACACACACATATATATATATATATATATATATATATATATATATATATATATATATATATACATAATATTGCCGTTAAAATGTTTATCTCTATTTCTCCTCGTATTGTTATGATTTTTATTCTTGTTATTATGTATTCTGAGTAATAGTGATAATTACTGTAATGTCGGATTTAATGCATGGCAAGATTTCACAATAAATATAATTTAGAATTACTAAAGAATAACGTAATTTAAAATCGTGAAGTTTTGTCTCCCAACCACTGTGTTCTGTACTTGTGATATCGAACCCTTTTTTCCTTAGAGTATCATCGAGAAAGATAACATGTTGACAGAAGAAGATAACAATAGGCTGCTCATTTCTGAAAACCAACTTTGGTCTTGTCTTTTTTTGTAAATATGCCAACCAAATGATTAGCCACCTTCTGGTTGTAACGAACGAGTTCAGGCTTTGTCAAAAGTGATTTTTCCTAAAAGTCTCGTACAAGCTATAGCACAAAAGCACCTGGCAGTTGCGTCATGTATTGTAAGGTTGTAGTGCCTCGGCCCCAAAAGGATTCCTAATAATCACGCCAGGTATTTTCTTTTCTAGTTCCTTAGAGCCGGAAATTTCAAAACAATTTGCTCAGGAAATGACGCTCATAAAAGCTTTGCTCTTTGACTGAAGATAGAATTCATATTCATTATAAGACCGGATTCTGCGCTTGTTACATTAATAGCAATCTCTCTCTCTCTCTCTCTCTCTCTCTCTCTCTCTCTCTCTCTCTCTAATATTAATTTGTTTAAAGTTTTAAAACTTGTAATGTAAAAGCAAAGGTTTTGTACTGGTCACTCTTTGGTGTTTGATAAATTTCTTGTGAAGTTACATTTGTTTACAGGTATTGTTGTTTTATTTACACTTTAAGTCACGACTTAAAAGTACTTATTGAATTAATTACTTCTCTCTCTCTCTCTCTCTCTCTCTCTCTCTCTCTCTCTCTCTCTCTCTCTCTCTCTCTCTCTCTCTTTTTTTTTTTTTAATTTTTTTTTTGTTTTATGTGATTGTGGGAATTTAGTACGATTGAATAGTTTTGTGTGTTGACCTAATTTTGTTTCACATGTTTACAATTTACAGTTATTTAACTTGTTTTTTGCTTAGATTTTTTTTCAGATCTAAAATGTCTTGATAATTTACATTTTGCTTGATTAAATTTCTTGATAAAATATATTTTTTTTTATTTAACTTTGTGTTGTAAATCTCTCGTTCCCTCAGTATTAAATGTGAGGATGTTACTGTCTGCCACTCTTAAGAAGTCCCTGTATGAGAGAACGAGGTTACAACAAACAAAATCTACGTCAAAACACCGATATTACTGAAGGGAAGAATTTACATAAAACTCGGGAATTTTAGTTTAGATGAACTATATTTGCATTTAAATTACGTGAGCAGCAATTCACACCTTAAGGGTGACAGGGACTCGAGTAGGTCCAGAAATGATTGAAGGTGGTTGATTGTAGGTCCACCGGAAACGTGGCTGAGGAATGATCCAGACACAGAGATGTGATCTATGTAGAGAAGGAGTTGATGTCATTTGACATGATGCATAGCTGATAAAGAATATTCAAGGGAACAACAGAGGGAAGAGTTCAAAGTGAATTTGATAAAAGGGAAGGTTAAGATGATAGATAGAAGCCAGAAAAATTTGAAAATGTTAATATAGATTGTTGAAGACTTGAAGAAGTTGATTCATATAGGTACTCAGGAAAAATTTAACGGGTGTAGTATGTTGACACGAGAGGTGGGTCTGAGTACGGGCGAAGCTTTGACATTATCAGAGATTGAGTAGAATATATGAGGGATTAGAAGAATGCTCATGAAAGCCATCTTGAAATGTAATAAGTAAATTGAGCTAACTCTTCTGTGCAGAAGTCAAAAGTAAACACTGAAAAACTCGGAATTCATCTAATTTTAAAAAAGGGGCTAGTCACCTTTTTTCCAACCTAGACCTCTGCAAACATGAAGTGCATCACTCATCTCTATCCACCTCTCTCTTCTAATGTCTTTTTCTCTTCCCTAGTATTAAGGATACCAATTTAGTGTCTCTTGCACAAAATCTAACTATTAGTTTCCTAAGGATTTTGTCATTCATGAGGATCTTTTCCAAGCACTGAATACCATTTTTTACAAAAAAAAAAAAAACAAAAAAAAACCTAAACCATATCTTCACTATACTCTGTCTTTTTCCATCTGTTTATCCGCCTGTGGTGTTTTTGTATGGTAACACTGCGTCCCGGGCTTTAAATAGTTACGGTATGTGTAAGTTTTAGGTAAATAAAAGGATATCTGGGTGTACATTTGCAACTGAAAAGTGTTTTAATAATTTACTGTATGCGAAGTACACCGTTAATATTCGAAATAGGACATTATTATTATTGTTGAATGTAAGCTGAATGTGAGTAGAAAGAAAGAATGACCGCATTATGAGAGTGAAGATATGTTATGGAGGGGAAACAATGAACATCATTAGCGCTTATGCTCCACAAGTGGGCTGCACAGAGGAAGAAAAGAGCCGTTTTTGGAACGAAATGAGTGAGGTAACGCAAGAACTGGAAGAGCAGGAGAGGACTGTAGTGGGGGCAGACTTTAATGGACATGTCGGAAATGAAAAGGATGTAATTGAACGTGTGCATGGAGGACATGGGATTGGGGAGAGAAACCCAGAAGGAGAGAGTATAGTAGACTTTGCTGTGTCCTTTGATATGGCAATAGTGAACACATTCTTCAAAAAGAAGAGGGAGCACTTGATAACATACAGGAGTGGCGGTAGATGCACACAAATAGATTACCTCCTTTACAATAGATCAAGGCTGGTGGAAGTTAGGAATTGTAAAGTTATCCCAGGTGACCACGTGGCCCCCCCAACATAGGCTCCTTTGTATGGATTTAAAGATGAAAAGAGAAAAGAAAACGAAAACGAATGGGGTAAAGAAAATCAAGTGGTATAAATTGTTAGGGAGGGATAATGATAAGAAGAGAGAGTTCAGGAGAAGAGTGCTGGGAGAGGTTGATCTGGGAATTGAAGATGTGGGAGAATGGTGGAGGCAGAATGCATCAGTGATTAGAAGACATGGAAAGGAGATACTAGGGGAAACATCTGGAATAGTATGGGAGGAAAAGGAGAGCTGGTGGTGGGAAGAAGAGGTGGGGGAAGTGGTGAAAGGTAAAAGGGAGGCAAAGAAGAGATTTTGAAGAGTCACAGCTGCAGGAGGACAGAGAAAGATTAAGAGAAAGAAACAAAGAAGTAAAAAGGGTGGTAGCTCAAGCTAAGGCAAGGGCATATGAAGAGGTTTATAATGAACTGGAAAACCAAGGAAGGGTTGAGTAAGATGCTCAAACTGTCAAAAGTAAGAAATAAAAGAACAAAGGACATCACCCATATTAAGCAAATGAAAGATAGGAATGGTACGGTCGTAAAAAAGGAAGAAGACATCCTGAAAAGATGGAAAGAGTATTTCGAACAACTGCTAAATGAAGAAAATGAAAGACTTGTAAGAGAGGATGGACAAGTAAACATGGGAATGGTAATGGGGATATCTAGGGATGAAGTGATACGAGACCTTAAAAAGAATGAGAAATGGGAAGGCAACAGGACCTGACTTAATCCCAGTCGAAGTTTGGAAAGCCTTAGGAGAGGAAGGGGTAGACATCTTGTATGATCTGATGGTAAAAATATTCGAACAGGAAAAGATACCAGAAGAATGGCGGGAAAGCATATTGATACCAGTATATTTTACCAAGGTCAAAGGTGGGATGTAAACCAAAAAAACCGGAAATGCAGTAATTATAGAGGTATAAAACTAATGTCTCACACGTTGAAGATTTTGGAAAGAATCATAGATAGCAGGCTGAGAGAGGAAGTTAGAATGGGAAGGAACAGTTAGGATTTATGAAGGGAAGCGGCACAACGGATGGAATATTTTGCATAAGGCAGCTAATGGAGAAATTCAGAGAAAAACAACGAGACCTGCATCTGGTATTCATAGACCTTGAAAAGGCCTATGACAGAGTGCCAAGGCAAGAAATATGGAGATGTTTGAGGGAGAAGATGGTGCCGGAAAAGTATGTCAGAATTATTCAGGAGATGTACAGGAATGTGTATACTAGAGTGAGGAGTAGTGTTGGTGAGACGGATGGATTTGAGATAGGAGTTGGATTACACCAGGGGTCAGCACTTAGCCCATTCATCTTCAACATCGTGATGGATGTAATGACCAGGGATGTTAGAGAAGCAGTGCCATGGTGCATATTATACGCGGATGACATTGTGTTGTGTTCAGAGGGGAAGGAGGAGTTGGAGGGGAGGTTGGAGAGGTGGAGAGCAGCACTTGAGGAGAGAGGAATGAGAATAAGCAGATCAAAAACCGAATATATGTGTTCTAGAATTACTGAGGACGGTGGAAGTAGCATAAGATTGGGTGGGGAAGAAATAAAGAAAGTACAGAAGTTCAAGTACTTAGGGTCCGTATTGGAGGATAGTGGAAGCATGGACCAAGAGGTGAGACACCGAATTCAGGCAGGATGGAATAACTGGAGGTCTGCATCAGGGGTCCTCCTGTGACAAGAAGGTCCCTCTGAAATTGAAAGGAAAGTTCCATAGGACGGTGGTCAGACCAGCAATGTTATATGGAACAGAAACGGCAAGTATGAGGAAAACAGAGGAGAAGAAGATGGATGTAGCAGAAATGAGAATGTTGAGATGGATGTCGGGAGTAACAAGGGAAGATAGGATTAGAAATGAGTATATAAGAGGATCAACAAAGGTAGCTGAAATATCGAAGAAAATACAGGAAGGAAGGCTTCGATGGTATGGACACCTGTTACGAAGGGAGGAACGTCATGTTTGGAAGGACATACGATGGAAATGGAAGTGCAGGGTAAGAAGGAAGAAGGGAAGACCAAGAAAGAGATGGCGTGATTGTGTAAGGGAAGATATGGAATTGAAAGGTATAAATGAGAACGAGGCACAAGACAGAAATCGATGGAGACGACTCATTCGTAATGGCGACCCCATATAAAAATGGGTTTAAGCTAGGAAGAAGAAGTAAGCTGAATGTAACTATCTAAAGCCTGGGACGCAGTGTTACCATACGGAAACACCACAGGCGGATGGACAGATGGAAAAAAACAGAGTATAGTCGTAACCTTTCTTCACTACTTAAGCATTTCTTCTTTTATAAACTTTTTAACATCTTAAATTCCATATACACAAACCACGTATATATTTTCCTCTCAAATACGTAAAACATTCACACTTTACTTTCATATAAACGTTGGCTTACCTGTCCATTAATGTATTCAGACTCACAAAGCCATAGATTTTCCCAGATTTGTTATTTGTTATCTTCGTAATGTAACCTTATCCTTTTATAGAACTTCTAAATACTTGTATAAATGAATCACTTCCATTCTGGAACCATTCATGTCAACAGGCATGGTCATTCATCCTATCTCCTATTTTATCTTACAAAGGAATGTTGGTGACATTTATTTTCAATTTCCGGTGCTTAGAAATTCTGCCAACCCTTTCCGATGGTATCTTCAGCTTCACTGGTGTATAGGTTAATGACAATATAGCTAATGCAAAATATATTAGGTGAAACTTGACTCATAATTTCTCATAGATATTCAGCTATCTCAGATGTCCATACTCTGAATTGTTTATTGGGACATTCATCAGTAGTGTTAATGACCGCTAAGACATTACACACCCTTGTCTTCCCCCTACATTTAATGTACCTAATCACTCTACCTTACATAAACATTGGTTTTATCAAAATCACCTTTACACTGATATTCTTAGGACCTTCGGCATCTCTGCTTAGTGCTATGTAACCCGGATACAGGTTTTGCTTTTATTCTAAAACTCCTCTCAAATCTTCTCCAGAAAAACGTTTGGTTCTCAAAACCCTCTCCATAAATCATCGATATATACCTTCCTTTTCGAGTATATTTTGTATTGTTGAGCCCCTTCATCTTTTTAATACAAAGAAATAATCACTCTTCTTACCTATCTTCCCAGCTTCTTCGACGCCTTATACATCCTGGACAGCTACCCCAATTTTGTCCTTTATTACCATATATTCAACTACTTTTATATCTGGAACCGGCCAGTTACTATTTTCTGTATTTTCACTTGAATTTTTTTTCTCTTCGATAAATGTTTCATCATCCATTCTTATACTGTTATTTCCCTTCGCCGAGCACCTGCTCTAAAAAAAGAAAAAAAATAATGAACACTATCTGCTGAAACAATGACGCTACCTTTTAAATTTACCGTTGGAGATTTATCTTGCTGCGCTGGAAAACTCTTTGTTTGTTTGAATACGACGCCTGATCATAAATAAAGCTATGATGACCTTTCCTGCTAATGAAAAATGAGTCAAGCATTATTACAAAACAAACTGGAAATAAACACGTCGGTACAAACGATTTGAACATTAATTCTTTTTCCAACAATATCTGGAAATTGAGAATTTTATTATCCATCGTAAGGCTGAACGATACTGTTTACCAAACTAAATTGCATTCATAAAACGGAAGTATTGCTTTCATAACTATATAAGTGATGCCTGTTGCAACATCCCCCATTTTAATTCAGGTGACATCTTTTTTATAATAAAGTTACATGTCTTTCGATATTTCTCTATACCGATGTAAGAAGAACATATTACTTTTCCTATTTCAGTGAAAAATACACTTCATATTTTAGTGATATCTTGTAAAATTATGCAAAAATTTGAAAAAAGGACTAGGTTTCTTTATATCTTCTTTAATTTTCCAACACCTTCACTGTAAAAGCTTCATTTAAGCACGAGGGCAAAAACATTAATTTGAACCAAATACTCCTCTGACTTTCTACTATATAACTTACTATCGCAGACAACTGGACGTTTTTTATAAGGATTACTTTATCATCTTTATATAATTTTTACCAAATATTTTTTCGCTAATTATTGCAGTCTACAAAAGTCTTCCATGTTTTTCATTATTGTCTTTATTTCATACTCCATTGTGATAAAGTGTTTAATTATTTATACTTTCTCTTCATTATACTATATAGTGGTTTTGTTTCATAAGCAAAATGCAAATTTTGTTGTCCTTATATATTCTGTTAAGATAATAATCTTCATAATACAGATATTTCTCACCAATAATATATTTATCTTGCTATATATATATATATATATATATATATATATATAAAATAGAAAAAAGGAAAATTCACTGAAACACATCAATATTCTATGAATTTGCTTATTTTTAGTAAATCAAGAAATTTTTAACCCGAATTATTTGTTTGTGTATAGTTTTGGGAACTTCTAAAGGGCAAACTGATGGATCGTTATCAAATTCTCAGAGGGTTAAGAGCATCTTTTAACTGTTGTTCCTCAAATTCTACAATAGAAAGTTTTGTCATTCATGTAGCGTACCAAATCTTTTCGTTGTTATTTTTTTACACTTTGTTTTTATTATCAACAGACTTTCCATGGCTTCTAACGTTATGAATACTCATTAGAGTTATCTACTGAATTACCGGACTCACCGGAAAATGTTAAAAGAGAAAGATATTTTGCTGTTGTGCGTTTGAAGATAGTTCCCCTATACTCCAGTGCACTTGCCCTAACGCAGCTATCCTAGACCAAAATAAGGTTTTCTAGTAAGGCTCCAAAATGCTTGACCATAGCATGGTAAGTAGTGAATACTACTACCTCAAAAAAATTTAAGAAATAAAAAAAACTTAATAAAGGAAAACAATAAAGTCAGACGCTGACAAGTCGGGCCACAGTTCAACCAGCATTTATTGAATCAGCTGCTGCTAAATGATTGCTATGGTTAATTAGTATTTTTTTTTTATAAATGATTAATAGTTATCATATTTCAGAGAGAGAGAGAGAGAGAGAGAGAGAGAGAGAGAGAGAGAGAGAGAGAGAGGAAAACTTTATGATATATCTATAATAAAATTAAAATTTCAGGCATCTCACAAGACCTAAGTGACTTGTGACATCAGTATGAACTAACATACTGATAAGATGTATTTCTGAACAACAGAATTATGTAAGCTAAAGCTGATATGCAAGTCATGATCAACAATCATCTTTGAAGAAAGACCTAAGGCCTTAGAGTACAATCGAAAACAGAGAACATTGTGTGCTCAGAAAAGCTGAATAGAACAGTAGAGCAAACAGTTTCAAGCTGCCATTTCACCCTCAATCAAATGCCCACCCCGATTTTCTACTCTTTAAGTAAAATAAATATTTTAGCGTGGAGGGAAATGTAAATTTACCATAACTTCTTTTCAAAGTCGACTGAGTCTATACCCACAGTAAAATAATGACTTTAAAAATTAATATCTTAATTAGTTATATTTGGATATAATATCTATGCATACCAGAGGGAATGTAGATTCTACTAGCATGGCTTCTTTATATAAGGGTTCATCCAATGCCATACCCGGCAGTAAACTCACATGGAATCCATTGTTCTGGCAGCTCATGCAGTACTGTGTGATGGCCCACCTCCATTGAAATCTACATGTTTCAAAACTTCCTGTGCACAGCATTGAAAGCTTGATTCATAGCCTGTAGCTCTGATGGGCATATTTGAAATGACTGCCCTAGGGCATGGACCTTCAAAAGAGGCTTGAAATTGTCAGGAGAATCTATAGCTAGTGTCATGGAGGGAGTATGGCATTGCCAGGTCAACCTAGAAGGATGTCATGGATGCACGGACAAGCTGATGAAGTACACAAGTGATTTTTAGAAGAAGTTCTCCAGAAATCAAGTCTGCAAGGTGATGGCAAACCATCGCCCATACTACCCCTCGACCACTCCCTGGAGACTGTTAATCTTTTCTCCTGACCCAGTGATTGCCCTGAAGCCTCTCATCCAGGTATGAAGCCGCTTTGAGACAAAGTCCCCACAGTAGGCACCTGATACACCAGTGATGAGGATTACCCAAAAGAAAAAGTTGAAGGTTGTTGCCCTACCATGCGGCCAACCAAAAAATCACGAGGTCACAGGATTGTACCAAAACTCATGTGTGTGCCCATAGAAAATGTGTACTGAAGAGCATGGGAAGATAATCTAGTAGAAGTCATAAAAGGAGACTAGAACGGCCCTAAATGGCACAGACACCCTGGCAGCATATCTAACAACATGGCCCCCTGACTCCCATTCCGTATTCTTCCAGTGCTAAGTCCCTTCAACTCTTTCCCTCTGTTTTGGTGCCACGATGTGGACCCCATCTCTCCGACTTGAAGTAAAGTGCTCGGATTTGGGGTTTTTCAACAGTCCTGAATTCTTTTATCTTTTGCTGATTTATTTTTTATTTCCAAGTCCAATTTCCACATAGACCTGACCTTTATTCATGCAGTGCATTAATTGAGAATAGTAAGAGTTTTACCAGTGTTTGAAATCGAGAATTATTGGTGCCTTCTGCGCACCTCTCGATTTTTCTTTTGATTGTGCTAATTTCCAGTCACCTAACCACATACATTCTCAATTTGAGACACAGTTGCTTGCTGTGAAATCTCCATGTTCCGATTGTGTGTGTGTGTGTGTGTGTGTGTACAAAGTTCTAACCACTGCATTCATCTCTACTGTGCCCTTGAACTGGATTTCCGAGCTTCCTCAGTTATTATTATTATTATTTTTTTTTTTTGTAATTTAGTTCTCCAACTGGACTTTGTTTACCTGTCTAATCTATCCCCCATTCTTCTAAGCCTAACTGAACCTAAGAGTTTTATCTGCAACATTTCCTGTTGAGTAAGGCCTTCACCTCATCTCTTTCTTCTTATGATTTACCTGACCCTGTAATTTCAGTCAGATACGTAAATTTTCATGGTAAGTTTGTCCTATCCTCAGTTATATCATAAGGGTAACTTCCCTGTTGAGGATTTTAAGTCCATTCTTAGGTAAAACATAAAAGTAGCGAACAATTGCTCAGAATTGCTTGCAGCCTGCAACATTCCAGCTATCAGCTACTAGCTCCATTAGGCTAGATGCAAGAAGAGAAACAAACCTTAGCATAAAATTCCTTAATAAGAACACAATCAAACGGAATTCCACATCATAAGTATAATATATTTTTGTATTTTTATATTATATGTGATCATAACAGTGACTGTAAAAAATTTGTTAGGGATCACATAACCCACGGGCATGTTACACACGTAATTTCATAATGAGAAAGAGGTTTTGCTTTTCTAAAACACAAGTTTTGTTGCTATTACATGTTAGCCTGCATGATTTAAGTATTAGGTCAGCCAGGAAATGAAATGTTAAGCAAAGTGATAACCAAGGGAATAGTGTGCTTATAGCCTTTCGCCCTGTGCTCAATTTAAATCACTGGACTCTCTTTCTTGCACATAGTAGCAATCATGCTGGACTTCTGACTAAAACTCCTAAAATTTCCAAGACCATTTTTTAAAAATTTAGTATTTACAACACTCATTTCATTCTGGCCTCGTTGAGCCCATTATTGAGCATATGAGAGTCAATTCCTTTTCTCTTTTCGTAAGTCAGCACCAGCGACCAAATGTTTTGCTCTCATATCCTGAACAGTTAAAAGGCGAGATAACATTCCCAGAATTTTGCGTGGAAAACTTCACTCAGATGGCCCCATGTTTAGTGCACGTGCCAAATCGACTTTTGTTACATAGAGTAAAATTCGCATAGTTTTATAATCCCGTGCCTAACTTGGACTTAAAGGACATCAGATGCATTACTATTCATCTCAGCAACCTTAAAAACTATGTTTTTAGACACTAATATCCGTTGTTTACGATTATTTTTATATGTCACGCCCTTCCTACCCCCTTCACAACCCCCCTTCCTACCAGGGCTGAACTTGGACTTGAAGGGTTTGTGAAGAGTCACTATTTATTTCAGGGACCTTGAAAACTATTGATTAGACACTAATATCTTTTGTTTTCAGTTATTTTTACATGGCACCCCTTACTACCCCCTTCTCACCCCCCTTCCCATCAGGGCTGAACTTGAACTTGAAGGGCATTGGGAGAGTCACTATTCATCTCAGTCCTTGAAAACTATGGCTTAGACACTACTACCTGTTGTTACTAGTAATTCTTACATGTCACCCCCATACCCACCCACTTCTCATCCTCCATCCTTATCAGGGCTGAACTGGATATCATTGTTCTCAAAACCCAAGTCTGAGTCCATTGAGAGGCAATTCATCTCTGCTCCTTTATCTTCACTCCCATTCACCTACTGTAATCTGAAAAAGAATTTGAATGACTGCAGGAAAATGAGAAATTAGAGGGAACAATACAAGTTCAGGTGGTTTGAGAGAGGGGTATGCAGGTGTGAGGAAGTGGAGTTGGGAACTTGAGGGTCCAACAACAATGCCAAGGATCGGGTCAGGTAAAAAGAAACCAAGGTCAGGTAGAAAGTTACAGATAAGCGAGAGAACCCCCCTTCCATGAGAAACGTGATTTTTAGCGACTTGGCAGGATGTTTTAACTTTAATATCTGTTTGCCAAATTAAACTGGGACCATGTTACAATAGAAATTGGGTACGAGTCCCTTATGTGTGAATGTCCCTATCATGGAGGTCTTGACATTGGTCAAAAGCCCACCCTGACAGGGTATGACAGCTCATTTGTCATCCAGAAACTAATCCCAGGGAGAAGCCCTTAAAAGAGGTTTAGCCATTGTTCATTATAGCAATACAAAATGGAAAAAAGTGCTATATGCAGAAAGAAAATCTCAACTAGTTCAAAATGGGGAAATAGGTTACTCTACAGCTTGCTTCCTTCTTCAAATCCATAACTCAGAATTTACATTTGGCTGAAGAAAAGAAAGGAGAAAGAGAATCCAAAATGGATACTCATGATAATATATATATACACACACACACATATATATATATATATATATATATATATATATATATATATATATATATATGATATATGTATGTATATATATATAATATATACATATATGTACATATATTCCTGTGCCTGTTCCTGCATATGTATTTGTGATGATGATTATGAAAATTATCTTTATCAATATATTGAACGTTTACATTGCCAACTTATTCAAATGTAGCTCAAAACACTCTTGGGGAGCTAATGGGCATGTGATGCTATTTCTGGGACATCTCAGTTGTGAAGCTAATGATGTATAGCATTGATATCCGTCAAGAGTGCCATTAAAAATTTCCTAGAACATGTTTTGATTAAAGTAAGTATTCAACTAACTTTTTTTATACTCTAAATCGAAGGAGGTTGAATTGGGTGGAGATGCCTTTTCCCGGATCAGTGAAGCCGACCGGTCAGTGCATGTAGGGCAAAAAGCTCACTCACCTTACCCGCTGCATGACTTACCAAAAATATTGGTAGCTAAGTTTAGCTCGAATATCTACTTCTGAAATAAATAAGTTCTCATATTATTCTTTTAAAGAATGCCTAGTTTGTGAGCTGCATATGGATGCACTCAAAGACTCGCAAAGCCTTAAATCCATTGGTTACATTTCATTGCTAAGTATTGTGTAGGCTATAACTGTCGAAATTTTTTTTTAAACCATGGAGACACAGAACCAGCACATAGATATTAGAGAAACCCTACATGAAAATTTACTTTTAATTTTTTTTATATATTCATCATAGAGACAGCTAAGACAATATTCAGTTGCACAAAAAAACAAGCAGTACACGTTTTCATTTTAATTTACCTAGGTGATATGTTTATCTACCTCGTTCACTTGTGGCAGTGCCTACAACTTGCAATAAGTGGTGATATGAAGTACTGTATCATATTAGGATATTATAGTAGCACCATTTAGATTCTTACTTTCAGTTGTTACACAATGTTATCATATTTTATAAAAAGAAGCAGTAGCAACGATAATAGTCTTATAAATGAGATATCTTATACATTCAAAGCGTTATATTATCTTTGTAAGCGAGTGCGCACACACACGTTCACAATTGTGCAAGTTAATTTTTTTTTCGTTTATATTTGGGATTGAAGTTTTCCAAAAGATGAGGATCTTAAAAAAAATTGTGTTCAAGGCAGTGTGTTTAAAACGGAAACTCAGTGATGCTCTAGATCAGGTAGGCTCATTCAGAAAAAAGATGAAACTATTGCAGCAATCTAAACGTCGTCATGTCAAAAAGAATAATAATTTGAATAGTGTTTTATGTGAATTAAGGAGGAAATCTTTCATGTGCGCCACTAGGTTGGACGTATTAGAAAAGTGTGCTGGTGGTGTGCCAGATCTTTTGAAAAGGCAATGTGCAAGAGCATAAATCTTCCATCTAGGGGTAAGTATTCCCCAGAAATGAGAAGTTTTGCCCTCACCCTTCACTTTTATTCCCCGCATGCATATCTCTATGTTCGGAAAATGTTTGATACAACGTTTACCGTATCCTAGAACAATTTTGAAGTGGTATCAACAAATAGAGGGCCAAACATGATTCACGAAACTCTTTTTCAGAATTAAAGATGAAATTCAATTCGCACATCCAATAATTCAACAACCAGTCTACATCGTCTTTGATCGCTGTCTTATGTTGAAGCTGGTAGGGACTCGTTTGGTGATAGGAAACATTTTATTGATAGAGAAAACAACTCAATTAAATGGATTTACATAGTAATATTGCACAATATGCTGGCTTATGAAGGTTTGCATCTAGGGTACAAACTTAGTTATGCGTATATAGATTGGTCAAAAATAAAAATGAATGATAAAATAGAAGCTCTACTTACTTCTCAGTGAATTAGTATTAAATCCCTGCAATTTTGTCTTTTCAATGACCCCAGAAAATTTCGAGGATGCGAGGGAACTATTAAGTTCATCACAATTTTCAACCATTATTTGACATCATGAATGCGAGAAATTTATGATCTTTTGGCTTATAAAGCCATTTCAGAAAAAAAATATGAAAAGCTGATTTAAGATTCATAGTTAATGTAGAATTTCAATTTCCTTACAATAAAAAGATAAAAAGGAAGTGCCTGTTTTTAAACGTAGGGTTGAGACTGTCATGTGACGGGCAAAGGATTTGGTCCTTTCTGCCCTATCCGGCTGGTGTGTCGGGACGCCCGTTCCAGTGGCTTCACGGATTAGTATAGGGAAAATGACCTGTGGCACCTCCACCCTATTAAACCGCCTTGCTCTAAATTAATCTTTGGTTGTCGACTTAATTATATTTTTTTCATGTGTTATCATAAATTTTTGTTCCTTATTAAAAGTTTTACGACAAGGGCCTATTTTGATTTTTCAGGCTCTTGTTTTTTTTTTTGTACTATTTACTTCCTGGTAACATAATATATATAAGTTTTTATATAAGTAAATTCAGGAAGTTACACCTGTTCCTTATGGACATCAGATGCAACTGGCCTAGCTGGTGGGACATGAATTTTGGACCCAGAGTCAGGGTGCAAGCACTTACTAACTTGATCTCGCTTTAGAAAAAGACTATTTAAAAACTGTTGTATCCTTATGATGAGTAATAGAAGTCATTAACAGTGGGATGACGATCAGGGGTAAAGACCTACTTGTTTTCTCTCCTGGCTTCAAATTTTGGTACTAGCGGATGACTTGTTTTTTAAAAATCAAAAGGCAATAACATGAGTCATAAGCCTTAAATACCTAGGAACTTTGTACCTGGGGAAACTGGCTATCTTTTAATATCTTTTGCAGTAAATCCTCCATGGCTCTGCCTCAATATTGGAAGGCAAAATTTTGAAAATTGTCCCTAGTAATGTGCATAAGGTCTTACTAAAAGAGTGTTGGTATATGAGTCACAGGACAGCCTGAAATGGGGAGATTATGATATATGATTCATTAATCAAATTGGAATGACGCAGCAGATAGAAAATGAATTCAAGAGAAATGGTATGGACATCTTAACCATGGCGCAAAGGAATGGGGAAATAGACGAGACGCGGGCAATGCGGACCTTTATTTAGGAACAGCTGATGGAAGTGGTAGCGAATACTACATTAAAGTAAATACATTAAAATGAAGGAAATACATTCATTGACTGAAAAATAGTAAACAGTAGATCACTGCCTGCTAGATTTCAGCCAAATTATTTTATTAGAAGTAAAATAGTGATCTCTTTGACAATGAATGAACTCCCTGAATCTATATAAGACGAATTCTATATAGAACTTCCGAATGCTACACTTGGAATTCGAGAAAAATATTAGAAAAATTTTGGCAAAAGAACGCATAATTAGTACTGACAATAAATGTACGGAAGAAAAGAGGGTTGGGAGAGACTATTAAGAAAAATTGAGAACAGTTTAATTGTTTTTATAGTATAAATAATCTCGCGATGGAAGGTACTCTTTTCGACAAAAGGAAATCCATAAATACTTGGATATCATCTAAAGATGGCAGTTATAAAAACCAAACATATCACATAACCATCGATCAGCAAAAAAAAAAAAAAAAACACTTTTTACCACCACAGTAAAGCTAAAATTGGAAAACACCAAGCAAAAAATTAAATATCATGGGTTATAAGAAGGTTCTTGAAGTTAACCGTCAAGAAATTTTTGCTGCTGATTTGCAAGTTTAGAAGCTATGCCTAGGCATGGAGGTAATAAGGATTGGGTGGACATTGGGAAAGTATATCGGGTGATGGGAACAACATGGGAAGCTTGGATGTTGAATTAAATTAGGTATATTCTATAAAAAAAAAAAAGTAAGAGGACATACTGAAGTAATTTCAATGAGGACATGAATACGCAAATGAATTGTACTACGTACCCCTGTCTACAGGGTAAAGTTAAATTAAGTGTAGGAAGAGGCAAGAGATTAATGTCGCAAAATAAATGAATGGTACTGACAAAGTAATTCATTCAGAATGTGGAATTTGTGTTTGTGTAGCCCACAGACTTTATTATTGCAATATCTAAGGTAGATAAAGGGAAAATACCTGTCATAAGGAGAGGACGGATTATCATGAGCATTAGAAGAGGAAAGAGAACGAAAAATAGAACATCTTCATGAAGTCTTCAATATGAGACATAAGGGAAAAATTAGACTTGCATACTATAATGAATACATTCTTAGTTTTTTAAGTGGTGTCAATAATAAAGCTACTTGGGAGATTGGAGACGACAGATTATGTTGGAATCACTACAGAGATGATTTTAGCTGAAAATGAGTGATGCCTTATATGCTATTTTAATTTTAGAAAATACTGACAAAGATAACAAAAGCCTGATGATTGGGATTTGGGAATAGTATAGTTAGGAAACAAAGGTCACTTGGCTGAGTGTATTAAATATAGAGTCCTTATGCTTATGATAAAACATTTAATTACTTTTATCCTTAATATCCTGGAGAAAAGTGACACTGTACTCAAAGATGAACAAGGTGGTTATGGAAAGAGCAAAACATATAGTGGACTAGTGTATGGAATTTGAAAATCCCCTTCTGGTAGCGTTTGCTGATTACGAGAAGACATTTAACAGTTGTATGTAAAATTTATTGAAATTAGCCAGGCATGAACCAGATATCTAGCAAATGTTGATAATGTTTTTAAATTTTCCCTGATACAGAAAAACTTATTTTCCCATGCTATTGCACTTTACGCGGATTTAGAAAAAAAAAGTTATTAGAACTGGAATGAAAGGTTTATATAGAAAAATCGATAGAATCCCAAGGTTTAGAACTTTCAGATGAAGCTGCTTTAGTCACCATAGAGCAGGACATAAAAATTTCCCAGATGCTATGTATTATCCAAAGAAAAAAGGTGGACCTTAACATAAATTCAATAGAACTGGTTAAATGGAAAAGAAAGAAAAGAGAAAGCTCCTTTCTCTTACTCTTTCTTTCTCTCTCCAACCATCATTGTCCCTTTCCCTCTTTCTTCTCACTGATACCAACTCTCTCTCTCTCTCTCTCTCTCTCTCTCTCTCTCTCTCACTTTTTATATCTTTCACCTGCCTAACACCCCCTCTACTCTCTCTCTCTTACTCTCTCTTCCTCTCCAACATTCACTGTCTTTTTCCCTCTTTCTGCTCACTAATACCAACTCTCTCTCTCTCTCGCTCTCTCTCCTCACAAACACCCGCTCTTCTCTGGCTCTGTCTGTCTGCCTATCTTTCTCTCTCTTTCTTTCTGACCCTCCTTGTCTTTTTTCCTCTTTCTCCTCCATTGGAATCCCTTCTCACCCACACCCCATTTGGAGGAGGAGGGGTGTGGGTGAGAGGGGATGCAATGTTGTGTTAAAATTCTAAAGCAATCGGTGAAGAACATTCGGAGAATTAAGATTTTGAACAAACGAATATTTACACATACAATATACGTATATATATATATTCTCTATATACATATTATATAGATATATATATATATATATAGATGTATAATATATACATATAGATATATATATATATATATATATATGGTATATATATACATATATAGTATATATATATATATATATATATATATATATGTGTGTGGTGTGTGTGTGTGTGCGTGCGTGTGTGTGTGTGTGCGTATGTATTTATACACATACACACCACACACACACACACACACACACACACATATATATATATATATTATATATATATATATATATATATATATATATATATATATATATATATATATCCATATATGTATAGCTCTATACAGAGAAAGGTTAAATGAAGTTGAATGTTCCAAAAGAATGTGCAAACTGAGTAAGGACAGGAAATCAAATAAGCTGGAATTAAATAAGAAATTATGATTATAGCTTAGTTCAATGCGATATCTATTGCTGTGCAGGTGATGAGACGATTTAGTAGATTTAGAATAAATCTTCAAATTTTCATCAGTAGTCAGATTACAGGACAAAGTGAAAATTCATAGCATCAAGGAAATTACAGAAATTCCAAATAAGATGGAGACCATGACGAGGTAGGAATGCAGATAGCTTGGAAATATCCTTCGAACAGTCAGGAGAAGAGTTTGTGAAAATGTCACTAAGTTCCCCTGGGCACGAGAGCCTGCTTGGCTGAGAAATATGTTAATTAAAGGAAGTTAAAACACGAGACACAAATAAGTGAGGGAATCTCAAAAGATCCTCTTGCGCACCACAACGTTGGAAATGATGAAAATGATATTATTTTTCTTAGCCCGTGCAACTACAGAAATGTACTAATGCAGGAACAGCCAAATATGGGACTAATTTACTGAAGAAAATCTTATTATTTCTCGAAGTTCTCACTGTCGCAAAAGAAAAAGTAACTATATTACTTTAAAAAGGTTTATATATATATATATATATATATATATATATATATATATATATATATTATATATATATATATATATATAATATATATATATATATATATATATGTATATATATATATATATATATATATATATATATATATATATATATATATATATATATATATATATATATATATATATATATATATATATATATATATATATATATATATATATATATATATATATATATATATATATATATAAATATATATATATACGTATACACACACACACATATATATATATATATATATATATATATATATATATATATATATATATACTTATACATTATATATATATATATATATATATATATATATATATATATACTTATACATTATATATATATATATATATATATATATATATATATATATATATATAAGATTGCTGAAGTGTTTTCTGGGAGTCATTGCATGTCTGGTCTAGGTCTGAGTCAGGGCTGACACTTCACTGCCATCGAATAATGTTTGTTATATATATATAATATATATATATATATATATATATACATATATAAATATATATATATATATATATATATATATATATATATATATATATATATATATATAGAAGATTGCTGAAGTGTTTTCTAAAGTCACTGCAGGCTTGGTCAAGGTCTGAGTTAGTTGACACTTCAGTGGAGTTGAATAAAATGGATTACATATATATGAAATTGCTGGAGTGCTTCCCGAAGATGAGGTTTTCAGGAAACAATGGAATTAATTTTCCCTGGAGATGTGACCTCCAGAAAAAAATGTACTAAATGCACATATATAATGTCATATGTGTGTGGGATGCTGCCACATACATCCATGCAAGAAATGGAATGAAGGGGTGACAAATTAAATCCATAGGTTCTTTAAAATCTTGTAATGAAGATAAACAGACATCAAGACGACAGTAGCGGGAAGCAGGTCCGCGCTTGTCACTACAATGACCACTGGACAGTGACTGACTATGCATATGGCGGGAAATAAAGGCAGTGTTGACACATCTAATTACAATGTTGCCACGATGCATAATGAAATAGTGGTCTCACAGTATGTGCAATGGGAAATATACATGGAAATATAAATATAATTCTTCTTTAGAATAATGCAAAGCAAATGTACAAAATGTTCATAAACTGTACGTAATGTAATCAATATACAGCATAACATTAAATATCTATACAATATGAAGCAATTTTGTCTTCCTAATTAATACAGATTTCTGAGCATTTTGCTTTATTCTATTCTAATTCACTTTTTTACATCCTCACAGGGTCCAGGAGATAGGCGCGGAGGAGACTACGATTTGTCTGGACCTTGTGCCGAGGGCCTGGTCTGCAGGCCTTACTATGGTGGAGAATATCCAGGTCTGTATGAGACCTGTCAGTGATTCCTGACCTGTCAGTGAAAACCTGTCGCTCTGAATGTGCACAAGAGAACTCTAAAGTCCAGACCTAACCTTAGACCTGGGAATAAAGGCAATTAAACAGAAAATAAGGTTGGTGATTATCCGAATAACGCAACCTGAACAGAAATGAACGTTGTTGATTCTCTGAGTAGCAGGACAAGTAGGTCAGGCAGAAGGGGACCAAAGAATGACAATTTTTTTTTAGAAAAAATGTTGTCACCAACAAAAGCTCCACAAGGCTTCAATACATTGTGTACAATAATCACCTTTGTGCTCCTTGTTTAATGAACTGTTCCATAGCTGTTTATTCTATAAGTTATATTATAATTTAAAATTAAAGCATAAAAACATTGTAATTTCAATGTAGGTAACAAAACTTGATTTGTAGAACATAAGTAACACTTGGAATAATCATGGGTGAGATTATGTTTGATAGAATACCGTCTCAGTAATACTGCAATGCAAATCAAAATGCAAAATCAGAAATAAATTTATATAAATATGCATATCTCTGTTTATTAATTATAATTATTGATCAATTCTTTTCTACCTCCTAACTTTTCTTGACATATTAGTAAACGCAATCTTACTAATTATTTAACAACAAGGCAGAAGACTAACTGGATGAAAATGTCTCAAATTTTCAAGTAGATTTAACAGTTTCGTGCAAGTTAAAGTCTTTAGTCTCGATAGATTTCGGTACTCCAAAGACTCGTTAAAACTGCTTTATGGCGGCAACTGGCAACTATGTACAGTTGGACACAGGTTTCCCTGGAACACCTTCTTGAGGGACTTCGAAAAATTATATGGTAACAGTGTTTACTGAGGGGGATGGGGGGAGGACTCGTCCTCTCTTAGCAAGAGTTCCACCAATAAGCTCTGGAATTCTTTCAGTGGGAGGAGTCATTAGGTATGGTTGGAGAAACACACACACACACTCACACGGAGTAAAAGAAAAAAAAAATCTGAGCAGGTTATATCGCTGTAACTAAGATTACTGTCTCACTTTTAATATAAGTTTGTTTATTAAGATTCCATTTAACTTTCGTCTAGGTCGTTATCTTACCACCGTGTCTGTTATTATATATCGGTCATATTCATTACGCAATACTTAAATTTGATAAAAATTTTAGTTATATTGGTATTGGAGAGAATCACGAACATCATAACAAGATATTCTAACCTTATCATGTAAGCGAAGTTTATAGTATCGGTTGCAGTGCGTTTCTTACCAATAATATAATAGGAAGCTATAAAGAGAAGTGCAGCAGCACATCATTGAACATACCCAAAAAATCAGTGAACGTGTTGAAAGTGTCCGACACCTTAGCTCTCTCTCTCTCTCTCTCTCTCTCTCTCTCTCTCTCTCTCTCTCTATATTAGCTAATTTAAAGTGACATGTCATCTAGAAATACCACTGCGCTAAGTATGCAGTTTTTTATGTCATTAACACCCTCCAATCTTGACTAAACTAATATATGCATATACTATATTTTTTCGGGGGGGGGGGAGTGGTGACGGGGATTGAGTTCTTGTTGTTAAGTCGTCTTACAGGTTTTGGAATTCTAAAATGTAATTCAAACTGACGAGCTTCTTGCTTTTGCTGTACCGATGTCCTCATCCTGGCTTTACTACAACTGAAATGGGTGGGGGCCTAGGGGTAAGGTGGGCCTGTTGCGACCCCGATGAGTGGACGAAGTACTAGATATGCTCGTGGATAGAGTGTATGGCTAACGAAAAGCTCCACTTTAAATATTTTCTTGTTTATCTTTAATGCCTGTGTGTTTTTAGTGTTTATCCTAATATTATTATAGTACTGTAGATTTTCTGAATACAACAACATTTACAAGAAGAAGGATTGGGTTAAACTCACTCTCTCTTGTAAATACATATAGAATGAAAAGGAGAGAGAGAGAGAGAGAGACTAGACGTTACTGAGGAATCAAAATGAAACTACTAGGGACAGAGAAAATTCCACAACGTGTAATGGAAAGTGAAGAAGGACTCCCAAACTTGGTGCAAACTTTTAACCATTCCCATATGGTAAACTTAATTCGTTTGCCAATGATAAACAATTGTTGATGTTCAGAGGTTTCATGTATTCATGGTTGGGTTTGTATTCCCTCTTGAATATACTGAAGAGGTTATTCCCTACACGCCGTTCATTACAATAATTATTACATGATATGGATAAACATATCTACTTGGCTTATATTTTCTAATATATTAATTATGATAAATGTTTTAATGTCATACGGACAGAAATTCCTTTCGCTCTTATCATCATTCGTGTGAGGATAAGAGACAGACGTCTCTATTGTTAAACAGCCCCTTCAGTCATTTACCTTTCCATTGTGGAAAGAGCTATTTGGAGAAATGCAGTTTGATGATATTGTCCTAGGGTTCTCTTTTTAGATACTTTTTTAAGAAAAAATCAGGATAGTGAAATTCCCTTTGGATTTTGAACTCCTTTAAAATATCAAATTCACCTTTCTAACAAATAAATTATAATAATCATGACCTGGAGCTAAACGATACGCATAGGTCTGTTTACTATTTTTTTTTTTTTTACATCATACGACATGGAAGTTTAGCGGAAGCCATGGGGTAATCCAAATATACACACTCAATTTTTACATTTATTTTTAATATTAGTGAGAAGTCCAGCCACATTCCTTCTAGATCACCTCTTGCAATCTGTTAGGCATAGAAGATTCATGGTTTCTGACGATCTGTGGTCGGTTGTGGAAGAGTTTCCATTGTGTTCCCAGAGGTTCATAAGTTGATCTGGTCTCCTCTCCCTCTCAGATTCCCAACATTTTACCAAATTAGCCTAAATATTCTCAGTGAGGTTCATGTCTGTATCCTTACTTGGCCATTCAAGCAACTGCAGATCCTCTCAACCTTGAAACCATTCCTGGACTATTCTGGCCGTATGGATGGGGCAGCGGTCGTGAATGAAAATGACAGGAGCAGGAGGGGAGGAATAATTCCGCTGTTGAAGTGAAACAAGTTAGAAATCCTGAAGAATTTCAATGTATTTTTCACCAGTGAGCCTCCACTCAATCCTGGTGATATCATCCATATAATATAAGAAGATCCAGCCCCACACGTTTACTGTGACATGCCCATTCCTGGTCACCTCGTAAATTTCTTCTGTAGTATCTGAAGGGAAAAAATCTCATTTTAACAATTTACGCGTTGCTTTCCGTAATAGGGAAAATAATTCTATATCGTTTGGGGAAATAAAATGCTAAGTAACAACCCTTGCAATAAGTTAAGAATGTTTATTCATCTGCAAGGATTAATACTTATAATAGCATTAACTTTGATCTGCAACAGTCCGTTATGATATGATATTCTTTAATTCAGTAAACAGGCTGTACTCTATATTATAAGTTTGCCTACGTGATTATTCATAACATTAATAATGTATTTGCTTAATGCCTGAAAGCTGGCCATAGTAGAACTAATGGGGGGTTTTCAATGAAGAATTTTTATTTTCACACTTCTCTTGGCAATATAATTCAATTAGCGGAAAATACATGGTTATTGACAAAATTATTATCTTTTGATTATAATATTACCCTTGCTTATAATTATTATAGTCTGACTGTTATTAATGATTATAGAAACTCACCTTATATTACTCGGTCTTCAGTTATGTATTCTGCCGTGACTTCTGCTAGTAAAAGACCTTCCGTCACTGCATACGACTCGAGACCAAAATTCCATATCCTCCTCCCAAAACTGTTGAACGAAGGCAAGCCTATCAGCACGATGCCGTTCGGCGAGAAATTCCTTCTTGGCATGAATTCTATGAGGTATTCCTGCCTCATGCAGACGTCTTCGCACCGTCATGGCCGAAACATTTAATACCAGACGTTCACAAATAGCAATAGTATTGGTAAAAGGATCTTCTTATGCTGCTCGTCGAATGTCGACGTTATCGTAACGGGTGGTCATTCGTGGTGGAGGTCTTCGAACTGAAATAGGTAATTAATATGCAGATACCTAGATAATCAAGATTAATTATAGCCTGTTTAATTATGGGAACGCTACTTGGTATTCTGGGAAGTAAAGAGAAAGAATCACTATTAGAGTTCAACAGGACCAAAGCAACTGTAATTTAGGTTTCATAATTTCACGGGTTTATAAGGTTTATAGTTTAAAAAATTAATAAATAAATGAAATAGATAAATGCTATCGAAAGTCGGTCAATTTCCCAGTCTAAGCTTGCCTCCTTTTCCATTTATTTACTGTTGTAGGGGAGACGTCAAGACGCTGTGCAACAGCACGTATTGAAAGCCCACTTTCTCGTAGAGCGACGATCTGTACCCGGAGAACTATATGTTGCTGTTCATTTGGAGACTATAACGAATACTAGCAGAGGACAGATAACTATCAAAATTTATACAACACCTCAGTCTAGCCATGATTGGGTGACAAACTTGTTAGCGTGTAATAGGGGTGCTGTAGCAGTGATATCGTTATCACCGAACAAAGTGATATATTAAATTACACGATTAGTAGGACTGATTGATTGATTGGCTGTTACTGGCATTGCAACATCTCAGGTCATTACTGTCATTGTTAATTGTCTGTTTGTAACACTGTTTACTAAAGGTGGTGCTGTCCCTCTCTTAACGTGAATTCCACTAATCAGCTTTCGAGCTGTTTTAGTGTATAAGAGGTTGGAAGAGGCAAACTTGTAATAAGTATTAATCCTCATAGATGAATAAACATTATCCTAATGCACGAGTTGTTACTTAGCATTACATTTCCCCAAACGATATATCATTATTTTCCCTTTTACGGAAAGCAACGCGTAAATTGTAAAAAATTTAGATTGTTTTCCTTCAGATACCACCGAGGAAACATTTACGAAGTGGCCAGGAGTGGCTTGTAACCGTAAACATGTGGGCCTGGATTTCCTTACATGGTATATGTGATATCACCAAGACTGAAGGGTTTCATCAGTGAAAAATACGTTAAAATTCTTCAGGATTTCTTCCTCCCTTCACTTCACCAGCGGAATTATCCCTTTCCACCTACTATGAAATTCAGGGCCTCTGTAACATGGTTTTTTGGATTTTGCTCCTTATCAAAACATCGGATGTAGCTGAAAGTTGACATATGTGTATATTTTACAACTACACACAAATTTTGTCAGCATTATCAATAACCTAAACCCGATAGTTCTAATTTTTATAGAGTAAAAATGATCTAGCCGACGCCATGGCCAATGATTGCGAGCCAAGAGTCGAAAAACATTCATTACGTAAGCAAAGTAAACATCGTTTTACGAAATGTTGCCCCGCCCATCCACCAGACAGAAACCCATTCACCTTATTTCATCGGCTCTGAAACCCATAGTAGTCAAGAATGGGTAACAGGAGTTGGAATTGTCCCCGTGGTTGCAAAACTGCATTTGTCTTACGACTAGAAACTTTATACAGTCAAGAGAAAGCCCGTGGCCATACTTACTATAGCCTGAATAGGTAATTATTCAGTTTCTAGTTTAAATCCAATGTTTATGGTCTGATTTGTTATTTATCCGTTAACGTGATTAAAGAATCCTTTGTAAATGTTTCCCTTCAGGATTTTGAACATTTCCATTAACTATTCACTATGCTACCAAGAGAGAGAGAGAGAAAGAGAGAGATTGTATGTAAACAGTCTTTATATAACTATTTTTGTTAAAATAAGATTTTTATCCAAAGTAAATACAAGCTTATATGTGCTAAAATCTCAAGCAGACCAACGGATCATCCGATATAATTTTTTTTCTTCTTCTTTAGTCTGTACGACCATGTTGGATATAAAGACTTTATGAATGGCGGAACGATACATAGATGTGGGTGGGGTATCTGTGCTCGCGTAGTAATACTACTGTAGCAGTAGTGCCGCAAAATTAGTAATAGCAGCAATATACATGAATTAAACGTATAGGCCAAATGCTGGGATCCCTGAGGATCATTTAGCATTTCTTACAACTACTCGAAAATGAGTTTTTATAGCCAGAAGTTAAATTTTCTAATACAACAATGGCCACGATAGCCTTCATTGTTATCCTGAATTATGACGAGGCCAAAGTGGGTGGAGCCTCATGAAGTCATCATTCTGACGATAATTATTGGTGAAGGTTTAAAGCCAAAATACGGTACTGTCTACTTTTTTTTTTTTTTTTTTTTTTTTTTTCAGTAAATAGGTAGATAGTCGATAAATAAAAACAAATGCGTTGACATGGATACAACAGTTATCAAATCAAGCTTGTCTACTATTTCTTTGAAAATCACCAACTATTCCCTACATCTTGTCAATCTGATTGTGACCTATAAAGTAGATTATAATTTCTTAGGACACTTATTTTGGGAGTTAGACAAATAATCGGAGTGTTTTTGTATATATTAACATATTTTGTTGGATTAACATTATGACAATTATCAGTGGAGAGGATTCAGAGTTCATAAAGGTGTACTGCTTTGCTTGTATTTAAATTTTTGTCATTGTTGCCAGAGGTATAGCCTTCGTTACGTATAGCCAATCATCCATCGAGAAAGAGGGAAGAAATGCTGTCATAAGTTACGTAACGAGTGCGCTCGAAACCTTATCTCTGAGGAAGTTGGTCCGTCTTCAAAAAAAGTCACTTTTACATTATAAGTACCAAATTTATTCAACCTACGTAATGCAGAATACAGTCAAAATTTATGTGTAGATATAATGTGTATTCTGAATAAGCGTTATATCTATGAAATGCATAGATAAAAAGTTATTGCCAAAAAACCGTGTTACAGAAGCCCTGAATCTCATAGTAGTCCTGTCATTTTCATTCATGACGGCTGCCCCATCCATACGGCCAGAATAGTCCAGGAATGGTTTGAAGGTCGAGAGGATTTGAATTGGTTGACTGGTCAAATAAGGGTGCAGAACCACATAGATCCCGAGAAAGATAAAGTCGATTTATTAAAGATTGAACAATTCACAGGTACCCCGAGAGAAGCCGAAGTGCAGTGGAAAAATCACCGAATTTCTAATCAGTTTTCTCCCATGTATACATAAAATTTTTTTTTACTTTTGTTCCCATTATTTTTATGCTCATCCATTTCGTATGAAGTAGCTACTGTCGCATATCTTATGTAATATAAGCTGGTTAGGGGTGATTACGTTTGCTTTATGTCTATTACAATTAGAATCATAATTACCTGACCTGTTATCGAATTACAATTACAACTTCAATAATACTGAAATACAAAACTTAAATATTGGAAAAAATTTCACAAAACTTTTTGCACAAAAAAAAGGAAATAAATGGAATAACACAATTTTTAAAATTAGTAGCTGGTAAGATTCTCCCTTAATAATATAATAAATAAATTGGGTAGCGACTCAAAACATCTCTATTGCATTTGGTTAAGATGAGTTCTCGAAAAGTAAGAGGGCTGCTCTAGGATAACAATTTCAAATAAAGTACTTTATTATTTGAACTTTTCAGTTACAATTACAATTACCATTAAGTATAAATAAAAAACAACCGCAATTGCAGTTAACTTCAAAACGTATAATCAAAAACATTTCAGATAAAAGGTAATGTTTATTTGTAATTGGTAAAGCTCTCTTACTGTGGGTTTCACAGACAGTGCAGTCATGTTTTTGGTCAATAACACTGTAATGAAGACTGGTATCAGTACGAGATTTTGCTATAATTTTTCGGTATAATCAAGGTTTTAACTCTGATGAATGTCCGGTAAAAAATGCTCAATTTTATTTGTAACACAAAGAGCAACTGTAACCAGTTAACTATTCAAACCGATCAGTAGGCAATTGGCGGCTCTCTCTTTGCTAAAAAAAAAAAAAAAAGTTGAAAAGTTGCGTAACAAACGGGTATCTGCTACCATGCCGACAGTTATGTTCCTAGGCGGCCATTTCTTCTTCACCTTCGTAATACAAGCATCTGGCTGATGCCCTGAGTCCAAATGAAGATTGCGAAGGAGGTAACCAAACTCAAGTATAACAGTAGCTTTACCATCAATCACAGTATCTATCGTTCTACTACTCCACCATACATGCAGATATCTCTCACTCTAATCATTATAATCATTTACTCCTTACCCAAGTCAATAGTCACTAAAGAAAAAAAAACATTTTGACCTTAAGATAAAAATAGTAATAGCTACTACTACTGCTGCTGATGCTAAGAATAATAGTAAAAAACTAAAAAAATCCTATATTACTGGTTATTATTATTAATAATTAATTAATATTGTTCCCTTGTTTTCAACGTAGAGCAAAAGTAATATATCCATGCCTAAGGTAAGGTAGTACGGTACGGAATTTGCACATTTTTTCCGTACCTGAACTATACGTATCTGTACTTTGGTAAAATTGTCGTTGCGTAATTCCATACCGTACATATAGGCTAACAATCAATCCAAGGCCAGGTCCGTACCGTACCGTTAATGGCACCAGCCTTGCTGGTAGGTAACAACCGAGTGAATCGTTAGATATAAACAATATTGTAAATTATTATTATTAGATTAGATAGATGGATAGATAAAAGAAAATCGTACAAAATATACTTAAACTGAAGTAACATTCAGAGAGAGAGAGAGAGAGAGAGAGAGAGAGAGAGAGATGGATGAGGAGGAAGAGGAAGGAAGAGGAAGGGTGGAAGTGGGGGTGGAGGGAGGAGGGTGGGCGAATTTTTTTTTTTTTATACTGTCGTGTTCATATCCATTTCTGGCTAATCGAGCCTTTTGCCTCTTCGTACAGGACAAGTGTCTATTCTTTATAATTTGTGATTTATGATACTCTCATAAATTACGGTATACAGAGAAATAGGTTAGAGAATTCGCGAACACTTTTACCGAGCTCATTTTACGAAGCAGTGCTCAACGAGTATTCAGTTCTCAATGTAATTATTAACAGGAACAATAATTATGTGAGCTTATTATATTTAACAGTAGTATCTTTATTTCATACCATGGTGATTATGATCCCTATTGGCTAATCCTACAATCAAGGAACGATGTAATGATATATGAAGCATGTATTGTTTTACTCGACTCGAAACACAGTCTGAATCCCAACGGAGGTGAGGCGTCAGCAGGATTTTTAAATGGATCAGACTTCATAACCACTCACCATGAATCGAAGGAACACAAATCTGGCGCTGCGAGGACGAATTGTCACTTTACGCGACAATAGTTTTCCCGGTACGACCCATTGCACGTGATGTTGGTGTGTCCCCCACCACGGTACAGTTGTGGATAAGAAGTGTGGGAGGAGAGTGGGAACTTGAACGACTTGCGTAAGTTGTGCTGAATAATTGATAATGGATATGTTACATTGTTCATGGTTATTTAATCTTGCTTATTTGATATGAAAGTTTCTTTCTTAAATGTATTTCGTCTCGCTATTATAATTTTGGTTAGACTACAGCTATCCAAAGCCATTCCAACACCACAGAAATATTTCAGGTGCACCTCCATAATTCCACACCGGTGGGTGGTTGGCCCTTGCCGACCTCGACCATGAACAAAGTTAGATACTCGATTGAGTTGTCTCGGTAAAATTAAGCCTATAAGAGCATTTTATTTGTGCCCACCCCGTCACAGTCATTGTGTGTCTTTTGATAGCTATAGTTTATTTATTAAATGTCATTTCAGTGATGGCTCAGGAATGATTTACAGTTTTAATGACCACCAACCAAATTGAGAATATTATGGATATATGTAATCTCGTTCTATTTGATATGCTTTTGAAACCAAAAATATACAGCCATGTTTACTAAATTATGATCAATCCATAGAGTACAAAATTCGAAGAATCTAGAATTGATTGCGATGTTATATAAATTATAAGTTAACAACTTAAGATAATATGTTCTCTTAGCTAGGCCAGGGGGTCCACGGAAAACCACCCCAGCTGAGGATTGACGCCATTATCAGGGTGGCTCGAGAGCAACCCTTAACCAACGCCGAGGCCATTTATGAGGACCTTGGATTAGAAGTGTCATCGATGACAGTACGACGCAGACTCCATGCTGCTGGGATTCATCACAGAACTCCAGGGACGAAGGAGCTCTTGACGGAACAACATAAGGCAGGAAGGCTTGATTTTGCCCAATGTCATGCTGATAAGGGTTTGGACTTTTGGGGCAGGGCATCAATCTTTACTAACGAGAAGTGCTTCTCGTCCACATCGCATGGGAAGCTGCATTGTTGGCGAACAAATAGAACTGTATGATAAGCAAAATCATTACTTGCATCAATTATCAATTGCATTCTTCTTTATATTAATTATTAATCTTCAGATTTTGTTCCACGGAAGTGGACTGTCAAAATATACAAAGGGAGTTAACAAAAATAAGAGTGCTATTTCTGAGATAAATATAAGGTAAGGGACAGTGGCATCATTTGCTCTTTTTCCTCCAATATAATATATTAAATAAATAATTACACAATAGAATTCTTTCAGTGTTGTTCATCACTGAGAATTTAAATTCTCCAAAGGTTATATATATATATATATATATATATGATTTATATTATACACCACCATTTTTTTCTCTCTTTCAGATATGAACCCCGTAACATCGTTGAGGTGGTTCGATCTGGCCATGTCACCTGCAACGTATGGGGCTGGGTGTATCTGCATGGTATGGGTGATGTGTTCCGTATCGAGGGACGATTTACAGCAGCTAAGTATGTTGAGCTGCTGCAAACCACCTCCTTGCCTTCGTTACGAGAAAGGAATTTTCCCTTCACACTGCTCACGTTGTTCAAGAGTGGTTTGCCAGACAGGATAACCTGCTTCTTCTTGAATGGCCGAGAAAAGGAACAGATATGAATGTGATTGAACACGTGTGGGCCCAGATGGTGAACACATGGAAAATGGAACATGAGAGAACAACACAGCAACTCATGGCTCACATCAACTCTGTGGGAAATTTGTAGACGGAGACCACAGCAAATTTTCAACCTTGTTCATTCGATGCCCGACAGATTGAGGGAAGTGACTGAGAGAGAGGGTGGATGGTCAAGGTACATTGGATTTGTATCAATTTAAATTATTATTTTTTTATTTTTTTAATAAGGACAGAAATGTTTTTTCTCATTTTGTTCTCACTAGTTATTTGATTATATGTTTTAATAAACATAATTCATAACAAGTTTTCTTATAACCATGATATTCTTGATATAATATTCGAAGTATCTGTAAAAAATGGCGTAATGCCTCCATACAATATTTTGAGTATTGCAGTAAACTTTCCTACTTACTCAGGCCCCACATGTTTTTGATGTCTTCCTAATCACCGTTTCTTGTTAACAGCATTGAATTATAGAACTGAATGACTCGCTGAGCACTGTTATCATACAGTGAGGTCGGTAGCAGTATTGGCAAATTGCCTTACCTGTATACTTTGTTCTCTGTGGTGTGGCCGATACAGATATGATACTTCGCCACTTATTTTCGCTTATTAGCTTCTTGAAGTCTATTAAAATAGTTTCCATTATTTGAAATGTAATGCTTTATATCCTACTGATATTTTCAATGTATCTTTGGTGTAAAACCTAAGTTATATGAGCAAGAGTAAAAATGTGGCATATTTTTGGGCCGTCGTTGACGTTTCTGAGTATAGGGGTCATATGCTCTGTGGGACATTTTAAAAGGTAACTGTCAATTCAGTAGATGATACTCTCTTTATGTCAGCCACTATATGGAAAGCCCAAATGACTTCACCTATCACCTGAGGTCAACGAAATATATAGTCTATAATATATCGGTGCATACATAATTTTAGAAAAAAACAACAGTTAACCCATAAAAGGTCAACCACGTCATATGACGTGTTGCAGAAGTCGTCCCACACATGTTGTTTACGTCATGTGACGTTCTTAAGTTTTTAATTTTGTGCGCCTTCATAGCTTATTGTATCGATATTGGTTCTGTACTACTTTGCCTTATTAGAGGTCTTGCTGGCCGTTTGCACTGATCGTCTTCCATTCGTATGAACTGCGCAGGGGAGGGGAGGTAAGGGTGGCCTAGGAGGTTGTCAGAAACGTCAAACCAGCTAATCCTGTGTGGCACAGGATTGGTGGCGATAATTTTTTGCCGCACACCTTCGATTTTGATGATAGTATATCAGGAATAAACTTTTTTATTCTATTTTTTTATAATTCTATAATGGAACTGACTGTATAGAGAGAGATCCAATCGTTAATTTCATGTTATAAAATGGGGTAATATATCAAGCGAACACTCAAGGGAACAAGAGTTTAGGACATTACAGTATCAGAGATGAGAAATTTCTTTGCTTTGGTTATGCTTACGGGTATTGTCAGGGGGGGCAATCACTGATCCTCTCCTGAATACACTAATGACATATCAGAACTGCATACTGAGCGCAGGGGTTTTTCTTATCACTAAGTTAGCTAGTATAGCTGAGAGAGATATATATATAAGTTAGCTAGTATAAGAGAGAGAGAGAGAGAGAGAGAGAGAGAGAGAGAGAGAGAGAGAAAACGTACTGCAACCAATGCTGTAAACTTGGCTTACGCGATAAGGTTAAACTATCCTGTTATGATGTTCATGATTTTCGGCAATACCAATATAACTTTAAAATGTTGATCAATTTTAAGTATTGTGTAATGAATATGACCGATATATAATAATAGACACGGTTGTAAGATAACGTCTTGGCCGAAAGGTAAATGGAACCTTAATAAACAAACTTATATTACAAATGAGACAACAATCTTCATTACAACTATATAAACTGCTCAGATTTTTTTTACTCCGTGTGTGTGTGTGTGTGTGTGTGTCTTTCTCCAACCATACCTAATAACTCCGCCCACCAAACGAACTCCAGAACTTATTGGTGGAACTCTTGTTAGCAGAGTAGAGGTTCTCCCCCCCATCTCCCTCAGTAAACACTGTTACCATGGAATTTTTCGAAGTCTCGCAAGACGGTGTACCAGGGAAACCTGTGTCCAACTGTACTATTCAGAGGAAGCAGACTTTGTAAGTTATAGGCTTCAGTCATAAGAATGTTTGTATATTCTCAATAACAATAATAAACCAGAAGAATATAACAATGTTTTCATGACCATAAATAAAACTGAAAATGAGTGTCTCATTTGTAGTTCTAAATTCAGTTGTAGGAACTCTTTAAGAATTCTGTAACACGGTGGCATAGTTTATAGATAGGAAATTTTCAGGATAAAAAGCAAATTTAGAAAACTTAAATGTTAAAGGTAAGACCTCATCAACATCTCTTCTGTTAAAGACATGCCACAACAAGGAAATGTATCAGAGTAAGACGGAAAATTAAAGTGACATATATAGGCAATCTCCGGTCGTCGGTAAGGTATGATGAAAATCTAGCTAATTTAAGTGAACTGCACTCTCTTTTCTTCCCCCGGATAATTATCTTTCAAAGTTTTCTCATTAGACTACCGAATGAAAGGACCGGATAATGGCTCACTGAAATTCTTCAAAGGTCTCTCTCTCTTCTTGGAACAGCATCAATTACCTGGTGAAAAGGATGCCTTCCTCAGTAATTTCCTCTTCCTCTTCTTCTTCTTCTTCTTCTTCTTCTTCGTCTATATAACCTAGCATATCTTATCGTTTTAATCGGAAAGGAATTTTTTTGCACCGCTTTCCAAGTTGTTCAAAACAAAAAACTCAATACTGAGAGTTTTCCTTCTGTTGAGTTCCCATGTGGAACCATAGATGGAAAGTTGACTATTTAAGGAGCATGAAAGAAAAACCTGGAGTACAGCTAAAAATATGCTCAGGAAAATAGTGGCAGTTTCATGCTGCAGCCTAGGCAATACTCATAGCATCGTTATTAGCTTTTACATTTACTATTCCAAGTATTTGTTTACTTGTGAAATGCAAATGTTTAGAAAATATAAATCTACTAGAATTTGATCAAATAATAAAATGGAAATAAGAAAATATTAAACTACTAACCCTTAACTTTGGTTACAAATACATCGTTAAATTACTATAGGTCTTAATTTGGGTTAAAATAGAATGGCGTTATATGGTATTTGAAGTTCGGCCCAGGATGATATAGACGCTGAAGTAATTTGGAAGCGAACGGGAACTTAATTGTTAAACCATCTAAAGCAAAGAAAAGAAATAGTCTACTTCTCATTTACGTATATATTCATGATGAATTATTAGAGCAATACTTGATGTTGGAATTACTGTTTATACACATTTAACAGTTCAAGTTTGGTTGTATGAAGCAACAAATTGCTACCATGCTTCAAATTCTTCGAAAAGATTATTTGATATACAGTGAATTTTAAACTTCTTTGGAGGCAGTGATAAGACATTGGCAGTAGAATTACCATTTCTTTTTTCTTTTTTAGTTTTTATATTTCTAATTCTAATGAACTACAAATAAATGTCACTAGCTTATAAAGACCATCTGAGAAAATAACAATTATTAGGTCATTTCAAGTAGTAGCGTCCAAATTTATATCACATACTTTTTTTTTTTTTTTTTTAGAAATTCATATTAATCAAGTAACTTTTGTACTTGATTTTACAACGGTAAATAGATGTTTTATATAAATAACTACACGATAGTTTTCAGAGTAATAATCTACAGTTATATAGAGTTCGAATTACGGTATGGTAATCGAATTAAGGTTAAAACCCTGAAGGTCTTTATATAATCAAATGGTAATTAATTGACATTATCATATGTGCAATTTACAGCGACGGCTGGAGTTAACATATTCCTAAAATTATTCAGTTCATATGTTACGTAGAATTGTAGATATCGCCAGCCTGTGTAATGACATATCCTGTTTCCTTGAAAAATTAAGACATAATGAACAATAAATGATAAGCAATGAGATTTTCAAATACGAATTTTAAAATTATCTGGTTATCTGGCGTCATAAACACCAAGGTCACTGACGCCGAGGAAGAAATCGAAAGAACCCCGGAAATTCAGTGCGAAGAGACCAAGATGACAAGTGGGATTGGGCCCTAGCAACTGTGAATCAGTATTTTGATTTTGATATTAACAGTGTTGGAAATACCACAGAATGTGGCATTCGTGACAACTCATCTGAATATAACTACTTTCTGAGATTTAAATTTTTTTTTAATAACTTGGTCGTCTTGATTGTGGCGGAAACTAATAAATACCTGTGCTTTTAGGTAGAAAAGAAAAGCGAAGACGCTTCTTAGCATATTAGGAATTTCTCTAAAGTAATAATGGAAGAAATGTTTCATTTGCTTTGTGTAATTATGTTGATGTCTCATATGGAAAAAATCATCGCATCGTAGATTACTGGACAACGGCAGAATTGTTTGAAACAAAGGACTTCTAGTATATCTAAAGTCAAATGCAGGGCACATTAAAGAAATTATGAGAGATAAGGCCACTGGCACCTTACCAAATTTTCAGAATTCTGCCAGATTGCGGTGATTTTTTCCTGCCAGCCATTGCCGTGGTGAAAGGGTAAAGAAGACAGGTGATTAGATTATGGACTCTCATGCAAAACAAAAGAAGAAATCTTTAAAATAACTAATTACAATACGTCTTTAAGAATGCTTACCCAGAAAAAATGGGAACAATATGTACTGGCATGCTCATTATGCAAAATACTAAATGAAGATTTAAAGTGTTACAAAAGAAAAATGACAATTCTCTAAGGCAATATACAGAATTATATTTGAGTAAAATAGAAATGATAGCTGTGGCAGGCGATGGGGATAATATTGAAAAGGAAGATATGATAGACGACGAATTAACGCACCCTGAACAGTGATTACAGATGAGATGAGTGGACTTTCCAATTGGTCATAATAGGGTTATCGGATTCTATCTTTCTTTCCTCATTTTATATGTAAATCCAGAATAATCTGATTAATGAGATTAAAAGCCAGCGGCTATTGGTTCTATGTGGGTAGATTTCATTAATTGGTTTTAAGCTGAAAAAAAAACTTTTAAAACTTTTGATGATATACTGCTGTTAAAAGGACAGTCTTAGAGTCTTGATATATATATGTCAGGAAAATGGTCTGGTGACCAAAGGCGCAAAAGTATCGTAGGCGAGGCGTATTAATTAAGTCACAGAAAATATAAATGTAATATATCAGTTTACTTACATATGGAATAAAAGAAACTGAAATAGAACTTCAAAAGTTATATATATATATATATATATATATATATATATATATATATATATATATATATCTATATATATATATATATATATATATATATATATATATATATGTGTGTGTGTGTGTGTGTGTGTGTGTGTGTGTGTGTCATTTCTCTAAAGAAATGAACCGTGGGTGCAAATTTTTTTTCGAAAATAAAATAAAAGGAAAACTTATTGTGATAAAATAAGAGATAAAGGTATCTTAAAAGGAGAAAGCAGAGACAAGACTTTAGTGGGGTTGTCTCAAGACGTAAAGATAAAAAAGAAGAAACAAATGTTAGTTGAATTTAAAGGAATAGCTGATATACAAATAAGTGATTGACCTTAAATGCTTCGGTGGAAATGAGTGGTACAAAATACGATACAGTAACTGATTATCATTGGTCGTGAGGCTGAAGTTGTGGAATTGTTTCAAAAATTGTTGATTATGATTCGTTAATTATAAGCCCGATACATCAATTGTTTTTTTAGATAATTATAGGTTAATTTTTCTTTATTTGCATGAGTCAGACAATTAGACATTTAGCAAAAGGGGTTCTATTCCCATTGAATTAAGTGTGCAGTTTCTTACTGTTTCTATTTAGAACATTTATATGGGATAGAGAAGAAACAGATAACGGAATGTTATAGAACAGCCAAGTCATTGTAACCCTGAACGGAAATCCTTTCTGATGAATCGTATGAGGGAAACAGAAGTGTACATTTCAGAAATTGTCTGCTAACAATAAATCAAATTTTGTTGTGCATGTTATATTCTGCCGTCAAACAAGCATTATTCCAGGTATTCACCATTCTTTCCTACCTATGCATTAGATACGGTGCATACAAAAATTCTTATTCCAGGTTTATTTACAAAATCCGATACTTTACTGTAAGGCTTGAACATAAATGTGTTTAATCTCCCTCTGTCATCTGATGTCATTACAGAGAGCCCGTCTGTGCTTGAATATCGGAAGCTGTTGTTCTTTTATCTACTGATGTTGTTTGTCTCCAGTAACTTAAATTTTTTTATGTTAGTTTTAGAAATATTACTATTATCCTTACTGGGTCTTGGATTATCATTGATGAATTCAACGTGTTTGCAGTTCTCAAGGTGACAATTTCAGCTATTCACTTGGGTCGTATTTCTGTTCTTCATAGCAAGTAGGGCTCTTGAGAAACATACAAAGGAAATTGTTGTTAAGTGTTGATATTATGTTTTAGTCAATTAAAAACCTTTCGCAAGGTCCCTCCGTGATCCTCAGATACCGTTTTTGGTCCCACAGACCTGAACTCTACAATCCATCAGATAGCGCAAAATTTTGGTTATCTTTCGGGGCTTTATTTTTAAGAAAGAGAAGGTAATAGAGAGTTTTTATTTTCCAAAACCAATACACCTATCTTTACCATGTAAATGAATTATGCAATAGCCGACATTGTAGCCAGGTGGAACAACCAACTCTTACGTTTGAAATCATATGAGAATTTGGATTAAGTTATACTTTTGAACCAATCCTTGAGGGGTAAGTATGTTCAAAGATACAAAGGTAAGTATGCACTTTACATACTGGACATCTGCACACGAGGCTTGAATGCTTGATTGCGAAAGGTGAATGGAGTGACGCATGTTAAGTTTGCAATGTTAAACAAATTAAAAGTAGATGTAAGTGTCTGTATATATATATATATATATATATATATATATATATATATATATATGTATATATATATATATATATATATATATGTATATATATATATATATATATATATTATATATATATATACATATATATATATATATATATATATATAATATATATATTATATATATATATATATTATTATATATTATACATATACATCGAGCTACGATGTCCTTTGATATCTAATTCGCTCTTACCTCGGAATTAATATATTTTCATATATGCTTAACCGAAGGGGAATATTTTACACGATAATAGATTTGCCTGGATCCCGGGCGCGAACCCAAGAAGACATTCAAATCCAGGAAAGTCAGCGGTGGTGGGGTTGGTAAAAGCTTCACTGACGTTCCTGGGTTTGAATGTCTTCTTGGGTTGGCGCCCGGGACCAGGAAAATCTATTATCGTGTAAAAAAATCCGTTCCGGTTAAGCATATATGAAAATATATTAATTCCGAGGTAGAGCGAATTAGATATCAAAGGACATTGTAGCTCGATGTTTGTATATGAATCACGGTAATGTGAAATGACTTATATATACATATATGTATATATATATATATATATATATATATATATATAATATATATAGATATATATTATATATTATATATATAGGGGATATATATTGTTATTGATATATTGTTGCAAGAAGACTTGACTTTGGGAATGCTCTCTAGACTAGGTTTCCTAGAGAGCATTCCCAAAGTTAAGACTTCTTGCAGCAATTCACTGTATTATGATAGAGGCAACAGATTCCTGCTTAAGACATTTTTTGTATAATATATCAAAGGATTCTCTATTTATTTATTTTTTTTTTTATTTCAGAGTTGTCTCACATATAAGCGTGTGTTAAAACGATATTTGAATATTTTCAGATAACCAAAGAATATCTGACTGATTCATCCAATACTGATATGGATCTCAAAGTACTTCTGTGACGAGATCCACATTTTGCATTTCTTAGCTTGCAGTAATATTTACTGAAAATAAAGGCTTATTTGTTTTATTTTCGAGAAAGCATGATTGTTTCATATAGGAGATTAGAATTGAACTATTCAATCAATTGCCAAATATAGGCATGCACGGTCTTGCATCATGCTGGTTTGAGAATTGCTATTGTATCTGGCTCACAAATAACTATTATGCCAGCCCCCTCCCACCATTTTCTCTCTCTCTCTCTCTCTCAAAAGATTGAAGAATCGTTCAAGAGTATTCTTAATTATTGAAAGGTATCAATACAGGAACTGAACTACTCCGAAGTGATCCATCACCCTCTTTTGATGCTAAGAATAACACCAATCGTCAAATTAATTTGGGAGAACCGAATGCATATACTTCAACAAACGCGTCGAGAACTGATCTCTGATGCAGAAATTCAATACAAGTCCTTTGGAAAAGGTCATCGGTTCAGGACAAAGGAAACCGAGGAAGCTTTTAACTGTAAACGTGGGAAGACTTTTGTTGTCAGTGATACGTTTACTTCTAAAACGGATTTTTATGTGTGAACACATGCGGGTGTCGCTGTAACATGGATAGTCATAGGTATAAAATTAACATAAGTAGGCGTTTATCAAGAGCAAAAGAAAAAAAATAAATGAATAAATAATAATACATAAATAAATGAATAAAATAAGAAAAAAACGAATAGAATAAGGTAAATCTTTGGAACCAGAAGAAAAGTAGCATCGAGTAGAAAGGCTTCATAATATTTTGCTCTGATTGTGTGGTTAGAGCATTAATGTAATATTCGGTAACTTGTAAATCTGATTTAAGACAAACAACACTCGCTTGATTTATGAAACTAGGAAAATGATAAGAATTTTATTCTTAAAGTAAAATGCTAAAAAGAGTTTTTTACTGCTGAAAAACAGTTTCTATATGCTATAGAAAAAACCATTAACTAATTTTACTCTTGAATCTAATTTGTCAAACTTAAGCCATCATAAAAAGCCAAAATTCCAACACAGTTAACCCAAAAGTGGGAGTTTCACAAATGTGAAAATGTTAATTATTTTCGTCGTTTCGTTGCCAACTTCACTCAATTTAAGGCTGCGGAATCAATCATTTCCTTTATGCTTTTCATTTATTGTCCTTGTCTCACCCTATACTTGCTGGAGATGTTTACATGTTAGATTCTACTTTTACTTAAACTTATATTCCTTCTATGCATTTCAGTTATTAAGATATGGAAAAGAAATATATTCTGACATCATCTATCTAAAATGGAAAGATGAATATATATGATGATAAGGAGGATGATAATAAAGTCCTTACGAAACAAAACTACATCTTGGAAAACTGAGTGCTTCAAGGCATGATGAATTGATGGTCTCGTACAATGTGAGAAAATAAAAATTTTCATGTTTGTAGTTGCAGCAACGTTAACCGATTTTGGGAATTTCAAAGTCTGAACTTCCTGCGAAACTTACGGACTTTTTTTAGGAGAATCAACTTTAAAAGCTTAGGACACAATTAGCGTTAAATGACTGATGATTTCCTATGGCCAGTTTTTAACCTTTGATTTTAAAGATTTATGTCTTGTTCTTATATTTTGAGTTTTTACAGGTGTCTGTTTGCCTTTGATACTATAGTATTTAGTAGGCTCAGTTGATACAAGCAGCTCTAGTTACCGTGCGGACTGGCAGCCGAAGTTCAAACAGTAATCTAAACATTATGCCCTTTCTTTAAAAAGATGAATATATATATATATATATATATATATATATATATATATATATATATATATATATATATATATATATATACATACATATATATATTCTCATCTTGTTGCCAGTTTTTTAAGCTGTTAATTAGTTCAGAATTGTAAATGATATTTTACTCACCTCCGACGTTTGGCTTGTTGTATGCTTTTGCTAATCCTCTTTTTCAAATTCCATATTTGGTGATTTCACTGGTGTGGCGTTCTCTCCCCTCCACCCCCTGGCTCTTGTTGACCAGAGTGGATATGGAAGTCTTTGGTTGTTATATGAGCCAGTTGTTTCCTGGATCTTCTCTTGGGCGCGGTTTGAACTGATGATTGGTATTGATTTTTTGGCCTCTACATATGTACATGGACTGGAGAATATTTACATCCTACATACATTTTGGATCTCCCAGTCTGCAGATTCAGGATTTATCCTTCTACGCCTTTGGTTCAGTTATAAAGCCAAGGGGATTTCTCAGTTCCAAGGTAAATTATTTGCATTTATTAAGCTCACGGCAAATGTTCCTCTGCTCTCGTCTTCAGTGGACGGTTTTATACTTGCCAGCCACCTTTTGGTATTTTTGGATTCAGCGGTGTGATTGGGTTAGCATCTGATAGTCACCCTGATTTGTCCTCCAGACGTGGAGTTGTGCCTTGCCTTGCAAGAGGAGAACTTTAAAAACATACGGAGAAGCTGTTAGGAATATTAGTGCGCATTTGTTAGAATATTCTTTCTTTTTGCCTTTCTCCTCCTTTCTGGATGCCCTCCTTTCTGTGTTTGAATGCTTTGGTTTCTTTTATTAGTTGCGTATTTGGGATTTGTTTAGTGGTTATTTAACCGGGAGTGTTATTCATATATTTTCGTATTGTAGAGGTTCAGGTGTGATTTCTGCCTAAAGAGTTATGTATTAAATTTAGGTGATTTTTCTCACGTGTTTATTTTCACCCCGAATTGATTTTGCACACTGTAGTTTAAGGTTGTGGTACGATTTCACACCGTGTGAATTTCGTATCCTGTTAAGTGAATACAAGAGAAACGGAAAATTTCATAAGTGTATCGTGTGGTGGTTGGCACGCCATCATATATATATATATATATATATATATATATATATATATAGTATATATATATATATATATATATATCTCAGGTCCTCTAATTGCAATAAGTAATGAAGTATTACTGTTAGAAATTATCTCTCACCTCTCACATCTGATTTAACTTGCGTTAGGTTTTTAGCGATAATTATTTTCGCTATTCGTCAAATGATGGCATTAAATTACTCATGTAAGGCACCTTAAAAAAATCCGTGGTAATTATTGCTACGTCTTTTTGGTTATTAGGGTGGAACACTGGGCGAGTCTAAAAGTTCCTGGAATAAATACTATTAATTTCATGTGAGGGAAGACTAAAGATATATAAAGAAAGTTTAATATCCTCCTGTTTACCACTGGACACTAAATTCATTGATTAATGAATTATATAATCCTCGGAAATACATTGTGACAAAATAAAATTTACAATAACGTGCATTTTTGTAGATGAAAACGCATAATCTTTTTCCCATAACTTGAAATGAATATTAGTTTTCCAAGAAAAGCAGAACCTCGAAGAAATTTACATATATAAGGAAAAAAAAGAAACGAAAAAAAAGGAAACGAAGAAGTTGTATCGCCAAGAAAATTTTCAAATACAGAATTTCTACTTAGTACTTTTAAGTCACCAGGGAGCAGTCACCTGCATACTCTTTTCAACATTGTATAAACAAATCAATGAAGATCAGCGAGTGAGTTTTCGAAGCATTCAAGAAATGAATGAAAATGAATGGTAAGAATCTTTGTTTATTTTGTATAAAAAATAGATAAAATTAAGTCAGCGTGAGAAATTTCTTATTTTACTAAAGCACATGATAGTGTTTAGATTGTAAAACATTATTATAAGAGAGAGAAAATTCTCTATATTTGCAAGGAATGACAAGAGGTGATATCAAATGAAATCAAATTAGTCCGTGAGAATGACACATTTTCTTTACACAATACAGAAATAATTTAGAATAAAAAGACAAACACCCCTCTACTCCTTGAAAGAGTAAAACAAATAAAATGTCTAGCTCAACTGAATTATGTTACCACCAAATCTATTGTGTTTCAATACCGGTTTTTAATCGAAAGTTACATTCGCTAAATTTTAAAATTAATCCTCCTGTCACTCAGCAAATAAGTTTTTTTTTTCATTTGTTTGTGCTTCAAGAATCAAGAAATCAAGGTAAAGACGAAATAAATCCTTTCTATAGTCTGGGATTTTTTTTGTCATGCAATAACATTGTAGATATAATCAATATACCAACATTCTTATTCTTACTGAGACAGTATGAGAGCGAATACATTTTCCATTCTCAAGCTTAAATATCAACGAAAATTAGAATAAATTACTAGAAAAAGTATACAGAAGCTGACTAGAAATAAAAGATACAAAATAAGAATAAAGAAAACAAGATTAAGCTAAATTTTAAAAGTGGGAACTAAATGTAAGCCCTAAATACATCCATAAATACAGGATGTTCTAGATAACTTTAAATGAAAGAGGCTGGGGTGTAGAATTATCTTAACGCTCTGTTTTGTAAAATGGAACAGAAGTTGAATGACTGTTGGATGAAATTCGGGGTTGCTTTACTTGGTGTATACTTTAGAAATGAAGGCCTTATATAGTCTGTGTTTCACCGAGCAGTTTACAATGATTGTATGGTATACAATACTGGTAGTATTCCGAATGCAGTCATAAAACTTTTTTTTTTAAGGCTGGTTCTGCTGTAATTAACATCCTGATGAAGTTATGCAAACACTAAAAGAACTTGGTGCATCCACGTAAACTAAGCTGAAAATTGTGTAATCACAATGCTTCAATGGTCCAATGCTATTGAAAGGAAGTTAAGTTATACACTTGGAAAATATGTAGTATTTTTATGACTATTTCATAATGTGAAACTATCAAGTACCCAGGAACTGCTTCTCCTCCATACCTGTGTTGGAAATAAGGAAATTGTACATAAATGATAAAACCTTGCAATTTTAATAATAATTATAATATAAAAAGAATATTACAACTGAAGACTGGCTCAACTGAAGACGGCTCACGCTGCCCTCTCTCACTCTTGACGCTCCATCGGAACAATAAGAATACAAAGAGAGGAGGAGTCAAATAATTGGCAGTTGTCATTATGGTCACGGAAGGACAGTAGGACGTCCCAAGTATTTAATCTAAGTAATAATAAACTTGAATAGTTACGGATCTGTAGCGCGATTATAAGATATCATTTTCCATATAGAACTTGTGTATTTTACAATCATGTAATAGCAAAATATGTCTCCTTATGTTTATTTGTATTCGAGGATAATGCCTTGAAATGCTGTAAATGGTTCATGAGTTATGCTTTACATTAAACTCTCATATTGTGTTGTGCTGTGACGTGAAAGTTCACCCGTGAATCGTATATTCTATATGTTGCAATTACTGTACAGTTATGCTCAGAACTGATGCTCCATGACTGCATAGGATATCATTCAAAATTCACTGGCTGGCAATTTAACATGCTCGATATTTATCTCTTTTTCTATGTGAAAACACGATTATTACTGACAATAAAGCCATATGTTTCATAAGAGTGAAATCTGTCATATATTTCAAAACTGTAAGGAAATATCATGTGTAGCCAAATTTCAGGAAAACAACTACAAAAAATTTTCAAAACTCGTTCACACATCACCGATAGATTAGAAAAAAAGTAATCATCAATCCTCAGTTCAAATCTTAAATAAAAAAAAAAAAAATAAAAAGATCACCATAGCATTAATATTGATTTCATTGCTACCATAAAATTAGAAATAGTCCTATTTGATTGTTTTTATCCTCAGTGCTGAAAAAATGCAAATAACAACAGATGAGTAAAGCATGTGTGATGCAAAATTAGGCCAGAAGTACACAAGCCTATCTGTTGCGCCACAGAGTAGTGTCAGTATTTGGTGGGGATATGGCTTCCCATAGGTTTCCATTGTTTATAAGCTGAGGTAGGGGTCAGCAACAGTTTGCCACAATTGCTTGCCACAGACACTTGTGCGCTCAACATTGCTTATAAACTCTGGAAACCTATGGGAAGCCACATTACTGCCCTCACACCGTGCCACTCTGTGGTGCCACAGAGTGGCTCGTGTTCTCCTGGCCTTAGAGTGGTGGGGTGACATGAACCACCTGGTGTAACATAGGTCTACAATGAGTAGCAACAATGAAACTATCTTGAAACCATTTATTCTATATTTGTTAAAGGAATATTTTGATTTTCATAAAAATAAGATTATTTAAGTTATATTACTTAACCACTTCAAAATTATGGTTTACTAGCAAATATTTGCCTGTGTAATTATTCTTTATTAAAGCCAATATTTTCTTTCTGGCCCTAGGTGTGTTAGATTTCCTTATTTAATAAAAAAATACATTACCCTTAGCATTTGCATCTCTACATAAAAAATTTATGGCCAGAAAGCATATGAAGTTATCTACACTTTCTTGCGCTTGAAGTCGCCTTATGAATAAATAAATCATACACCAAAAGTGATCAGAAGGACTTTTATGAAGCAAAGAATATTTTACGCCAGTTAAAAACAATTGTTCCACAGGCCTTGACATTAATACTAACATATATTTTGATTAGTAACCATCTTCTCCAAATAATTGAAATCATCTTTTATTACTCAAAGAAAAGGTAAGCTCTACAAATAAACTATTTAGGAACAGATTACATCTGAGAAGGTTTGCATGATTTTTTTAGATCTATAAATCATTCTGCAATATGCAGGCAGCTTGAACATAGCCTAAAAATTCAACATTCAAAGAAAACTTGTTGTAATTCATATTCTTATTTTGAAAATGTTATTATGACCGCTTCTTAGGTCTATTGTTATAATGCTGCTAAGGCACAGAGTGACCCCCCAAAAAACAGGACCCAACTTTTGATAGGACAAAAATTCTATTTTTTTGCAATAATTGATTATGAAACTTTCATGATAAATAGTTTAATAAGGTTAAAAACGTCATGAAAATAATAAGAGACTTTGGATTTTTCTTCGTGGCTCGAGAGCATGTATTTGAGATTACCTACAATTAGCTCTATGCATCTCTTGAGGTGCAGCATAATGTTGACCATGACATCCTTATAAACTGACTGACTAATGGTTCTGACCTCCTCCCTGACAGCCTCCTTGAGTTCCGTGATGGTCCTGGGTTTCCCTGCATACACACTGTCTTCAAGGTAACCCCAGATGTGCCCCTCAAAATCAGTCTTAAGACATCACATGGCTACCAAAGTTCTATTTCGGCCAATCCTGGGACAGCTTTGAGGTGTGAGAGCTTGCTCCATCTTCCTGGAACCAGAACTTCCCCCTATGCAATAGGTACAGGGTCTGCAGCTCACTCTTGAAGATTTTGAGCACCTCAATGTACCACTCCTTGGTGACTGCCACTGTTATACCAGATTTCTCAAAGATGAATGGTCCAATGATGCCTCTGGCTGAGATTGCAGTTCATACTGTATGCTCCCTGAGGCGTCCTGAATGGCTTGGATGGTTGTCACTGGTTGCATTGAGGTACTCCACGATTCCATAGTTCTCAAAGTGGTCCACCCAGTCCAGAATTGCGCTCTTAGAGGGGACTTTTTCACATCCAGACTGATGCACGAAAGTGTCCTGCATTCTCTTGAATGAGCCTGTCTTGTAATAATGTTTGATGCAATATATTCTTCTTTGCTGGAGCTCCCATTGAGATCTTGTTCCATTCACAGGCGTGGCTTCTGTAAAGTAAGGGCGATTAGTGATTGAATGAAGAATATATAAAGAAAAATTTGTGTGAGGCCTGTTTTTTTTGGGGGGCCAGCCTGTAGTTATGCTGGTGACCCCGGCAGCATGTTAAGCTCACTGTCAATGACGGCCCTGCTAGCCTTGTCACACAGTTCTTTGAGCTAAGCAATGAAAGAAATCTTCAAATCACACAGATTACTAATGGATCATAGGGCTTGCAGTGAATCTGCAAACTTGTAGACATGTATGACATTAGAAATAAGAAAAAAAGTGTAACGCTACTTTGCAACATTATGTTGATTCTGAGAATCTGGACAATACAAAAAAAAATTACATTATGTCAGATTTTAGCATAGCTGTACAACCAAAAGTATCATAGTATAAATCTATGTTATGTTCTTATGTTCCATGAAGTACATAAATTTATTCATATTATTTTATTTACATTATTGTAATACATATATTGCATACTGTTAACCTTTAGATATATCATGTTATATTGCCGTTGTTTTGTAAAGAATATTGCTATGAGAGTATCTCCCAGCAAACTCGATAGCAAGTGGGAAGATCACAAATATAGTTGAGGGCACTGCTATGCTCAGAACTGATGTAACATGACTACATAGGATTTCATTCAAAATTCACTAACTGGCAATTTAACATGCTCCATATTTATCTATCATTTCAATGCAAACACACGATTATTGCATGTAATAAGGCCATAAACATGTTCCATAAGAGTGAAATCTGCCATATATTTCAAAACTGTCAGAAAATATAGCATGTAGCAAAATTTCAGAAAAAAACACTTACAAAGCATTTTCAAAACTTTCGTTCACTAATCGCTGATGCATTTGACCAAAAGGAAGTCATCATCAAACCTCAGTTTGATTGTTAAATAAAAAAGATATGAAAAAAATGGGCATAACATTAATATTACTTCCAAAGCAACCATAGAATTTGAATTGGTCCTATTTGATTGTTCTGTGGAGCATGTGTGACGTACCATTAGTGTCGGTGCAACCTAGTGTAACATAGGTCTACAATGATTAGTGACAATGAAATTATCTTGAAAACATTTATTTTATATTTGTTAGAGGAATATTTGGATTTTCATACAAAATTATTTGTTACATTTCTTAAATACTTCAAAATTGATGGCTACTAGCTAATATTCCCCAATGCAACTGTTCTTTTGTCAAAGCCAAGATTTTGTTCCTAGGCATAGGTGTGATAGATTTCTTTACTTTATACACTTAGCATTTACATCCCTCTATGTAAATGAGGTTATCTACACATTCTTGCACTTGTTACCTTGTGAAAAAATAAATTTTGCATCTTTCATTAGTTTTTGAAAGCATCCTGGTATGTTCTTCAAACCTTGTACTGGTAAGACCCACCTTGGGGTGCAAAAGTAGTCAATGGGCGCGACTCCACTGAGAGAGGAACTTTCCAAGAACCCTTCTCCAGATCTATCTTGCTTAGAATATGAGTATTGTCGAGGATGTCCAAACACGTATATATCTACGGGAGTGGGTACTGCTCCAGCTTGATGACTTAATTTATGTTATTCAACACATAACCTATCTCCTCCTCCCTCCTTAGATACTAGTACCACTTGGGATGACCTTGCACTATTGCTAGGCTCAATCTATCTCAGTTTTAAGTGCAAGAGCACTGCGTGAGTTATGTCCAGAACCACCTTGCTGTAGTGGGAAAGCATTGCTGACATCTTCTCTTTGGGTTTCTGTCAAACCAAGGGTGATATGCTTAAGGTTCTCTAGCACCTGGGAGTTCGATTCTGATGGCTGGGGATGGTAACCATGCCCACCACACTGGGGGCAGAGGGCCCAGAGAGAGTATCTTTATTTTCTGATTGGGTTTTGTAAGATTTAAGGAGGTTAATTTGCAGCCACTTGGTTTGACTTGCCTTTGCCCTCAAGTAGCAAGAAAATTTAGATAGCCTCATTTAGCAAGAATCATATGGGGACCTGTAAACTAGGTATCTAGAGGCCAGGAGGCTCTTGTCTTGAGCACGAGGACTTCGTCTCCCACTGAGAATGTCCCAGTCCTAGCTTTCTTGTCAAACTGTATTTTGACTCTCTCCTGTGTTGCAGCTTCAGTTGCTTGGGCGATGGCCCAAGTGACATGTAGTTGGTTCTGTATCTTGATCACTTCTTTGATCCAATCAGACTATTTTGTGGGTCTGGTGGAATAGGCATAAAATAAATGAAAGGGGCTGTAGTCCATAGTTTTGGATGGACTGTGGCGAAGTGCAAATAGCCCATACAGGAGATTTTCTTCAAAATCTCCTCCATTCTCATACTGGAATTTTTGCTAATGTAGAGAATGAAGATTGATGAAATCGTTCAATGATACCTTCGCTTTCAGGCTGGTAAGGCATAGATTGTACATGCTTATTGCCATGGTTCAACATGCAAATCCTAAACTCATTTGACATAAAGTGCCTGCCTTGGTCACTCTGACTAGTAACAGGAAAACCAAAGTGACAAAAGAATTTTATCAGTACCTTGATGGCACTCTTGGAGGTTTCACTCAAAATAGGGATGGTTTCTGAGTATTAAACAAAGTGGCAAAAGAATTTTATCAGTGCCTTGATGGCACTCTTGGAGGTTTCGCTCAAAATAGGGATGGCTTTTGAGTATTATGTAAAATAGTCTATCATGGTTGGGCAATGGGAGTTCCCCACCTTAGAGTGGGTGTGTCCTAGGGATGTGTACTAATCAATCACAACATCTCTAGGCTGCCCATTCACTAGCGAGTTGATCGAGAAATCAGATTGTAGTGGGCGGGGCTTTGAAATTGTACAGGTTAGTACTCACACTACGATCAAATCTTCAACAGCATTTTATTTCAGTCTCAGCAGTAGAGCAGTAAACACCTATGGTGGAACCGCTCCATGATAATGACCATTATACCATAGCATTTTTTGCTTGTAAATATGTGAGACTTAAGGAAAAGAGTAGATACAAAAAGAGATTTTGGACCAAACGATGGCTAGAGAAAAGAGAGCTTTTTTTCTCATTCGACTTTACCGGAGGAGTTGAAATTGCACTCTGATGATTGGTACAATTATCTGCGAATGGATATGGACACTTATTATGAATTACTTAACAGAGTAACAACTTATATACAGAAGCAAGACACGTGCCTGAGGAAGGCAATAACAACCCATGACAGACTTTCTGCTACACTATGATATTTAGCAACAGGGCGATCATACGAAGATCTCAAATTCAGTGTGGCAGTATCTCCTCAACGGTTAGGTCAAATCATTCCAGAAACCTGTCAAGCCATATGGACTTCACTAAAGGGGGAATATATGAAGGTAAACAAATTTTTTAAACTTTATTAAACAAACATAATAGCAACATTCTTTTCAATACCATGGTTCACACTTTTAAAGTCAAATTTCACTGTACTATTTTATGTCATTACATATAAATGACACCTGTCACTGTGTTCTATTAAGAGACATATTAACCTAAACATTATTTGCACACCTTGGATAATCACTAACCTTACAAATTAACATTTCAAACCAATTCTCAGCAATAGCATAGATCAGATATTGTCATGAGAAATTACAATTCGGCAATTTCGATTCAATGTTCCCATCTATGCCTCGAAAAGTACATCGTTTATAAATTTTTCTGCCAATATTCTTGTATCATGGGGCATATTTCTTAATTTGTTGACAATATTTTTTCCAACTGTATCCAGTTCATTCTCTGAACGAGTGTTTTTCAATTTTTCACCCAAAAGATGCATCACTTGATCACTTTCTGTTGCTCTCTCATTTCTTGGCTTTTTGCGTTGCTTGACATTTGGCTGAGGGTCGTCAATTGTTCCGTCATCCTCACTTACTTGTAGATATGGCATTGATAGCGTTGAAGTGTTGGTAGCCTCATTGTCTGGTAACACTATCTGTAGAATGTAATTAAACATACTGATAAGACTAACAGTAATAATATAAGGGTTCTTGTCAGGAAATCCAACTACTGCTACAATACTATTGATATATTAGGATGTATGATGTGACAAGACATTTTGCTTTTTATATTCCATAGGCATGAATGACACTTATAAATCTCAATAAATTCTCCCAAAAAACTTTGTCCACCCAAATGTCAGACATTTTCTTTTTCCACTTCTATTTTCCACTCAAAAGAACAAAACAGTGAGGCTTTTGATATAGGCAGTGAGAAGGTTGACTCACCCAACAACAAACCAGCAGTTCCAGTTGGAACAAATTACTTCTGTCTGTGAATGACCTTCTTTAGAGCTGAACGAACAATTGATTGTAGGAATTAGACCATACAATCGGATTTGAGGATCAATACGAACACTCACACAACGATATGCTGAAACTCCACACACTTTGATCTAATTTCACGGATTCAGTCGCCAGTGAATGGGCAGCCTTAAAAAGAATACCAATGAATAGAAGGTTTTGCAACTTGGCCTTGGGTACTCTTTCATTAGGATTTCCTACTGTCTGACAAGTGGGACACATCATGCGTATATCTTGACGTCTTTTCTCAAACCTGCCCAATAAAAGTTGTCTTTTATAGCTTTGGTGGTGTGACTGACACCGAAGTTTCCTCTACTTCCATTGTGGGCTAAGTGAATGACCCTTTTTTGAAGCTTCTTTGCACTACCATATGTTTGTGAAGAACGTTGGCAGGGTCAGCCTTACCTCACGTGGTGCAGAGCAATATGTCCTTCTGAAGGACATACTGATGCTTAGAATGGTCTCTCACGGAGGAAGCCTGTAAGGGTATTTCTGAGGAGTCCTGTAGGTCTGGATCTTTGGTTAGGGTAGTGATCAGCTGATCATGGCTAATGCTTGGTTCAGAGGCATCTGCCCCAGTGATTAGGCAGGTGGATTGAGCTACAGGAGTACAGGTTGAAGGTTCCAAGAGCCAAGGCACTTCACCAAGGCAGATATCCTGCAAAGGATTGTCTTGAGAAGGTTCCTTGCCCTTAGGATCATGAGGCAGTGCAGTCATACACCTGAGAGGTATTCTTGTGTATTGCCGTTACAAGAAGTCCTGTCTGAGCAGCATGGTGTGTCCAGCCGCAAGTTTATCAGTAATGCCAAACTGGTGCTTTCTTTTTGTTTGGGAGTTGCCTTGGGTGACAGTCAGGTAGACAGTAGGTAGGTCCATGGTATGTTCATGAAACCAGCATATAGTGATGAGCTCATCCTCCCAAATGGTAGCTTCGGGAGGCACTTCTTCTGTTAGGGAGCTCTATTCACATATTGGCTCCTCAGCTGTGGACTGCCATCTGGACTGTTTTAGGGGTAAAATATTTTGGGCATCCTGGAAAATGTGCGGATGAGTGGCTGACATTTTTGCAGTACTGACATATATCATCACTATAATCTCTTTTGGCTCCATTGGTAGCACGGCGAGGCTGGGACCCAGGGGGTGGCAGCTTAGCCGGAGCAGATCCAGGTTTGAGGGCACCTGTCAGCTCGGTTACCTGGATTCTAATAGGTGTAGCACAGGAATTGTTTAGGATAGGCACCATTCTTTGGCTGAGCTGTAGAAGCTGTGAATCCAAAGTGTGATTGCGTCGAAGATACTTGAGTCAGTTCTTCTAGTGAGACTTCTCCCCTTTCTATACGCCACTGAATCAGTTTTGATTTAAAGTAAACCACTCAACCAACACCTTCTACATACTGAACGAAATCCTGAACTATTAGATATCATTAGCCTCTCCTGGTTTCCTATGTTTTGTGGATGTAAGAAAAGCATTTGACAGAGTAAACTACCTGAAGCTCTTCCTGCAGCTGCATAAAAGAGGCACACCTCTATATTTAATTGACATTTTATATTGCTGGTTCTCCACACAGCAATTCTGTGTCAAATGGGGTAACTTATTATCATATACTTTCGGCTCCATAAACTGGCTTTGGCAAGGGCATTCTGTCTCCATACCTGTTTAATATGTACACAGATACCTTGAATGTCAAACTGAACTCACTCCCTATTCAAATGTACTGTCAATGAAACAATTATAAACAACCTCTGCTACGCTGACAATATGGTTCTGATTTCCCCAGATCGATTGAACCATAAATTTTTCTCGAAAATCATCGGCTGGAATTCGTGCACAAATTTCTGTATTTGGGTCACATTATCACGGACGACCTAAAAGATATGGCAGACATAGAACAGAGGCGTTGTAATCTATGTGCAGCTAGCAACATGATTGCAAGGAGGTTTACCTTCTGTCACCGAGACTTGAAACTGCTGCTCTTCTGCTTATATTGCTACAGTATCTATAGGGGCTCCCTGTGGACAAACCACATCCGAGAGACCATGAGACGTATCACCGTTGCTCACAATGGAATTTTGAGACGTGTCACAAACACTCCTCGGTACCACTATGCCACACAGATGTTCACAGAAAACCACCTGGACAATTTAAAAATCATTGTAAGTCGAACAAGGTCCAGTCTGATCACCCACTGTGAAACAGCAGCAATTCCCTCATACAAACCATCTAAATTGTGGGGAAGATGAGAAAATGAGGTGCTTCTTCCCTAAATGACTTAATCTCTGTTTTTACAAAATGTCATCTGCATAATCTGTCATCATTATTGTATTGCTTAGATTATTGGTATTACTGGTATTTTCCTCTTATTCATCATTATTGTATTGCTTAGATTATTGGTATTACTGGTATTTTCCTCTTATTCATTATTATTGTGTGAACATTAAATTTTTTAACTATTCTCAATTTCATTATGGTTATTACCATCATTTTGATTACCATTTTTTATGCTACCTCAGCAAGTGTGGATATTGCTGATTAATCTTTTTTTTTTATCATGGTATCTGATGTATCTAGACTCTGTATGTTATTGCCTATTCTATGTATGTTCCATGTATATGGCCTTAAGTTGATAATAAAACTATTATTATTATTATTGGAAAGGACTTCTCACTCCAGTGAATTGGAGCTGTTGAAGATTCTTGCAGAATTATTATTATTATTTTTATTATTATTTTTATTCTTGGTCAGACCGGGGTTGTTGGCGTGGGTTGGGTGTTGGTTGGGGTACCCACCACCTGGGTGGCAGGTACAATAAGCCGTCCAGGTGACATATCATCCGCTTGTTCTCTCATTATTATTATTGTTATTATTATTATTATTTTTATTATTATTATTATTATTATTATTTTATTATTATTATTATTATTACATTATTAGTACTTTTTTTTTTTTTTTGCTCTATCACAGTCTTCCAATTCGACTGGGTGGTATTTATAGCGTGGGGTTCCGGGTTGCATCCTGCCTCCTTAGGAGTCCATCACTTTTCTTACTATGTGCGACCTTTCAAGGATCACACTCTTTCTGCATGAATCCTGGAGCTACTTCAGCGTCTAGTTTTTCTAGATTCCTTTTCAGGGATCTTGGATCGTGCCTAGTGATTATTTATTATTATTATTAATTATTATTTATTATTATTATTATTATTATTATTATTATTATTTAATTATTATTTTATTATTATTATTATCATTATCATTATTATTATTATTATTATTATTATTATTATTGTTATTATTTTATTATTATATTATTATTATTATTAAGATGTTAGCAGGTTCTGTCAAGAGTGTCATACCTGCCAGATAGCTGGAAAGCCAAATGAAACCTTTCAGAAAGCCCCCTACTACCTATAGAAGTTAGAGTAGAACCCTTTAGCACGGTGATTATAGATATCGTTGGACTGCTTCCGCAGACAAAGAATTTAAATGAATATCTGTTGATATTGATGTGTCCTGTGACAAGATATACTGAGGCCATCCCTTTTAGAAACATATCTGCCAAGCTATCTGCTGAAATTGCACAAAGTGATATAGGAACATACTTTACTTCTAAGTTATTCTAGGATGTGATGAATTTGTTAGGGGTGAAACAACAGTTATCCACTGCTTATCATCCAGAAACTCAAGGAGCCATGGAATGGTTCTACCAGACATTGAAAAGTATGCTGATAAAGTACTGTTCTGAGTCAGGAAGAGAATAGGATGTTGGTATACCCTTAAAGTTATTTGAAGTTAGGAATGCTTATCAAGAAAGCATGGATTGTTCCCCTTATGAGATAATTTTTGGTAGAGAAGTGAGAGGACTGTTGAAGATTCTTGCAGAAAATTGGAAGAAAATCAAGAGGAAATTCAAGGAGAGTATGTGAAGAACTTATGGAAAAGGTTGGAAGATATTAGAAAATTCTCTTTAGAAAATCTGAAAGTGAGTCAAGAGAAAAATAAAAGCAGATATGATGCTAAGAGTAAGATAAGAATTTTAATGTTGGTCAACAAGTGTTAGTGTTTCTGCTAGTCAAGAAATCTCCACTTACTAATAAATTTCAAGGCCCTTACTAGATAACTGAGAAGTTAAGTCACAGAACTTATGTGATTGAAACACTAGAAAGAAGAAAATGACAAAGGAAAATACATGTGACCCTCTTGAAACCTTAATTCTCAGAAACTAATACTGAAACTGTGTCAGTAACACAGACAACTTCATCTGAATTAGGAGCTGAAAGAAAGATGAATAATTCTTCAATTTTGGAAAATTTGGAGGATAAATTGAAACATCTGAGTGTTGAACAAGGTGAAGAATTGAGTGAAGTGATTAGAAGCTTCCCAGAAATTTTTGCAGATGTACCAAGACATACTAATTTGACCAAGCATGAGATCAAGATCAAGATCACTTATCACCTTTTCATCGAGATGTTTTGAAGGAATAGGTTGAGTATTTGCTGCAGCATGGATTAGCAGAACCCAGTTCGAGTCACTACAGCTCTCCTTGTGTGTCAGTGAAGAAAACCGATAGCTCATTTAGGTTGTGTGCTGAGTATAGGAAATTTTATTCCATTAATATGGCTGACAATTATCCCTTGCCTCTTATAGATCAGTTACTTGATAATATTGGGCAAGCCAAGTTTGTTTCCAAGATAGACTTGTTGAAAGGTTATTATCAAATTCCTTTAGAGAAGAATGCTATATTGCTGTCAGCTTTTATTACTTCTTTTGGACTACTTCGGTATACTGTTCTGCCGTTTGGTCTGATGAATGCACCTGTAACATTCCAATGAGTGATGGATCAACTAGTAGGATCTATAGAATGAATAGGTGTATGCCTGGGTGACATAGTCATTTACTCTACAACATGGGAAGAACATCTTATGATTCTGAAGAAAGTTTTTAAAAACTACGAAAGATAGGCCTAACAGTCAACCTAGAGAAGGGTGAGTTTGGAAAGGCAACTGTGCAGTATCTTGTGTTTGAAGTTTGGAAAGGATTTCTCACTCCAGTGAATGCTAATGAAGAAGGTATCCTAGGGTTACCCCACCTACTACTAGGAAACATCTACAAAGATTTTTTAGCATGGCTGGATTCTATCATCGTTTCTGTCCAAATTTCTCAGCCATAGTAGCTCCCTTGGTAGACTTAACTAGTCCTAAAGCTAAATTTGTTTGGACTCCAAAATGTCAAGAATCCTTTGAGAAGGTAAACGCTATTTCAACTTCAAGACCAATGCTTCAACCTCCAGACTTTAACAAATTTGTGGTAGAGGTTGATGTCTCTGATTGTGGAATTGGAGCTGTTCTACTTCAAGAAGATGAAAATAACATTTTAAACCATGTGTGTTTCCTGTCTTTGAAATTGAAGAAGCATCAGAAAAACTATTCTACAATCAAGAGTAAAACTCTATCCTTAATCACAGCATTAAAAAAGTTTGAAGTGTATGTGAACAGACCTAGGAATGAAAAAATTTTAGTGTTGTCTGATCACAATCCACTGTCATACAGCGGGTGAAAAATCATACTCAAAGGTTGACATGGTAGTCTTTGTGCTTGCAACAATATAATTTAAGGCTGGTGTACATATCTGGCAAGAACAATGTAGTTGCTGATTATTTATCCAGTCATGAATCGTTGGATTCAAACCTGGGATAACAATTCTTCTCGGGGGAGGAATCTTATACTATAGTCTTTGTAATGCAATAAATTCCCATCCAGTATTAATGTTAGCTTAAAGTAAATACGTTTAAATAATGTAAAATTTGTTGTTGAGAAGGAACAAGGCATAATGTGTGGGAAAGACGTAGTTCTCTTTGTGAGGACAAGGCTGTTATTCACTACTTAAAACTGCTGAACTAGTTTATTTTTATATTGATCAAGTCTGGTATTTTACACAAACCGGGCTATTAATACACATAGACGATGATGTAAGTCACTAGATATTGCATCAGCTCCTTGGGAATTTTCCCTGAAACAATATTATTTCGTTTTATTTTTATAATTGGATATTCTTTTGTTATGAAACTGTTTAATAACACCAATAAATTAACTTCTATCCCTTTCAATCAGTCAAAAGAGGACTTGTTGAATGGAAAATTCCGTCGCGTCACGGAAAAGTGGATGATT
>NC_061100.1:74490990-74520990 GCF_015104395.2 Macrobrachium nipponense | reverse complement strand
AGATGTTTATGCCCTTGGCAGTGACATGGCAGATAACTACCCTACCTTTCTCAACGTTAACAATGGTAAAGGGGTCTCATGAATTTGAAAAGGAGCTATTTCTCTTCTTAAAATACCCAAGTTCCTCACTCATTTTAATTCCTTACCAAACTTACAGGGAACTTCAGATCAAGCGAAAGTAAGATTTATTCTTTCAGTATTTTGTTTTTCCTTATCTGCTACTTACCACTTCTCCAGTCTTACTTGCATCCATTATTTTCACTTCCATACCCGCTCTTGCTTCTATCCCTATTAATATTCATTGCTCCATGTTCATGGTTTCCATTCACCACCGTAGACATGCGCTTGTTCTTATTTACGCTGAACCTTGCAAACAATGTCAAATTCTCTTACTTGTATTAGCAGGTTCTCTTTGCTATCCCTAATCAGAGAAGTATCATCTGAAAATATTAACCATTCATTGACAAAGTCCGATTCATTTTCTTATTTAATAGTTTTGTACAGTCATCACTATACTTTTTTTATTTACTTATCGCAACCTTTCATCGCTGACTACTTTTACATTGTCAAAGATTCAGCGTTATCTCATTTAGACAGCAATATTAATTATATTGCGATGTACAATCAATCTCCATTGGCAGTCTCAAATCATAATTATTGATAGATATAAACAATATTATTATTTTCATAGTTATTTATATATTATATATATATATATATATATATATATATATATATATATATATATATATATATATATATATATATATATATATATATATATATATATATATATGTGTATTTATGTATCATTGTATGTATATATATATATATATATATATATATATATATATAATATATATATATATATATATATATATATATATATATATATATATAAACATCATATATACGTACGACATGGCAGCCGGATGTAATTATGATCAAAATGTCAATATCTTTAACAGGTTTAGAAATAGGAAAATGAAATTTTGTAAAAAACGTCTTAATCATTGATGTCGAGTAATTTATAATGGAAAGACAACATTAGGAGTAGTGAAGAATTGGGAATGCTATGGGTTATTATGACAGTCGGCTTACATGACATGTATTTTACATTCATATAAATATAAAATATATGTTTCTCATGAATATAAAATAATGAAGGAATTTAGCAACTATCTTTAAGGGATGTGATGTCATATATCAAGATTCTATGTAATCAATAGATATGATGTTCTTAAGCATCTGTTTTAAAAGAATTTCCTTTTTAAATGTTCAGCGAATCAAGTTTAATTAAAAATAAATAATTTAAATATGATTCGCTCTATCTATGCTTTGCTTTTAAATAATTATGAGACCATGGTCTGGTAACCGCTTCAATTCTGTTGTGAAAATGACCTTCAATTTAATTAAGTACTAGGATAAATTTAACAAAATTTCTTAAATCTTAGAACTTATAATGTAGACGAATATTTAATTAAATTAATCATAAGTGGGAATTTATTCACAAACAAATAATTCTGGTCATAATGATGACCTTATGTCTTTCCATGTGACTGAAAAAAAATTAAGGTAAAATGTATTAAATAAATTATATTTTCACGATCCTGATATCAAACAAGTGAACATACCATGAAGGGACAGAGTCTAAGGGAAAATCCAATTCGCTGTGGAAGAAAGAATGAATTTAAGCTCCATATGACATATTGTTACATACTGCAATTTCACTTGTCAGTGATGGATAAGCCAATGTCACTTGATATTAAAAAAAATATTTTGCACTTATAATGTCTTTGAGATATTCAGCCTGTTCGTTCGTCTGTGAATTCGTGCAACTCGAGGCGCATAAGGTTGAGGTATTACTGTATGTATGCATATATATATATATATATATATATATATATTATATATATATATATATATATATATATACTTCTTTTTTTATGAATTAAGAGTCGAATGACAGAATCAGCGGATTTTTGCAGCTGACTGCAACAACAGGAGAAGCCCACATGAGTACTTAATCAGAAATAAAGCACAAGATGTCGGCTGAGGGCCAGATAAAATCAAGGGAAAATCGTAAGGAAACTCGTAGGGTTAAATTTACAGGGGATATGTTTACACTAAACGTTATTCTGCTAATTCAGGGCGCAAACAAGGATGCTAATGACACTCCAAAGCCGTCTTTTTCTGGAAACAATTGCTGAGAGCAATGAACACCGTTTCGGGTACACGTGGGAGGATTTGCCTCCTGCATATAAAGGGCACAGGGCTTCGAAGGATAGGCGAGGTCCACCTCACAGCAGGAATATCTGCAACGCAGACGTCTTATAAACACATGTGCGACAAACAAAAGGGCTGGATATGTGTTTAATATGTATCTTAGCTTCTCAGATCTTCCTCAGAGGTCAAAGAATAAATGAATTATTAATAAAACGTTACGTTAACGAGAAAAGAGGGTGGGAGGGGGGTGGGGGTGGGTGAATATGACCACAACCACATTCAAGGGAACCACAGCCCTTAAATCAAAGTATCTTAAATGGGGGCACAGCTGTTGGGATTGAAGAGTCACTATAGAGGTTCGCACAACACAGACACAAGTAAATAACAGGGGGAAGTAAAGTAAAAGTAACACAAAGACTGCCACCAGAAACCCACACTTTGCCTTAGAATAATCGTCGGATCCCGCTTCTCAAGGGCGACAATGGACGGAGTCCTTCATCCAAATTCGGTCGGCGATGGTCCGGGGCAACACGCGAAAGGGAAAGGACCCTGTATGTTGGGCCTAAGAAATGTCAGACCCGAGCGCTGGGGACTGGCTTAGTGGCTAAGTGAGTGAGCCAGTGAGCCAGGTGAGTGGGAGCGCTTCTCTTCCGTTACCAGCTTATATGCGCCTGGCGGATTAGCGGCCATTTTCTGGAAGAGGGGCAGCAGAAAAAACGGAGAGGCTAGTGTGAATCAGAGACTCTTAGAAAAGAGAGAAGCCATGTGTGCTATGTGTTTACTGGCGATAGAGTGAATTGCAAAAAGGTAGACGTTTATAATGCCTCCCCCTAAATGGGTCGAACTGGCGAACAGTGCTTTTGCCATGAAATAATTCTCTTCTCTCTCCTCTGAGGGGTCTGATTACATAAGACTTGAACTAATGAAATTTGTTGCGGTCATATAACACAACATTTACTTTTAGTGACTCGGAACAAGTAGTTATAGGTATTTTAATTTGCCACTGGGTTTCTTAAAAAGATACATTCTGCTCATTGACAATTATTTATAGTTCTCTTGGGACAGTCCCTTACATGCAGATGAAAAAAAAAATCAATTCTAATCAATTTAAAATTATAATGATATTATTTAGTACAGGCATATCATTCTCAAAAATCAGTGAATCATTTATAACAATTATTAAAATATAAAAAATATGCAACAGCTAAGTGAGCATAAATTTTATCTCATTAACTTATTACTTAGTCTAACCTTAATCTAAAAGGGTTAGTAATAAACTTACTTCTATCGGATATGAAAGCTATGTATTTCAGCGTAAGACAGTTCGTACTGTTAATTGGCCCCGAGGGGGCATTACAAACGCGTGTTGCTGGGGTGTTAAGAACCTTGCGGTTACGTAATACAAATTGAGCCCGGTGCCAGGTGGGGGAAGAAAAATAAATAAATAAATTAATAAATAAATAAAAGATAAGGAACTCAATCAAGGTTATTATGAAATAGTCTTGAGACACACACACACACACAGTGGGATCCAACGATCAAAGGTAAAGTGTAGGTTTCTAGGTGCAGTCTCTGTATTACTTTTGCTTTACTTCCCTCTGTTATTTTCTTGTGTCAGTGTTTGTGCTCATCCAGATTATTTGATAATATCGCGTTGACAACTTGGGGCAGAAGAGATTTCCGTTCAATCAGCATGGCCTTTATATTTGTAAAATCACTGCTATCTGATAACATTGAATTCGTGTTATTTTATAAAATATTAAGATTTAGACCGTAGTCAATTAAAACGTAAACCAAATGAATGTGAATCATTATATAACGCCATTACACTAAGAAACTGAAGATGAGTTGTGTCGTTAATATGTTTAAATCTTCAGAATATTACCACATCATTTTTCTATAGTAACACTGTAATTATACACACGCTCACACACACACACACACACACACACACACACACACACACACACACATATATATATATTATATATATATATATATATATATATATATATATATATTAAAGAAGAAAGTAAATGTGTCGGTGAATTGTGATTCGTCAGCTTTCTTGGCTTCCTAGAGACAGAGCCTGGCGACAGCCTTCTATGAAATGAAGGAATTGATGATTATGTATTTGTGAGGCAGAGGCCTGTATAACCAGTTGCTATGGGAATAACCGTTTTCTTTATTTTCTATGGGAAGCAGCTTTGTTGCTCCCAGCTGTCAGCTAACCCTCTCACACTATGCGATTCTTGTCTCACCAAGATACGATTGCAGTGCCGGATCTAAATGTGTAAGTGTTTACATAATAAAAATATGGAATGTTAGTCCATATATATAAAAGTCTAAAACTAAAGAGGTCAACCAGATTGCTTGCAGGAATGTGATCAGACTAGAGACGCTAAAGATGACGTATACAATAAGTATGTAGGCTAAGATAACATGCCGTCACCTGTAGTCATTCAATTGTTTATAAACATTAGTCCAAGCTCCCTGCTTGAGACAACTACGGCCTACGTGATCTGTAGCGTGTCTCATTTGATTGTGTGTTCGTATGTAACTATGTCATTTGTATGTATGTTCATATGTTCGAACTACTGTCTGTTCCTTCATAACTTGTAACAGAGATGGTAGACAAAGAGAACAGAGTTAGCTATCGTCATTAGAAGACCTGTACCTCTTTACCTAAGCTTTATCATGTAGAGGAATAGGATTAGCCATCATCATTGGCAGAAGCGATCAAGCTATCGTTATTAGAAGACTTGTACAATCATACCTGATCTTCACCATGTAAAACTTCAGAAGAATATATAATTTTTTTATACTTAGTGTTTTCTACAAGAACCTCCTCACCGAACCAACATGAGTTTAACACATCGTCGTAATAACCAACAAGATAATACCGACTTCGTAAGTGATCTACAAACCCCCAGACACTCCATTGAAGATGGAAGTGCAATACCAACCGACTTAGCGTAAGATTATCGCTAGTCTAACATTACCTCATAGGGCGCCTTATCATACAAGGCACAAGCCCTAATATTGGTGGCCAGCGTACCAGAAGAACTCTACAACGTCCTACGAAGAAAAAACCAGAATAATAAATCATGTATCATAAGAAGTCAACGACGACGGAAGCAGCAGATTCTTCAAGCAACCTAGTATCATCGTTAGTGAGCGACTTCAGAAAACAATAAGAACTCTTCAACGACGACGAAAGCAACAGATTCTTCAAGCAACTTAGTATCATTGTTTTAGTGAATAACTTCAAGAAACAAAACTGACGTGTCTTTTTCCTACGACAACGCAAGCTTCGTCTCTCATTAGAATCATTCAAGAAAACATCGTTAGTGAGCGTTTCCGGCACTCCAAGAAACAAACCGAACGCGTCTGCAGCATCGGATCTTTCAAGGGCTCGAATCATCGAAACAACGCGCACGGAGGAAACTCAAGCCAAACCAGGTCATCCGCTAAATAGAGAAGGAGGACCAAGGCCGTGTGTCGTTATCGGAACACCGTGACTTCCCACAAAAGCAAGCTAAGTACAATTTTTTATTCATTTGGAGTAACTTTGAGTGTTTCCTTTGCAGGTCGAATTTCGTTATTCCTGTGGCTGAAGTTACGAGACATTCTTAATCTTACTTTTTTACAGAAATTATCTACATCATTGAGATTTCGCTACTGCGAGTTTTTATCTTTGAGTGTTCTACTGAAATATCATAATCATATACTATGTTAATTTTATCATTTTGGGTGATTATTAATCCCTTACGTAACAAATCATATTAAACAGTGAATATGCGTTTACGCAGTGGACGTCTGTATTTATACAGATGCATGGATAGGGTCGTTAAGCACCGTAGTGATTAGAAAACACACAAAAAACAAGTGGAACACCCGTACAAATCTATATAAATTAGAGGTAACACTATTTCGGGTCATGACAATAAATGCTCCTTTGCAAAGTCCCGATCGCAGTTTTAGCCTTGAGTTTTTGAGTTATATAAAATATCGAACCTCAATGACTCAACTTAACTTTTAAAATATGGCTGGATTGCAAGGAATAACATGTCTGTAAAAAAAAAAAAAAAAAAAAACTTTCATCAGGCTAAATGCGCTGACCAGGATCCCTCACTATTTCAAATTTTAGCAAAGAATGAAGTACAAACAGTTAATATTGAATACAGTAGAGATAACTTGTCTTATTAGTAATCGCTCAGTTCCTAATAGTTCGTCATTCATTGCTTTATACGTAACCAGCAACATAATGCTAAAAACACACAATACGTTGCCGATGGTAATAAAGAGAAGGATCCTAATTATTACAAAAAGAAATAGAAACAGTAGCCCGTTCAGAATCAAACAAGCAAACTCGGTGACTGTGTCACCTAGTCAAGCGGTCAAGGTCAGTCAAAAACTGCCGAAGTTTTCAAAGCAAAGCAAATTCCACACAATAAGCGACTCTAGCAGAGTGGGGAAAAGCGATGTTGGATCATACATCCCAAATATCTTTTTGAATTAAAAAGGATTTTTCCTATGAAACACACGACCGTATAAAGTAATCAGAGCAGGTTTTCGTTTTTTTTTTAATGCGTAAGTTATTATAAGTAGTGGTGGATAAAGCCCGACTGTACGCGCCGTAAAAATTAGAATATCTTGTTTATTCCTTTAGTACACGTAATATCCTGTATTTACGGACTCACCGTCTGTTGTTCGAACTTCCCTAATGAGAAGTCCGGATAAGCGAGCGCTTACAGATACCTCTATAGTTATAAAAAACATTGATCTGTATCTAGTGTAATTGTAAGATATCCATCTAGGGATACACAAAATATTATCTTACATCCTGCAAAATAAGGCGTGTTTATCAAAGGAAAATCCTATAAACCTTCAAACATATTAAAATCCGTTTGAACAAAAAAGAGACAATTAATCAAATAATAACTTATATAAAGGAACAATACATTTGTCTCATAAATCGTAACATTGTTCAAATGACCCAACAGAATTCTCCCACAACCGCAGTCGTAGTTTGCACGCAAAATCTCGAGAAGCATGCACCCTCGAATGTCTTAGTGCGTGTAAAAAGACTTTGCTGGGAAATGAAATTTTAATCCTTCCCGACACTCTGAAATATAACGATTTCCGCGAACAAAGCCCTAAACGTATACATATCGTGGATACGGAAGTTATAAATATCGCATTTTTTATTGTTGCTAATTTTTAATCACGCCCAACCAGTCGTGGATGAATCTTTCTGATAATCTATCTAAAGTAATATCCGTAAAGTCATTCAAGCAGAGGTGATTCAGCAGAATTTTTTTTTTATCTTTTACCTGAATACCAGGAAGTTTCTCCACTGGCGAGTGATCTCTGGGAAAAACGGATGTAATTTAACACAAAATACGGTCTAAGGACAAACATAAAGCTATATACGTACCTTCGCATAGACTCTCAATGAAATTTCAAAATAGAGATAAATGACGAAGTTGAAAAATGTTAGTAATAGGAGTCATTAGGAAATCATATAAGCCCATATAATTTTTCCCTCAAACGTCATGCCATAAAAGATCGGACTTGGCGTATCTGCGTAGATTTCTGTCGCTTAAACAAGGAAACGACTCCCGATAGTTTCCAGTGCGATGTACCGACGACATCTTATCTCTGTTAGGTTAGAATAAATTTTTTTTTTTCACCAACTTGGACTTACTTAAAGGCTTTTACCAGATACCATTACCTAAGTGATTGTACCTCATACACAGTTTCCAGCACACTTAGGGGACATTATCAATTTTTACGTATGCCTCCGGCTTACGTTGCACCCCAATTACAATATAGTGTTTGGAGACTTTTAGGGGATACCCTACATGCCTATATGGATGATCTTGTAATCTTTTCTAATACCTTAGAAGTACATTCACATAAACTAGAGCTAGTGCTACAGAGACAAAGACAAATAATCTCAGAGTAAAATATATAAATGTGAGTTTTTAAAACCGAACATGTTTATCTAGGTTTTATGTGTCTTGTCAAGGTCTTAAAGTAATCTATGGTAAGGTGTCGGCTATTCATAACTTTCCGGTACCTATTAACGTAAAAGGGGGATACAGCACTTTTGCGCTGTAGTGGGTATTACAATCGTATGTAAATATGTAACTCTTCAATCATGACAGCTCCTTTAACAGATCTTACGAAGGAGAGCGTAGATTTATTATGGTCTAAAAAGCATCAACAGGCGTTAGATATCTTAAAAGCGGAATAATGCAGCTCACCTAACTTAAAAAATCCCCGATTTAAATGAGGAATTTTTTTTTATTGTAACAGACGCCTCAGACCAAGGGGTAAGAGGGTATTACTTCAGTAATATGATAAACAGTTCTTTCCTATAGCTTTTTATTCACGTAAACTAAAGCCCTCTGAAAGTAAATATGCAGTAATAGGCAAGGAAGGGCTAGGTATCTTTAACACTAGTACATTTTAAGTTCATAATCTATGATTATCCTGATAAAGTCCTTACTGAACATGAGTCCTTTACCGAGTTTTTCAAAGGCTTTAATCACAGTCCAAAAGGAACTCGGTGACAAATGATCATTCAGGTTATTGGAGCCAAGATAAGATATCTACCTGGGAAAGCAAATATCATAGCTGACGCATTATCCCGCAATCCCGCACCATACTGCATAGAACCATTAATTGGACTAAAAGATATAGAAACATCCGTGCCTATTGTTAAAACCGTATCTAAACAAGGAAATTCCTTAACCCAAGAGATCGCGAGCATTGAATATCTGGGTTGGAGCGCAGAACTGTTACAAACTGAACAAAGCAAGAGTCAACAGACATAACCCAAACAATAATCACTTCGAACGGAAACAGAGTCAGCAGCAATAAACACCAAACAATAAACACTTCGAAACGGAAACAGGGTCAGTGGCTAGGCAAAAACAATAAACACTTCGAGCAGAAACCCTAAAGCAAAAATATATTTAAAGTATGTGTATCAGAATAATGTAATCAAATGTAATATTATATGTAGGTCCGTGACGAGGAAAACCCGAAGAACACAGCAGATGACTAACGACCAGGTAGTAGTAATAATCTCTTTCATACCAATCGTCATAAACTGGTTGCATTCCGTCATCCAGGGTTTCCTACTATGTCACAGAAAGCCAAATCACTGTTTTACTGGCCTACAATGCTTACAGATATAAAAAGCACATAACTAATTGTAACACGTGTCATGAAAACAAGGGATACACTAGGATACCTGTCAGTTTAAGAGCCTATCCTGTGCCAAATCAATCCTTGAAAGAATATACGTAGAATTATTAACAGAATTACGAGTCTGACAGAGGGAATAAACACTTCTTAGTGTTAATAGTTCCTTGACACGTTATATAGAATTAATAGCACTAAAAACAAATACCGCAATTGAGTGCGTTAGGAATATTTATGAGTGCTAAATCAGTAAATATGGAATTCAACACATAATAATCTGTGACTCGGGTGGTGTAAATCAATAATAATCTCCTTAACACGTTGTGTGAATTCCTTTCCATTAAGAAAACCAATAATATATTTTATCACCCAGAGTCAATCGGTTTGGTAGAATAACGGATAATTAAATAGGAAGTGTCAGGTAGCCTATAATCAATATGTTACCTTTTATCTTACCAATATCTGCAGTTATATATGAGTTAGTATATTGATTAATGAATCAGATATATAACATTTAGCATAAAAATCAACGAATCAATCAGCATAAACATTAATAATTTTATCAATTCATATATGAACTTTTTTATCAGTTAAAATATGATTTTTATCATGTTAACCTTCATTCTATGCAATTATCAGAGTACATTAGTATTTTCTGTAGCATATGTATCTTAATGAGATGAAGTGAAAAACTGTATCATTATATATATCATGTGATCACTATTATTTACCAATATCATTGTTTTATATTTTATTACTTGAATCAATTCATGTACACCATGAATTTTTATTTACTTATATATATATATATATTCACATAGTGTCTGTATCACACTCCTATAAGTCAAATGCAAGTCCAGTTTGAGTAATATTCAGTAGTTGGTTTTGGTAGCTGACCGAGCTGATGTAAGTGTTTACATAATAAAAGTGGAATGTTAGTCCATATATAAAAGTCTAAACAAAACTAAAAGAGGTCAACCAGATTGCTTGCAGGAATGTGATCAGACTAGAGACGCTAAAGATGACGTATACAATAAGTATGTAGGCTAAGATAACATGCCGTCACCTGTAGTCATTCAATTGTTTATAAACATTAGTCCAAGCTCCCTGCTTGAGACAACTACGGCCTACGTGATCTGTAGCGTGTCTCATTTGATTGTGTGTTCGTATGTAACTATGTCATTTGTATGTATGTTCATATGTTCGAACTACTGTCTGTTCCTTCATAACTTGTAACAGAGATGGTAGACAAAGAGAACAGAGTTAGCTATCGTCATTAGAAGACCTGTACCTCTTTACCTAAGCTTTTATCATGTAGAGGAATAGGATTAGCATCATCATTGGCAGAAGCGATCAAGCTATCGTTATTAGAAGACTTGTACAATCATACCTGATCTTCACCATGTAAAACTTCAGAAGAATATATAATTTTTTATACTTAGTGTTTTCTACAAGAACCTCCTCACCGAACCAACATGAGTTTAACACATCGTCGTAATAACCAACAAGATAATACCGACTTCGTAAGTGATCTACAAACCCCCAGACACTCCATTGAAGATGGAAGTGCAATACCAACCGATTTAGCGTAAGATTATCGCTAGTCTAACATTACCTCATAGGGCGCCTTATCATACAAGGCACAAGCCCTAATAAATGCGACACAAAATTGCGCAAATCGTACATTTGTCCGACTGCCGCACAAAGCGATCCAATTTTTGACAAGCGCTTGCAGTCTGCTCTCAGCCTGTAGTGGTGACTAGATGGACAGGAAGAGAAAATTATTGTCTTTTTTTATTACAATTGAGAAAAAAGAAGAGAAAATCTAGAATTCACTCGGTACACCCTTTGAATACACAAAGGCACTTGTATAATGCATTTGCCACAATTTTCGAGGAGCTGAAGAGAGAGAATGATAAATTTTTCAGTTACTCAGAATGTCTAAAATAACCTTTGAGGAACTATTGTCACGTCTACGTGACCAGTTGCTAAAAGAAATACATCCAGAGATGATATTTCGCCAGCCCAACAACTGGCAGTTACCATCAAGAAGAGGAAATAATATGGACCTTTCCTTGTAAATTTGCTTTTCCATATCGAAATTAAAAAGGAGAAATGAAAACAACTAGTGTTAACTGAAACATCTCTATTTATCAAAAGTATAAACTGATATATCTATATCACTCTCCGTTTCATTATTTATTGTAAATAAAACGTAAGTGTTAATTATAAAAACTTCTTAAAAAATCATATATATCGAAATCAAGAGCGTTTAGTTCTCCACATACAAGTTCCATACTCGCGAATAATTGTCTTTACTTTATAGAATACTAATCGAACCGTTCTGACGTCGAGTCTGCTATACAATCTGTCAGTGATGCCTTCTCTGATGAGGAAATCAACGTTGCATATACGAAATGCAAAGATCTGATACCAGAGAGCATTCTCAAGGAGCGATCCGCGAAGAACTTGTCCTCTCACAAAAAAATATCATATATCACTAAGTGGCTAAGGACCTGCTCGGTGGAAATCTACGCCGATGACCCTTACAATCTGCCTCCAAAGGGGCCTGCTGACCTAAGCCTACCTGCAGTGTACCACACGACAGAAAATGCCTTCCAAACAGCAAAATCTCTCTCAGAAATAATTGGAAAAAACCTTGGAAAAAATTGAGGAGACAAATGATAAATTATCAAGAATCTGGGACATGATCAAAGGACTACAGGAATCCCTAGACAGTCTTAAAAAGGTGGAAACAAATAACCTCACACGGATCTGGGATGCGATCAAAGGAGTGCAGGGATCGATAGACAATCGCACAGATAGCCACCAGACTCCTACGAATGCGGTATCCAGTTTTTCCTCGCCTCCCAGCAACACTGAAGTGCCCCCGTCACCTATAGACCGTTCCGAGGGGACTGTTGGTTTCTCAACCTCTTCTCCCTCCCCAGTGCCTCCGGTGGAAGATATATCTCCGGTGATAATTACCAGCCCTCATAATCCTCCCCACCCTATCTCTCCCCCTGAAACCCCCATCGTAGATGCAGATGAAAGTGATCATGAGGGGTCTGGCGGCTGGCAGATACAAATAAGCAGAAAGAAGAGAAGAACCTCTCGTTTGGCGCTGGACCGGAGCCCAACATTCGTGTTTCACCTTGCCCGACACTTGAGAAGAGATGTCACGTACTAATTCACATTCTGCGCTCATCGGTGATGCTAAATGCCATAGTGGAGAGAGTCAAGTTTCTCACTGGCTCTGATCCACTCATCTCTCACGAACTCCCATGCAGAATTAAACATAAAGTGACTTACAGGATTACCTGCCTATTTCAACACCTCGAGGTTCTTAAAGGCGAGAATTTCGGTCCTAATATATTACTTTCAAGATATAAACTAATCCGGGATCAACCACCCCCAGGGGAACTTACTGAAACTCCAACCAGGGTTTTTTCCACCGCGAGTACCAGTCAACCCCCCACGGCGAGTGACTGCCCACTCCCCCTGGCTAACCCGCCATCCACCCAAATGATCAGCGCATTCATTTCCCATCTTTGTGAGTAGCCATGGATACATTAAACATAATCTCTTGGTATATTTTTGGCCTCAAGCGGAACATTCCTCTCCTAAACATGTTCTGCAAAAACTTCAATGGCATCATTGCGTTGCAAGAAACGCTCCTCTGGCCACATGACCTTGCCTTCTGCGATTCAATTTATGAAGACTTCAGAACCTTCTCGACTTCATCGATGCAAGTTACAAATCAAATCATAGCCAGTCGCCCGAAAAGGGGCCTTTCTTTCCTGTGGCACAAATCGTTAGACAATATGATAAAGGTGATGACCTACAGGAGTGACAGATTGCTGGGGCTTCAAGTGACAGTAGGGAACTCTAAAATCCTAATCATTAATGTTTATATGCCATGGGAAAATAACAATAATTTTTATCATTACTGCATGATCCTAGGGGAGTTACACAGTATTATTCATGATTCTCCTGCTGATCATATTTGTATAATTGGGGATCTTAATTCTCACCCCACAAAACAATTTTTTAATGAACTTACTTGCTTCTGTCAAAATCATGCTCTCCAAATTAGCGATGTAATGCTCCTCCCTCCCTCCCCCTATTCATATGTGCAGAATAGAGCAGACGCTATTACAACCTCCTGGCTGGACCACTGCATCACATCTCCATAACTTCATGATTCTATTATGACCTGCAATATTCGCTATGATCTTGCAACGGGCTACGATCACATCCCATTACAGGTGTCATTCAGTACCCCATCTCTCCTTACCTTGAACCCGCTAACTGATCGCCCACCAGCGGTAAACTGGGATTCTAAAAACCAACAGAAAACCAGATACTTCAGGAGAACCACGGAAACCAGGTTGCGGTCAACAGTTCAACCGGCAGACGCCTTACTTTGTACTAACACAAATTGTAGAAATGACCACCACAGGAGGGATCTGAATGAATTCTATTCGAACATAATCTCCGCCATGCTTGCTTCAGGCAGGACTGCCTATAGATTTCGTCAAGGTAATTCTTGTAATATACTTGGATGGGATGACTTAGTTAAAGATCTGTATACATACTCACGAGAAATGTTTTTACTGTAGAGGCAAAATGGTAGCCCGAAGGAAGGGCACACTGCATTACTAATGAGACAGGCGAGAGTGCAGTTCAAACTTGATCTTAAGCACTGCAGGTTAAATGAAAAACAACTAAGAGCCGATGCAATGTCTAGAAACTTAGAATCTGGTGATTATCCTCGTCTTTGGAAAGATATCCAGTCCTTAAATCCCAAAACTAAAAAGCTATCACAGAGAGTAGGGGAAGCAGTCGGAGATGAAGCTATCGCAAGTATGTGGGGCGATCACTTCAACAATATCCTGAATTGCATAAATGATCAAGATTCCCGAAGGGATGTAGATAACCTCCTTACTGACAACATTCAATTTCATTTTGCAGACTGTATTGCGCCAGGTAACATCAGCGATGCCATAAACAGCCTACCTAATAATAAATCACCCAACTGTAATGGTCTTCCTGCAGAGGCCTTCAAATTCTGCCATCCGATAATTTACATTTTGCTAGGTGCCCTATTCAATGCGTGCGTAATTCACCGATTTCTTCCAGACTCCCTACTCTTAGTTCACTTGATACCATTAATCAAAAACAAGCTAAAGAATGCAGCTGACCGTGGTAACTACCGGCCGATTGCAATCACAACGATCGCATCGAAGATACTTGAGTTGGTTCTTCTAGTGAGACTTCTCCCCTTTCAACACACCACTGACAACCAGTTCGGGTTTAAAGCAAACCACTCAACCGACACCGGCATCTACATATTGAAAGAATTGCTGAACTACTACCTATCATCAGCTTCTCCTGTTTTCCTTTGTTTTGTAGATGTGAGAAAAGCATTTGACAGAGTAAACTACCTGAAGCTCCTCCTGAAGCTGCATAAAAGGGACACACCCCTGTATTTAATTGGCATTTTACATTGCTGGTTCTCCACACAGCAATTCTGTGTCAAATGGGGTAACGTATTATCGTACACCTTCGGCTCCCTAAATGGGTTTCGGCAAGGGGGCATTCTCTCTCCATACCTGTTTGCATAAATGATCAAGATTCCCGAAGGGATGTAGATAACCTCCTTACTGACAACATTCAATTTCATTTTGCAGACCGTATTGCGCCAGGTAACATCAGCGATGCCATAAACAGCCTACCTAATAATAAATCGCCCGGCTGTGATGGTCTTCCTGCAGAGGCCTTCAAATTCTGCCATCCGATAATTTACATTTTGCTAGGTGCCCTATTCAATGCGTGCATAATTCACAGATTTCTTCCAGACTCCCTACTCATAGTTCACTTGATACCATTAATCAAAAACAAGCTAAGGAATGCAGCTGACCGTGGTAACTACCGGCCGATTGCAATCACAACAATCGCATCGAAGATACTTGAGTTGGTTCTTCTAGTGAGACTTCTCCCCTTTCAACACACCACTGACAACCAGTTCGGGTTTAAAGCAAACCACTCAACCGACACCTGCATCTACATATTGAAAGAATTGCTGAACTACTACCTATCATCAGCTTCTCCTGTTTTCCTTTGTTTTTTAGATGTGAGAAAAGCATTTGACAGAGTAAACTACCTGAAGCTCCTCCTGAAGCTGCATAAAAGGGACACACCCCTGTATTTAATTGGCATTTTACATTGCTGGTTCTCCACACAGCAATTCTGTGTCAAATGGGGTAACGTATTATCGTACACCTTCGGCTCCCTAAATGGGTTTCGGCAAGGGGGCATTCTCTCTCCATACCTGTTTGCATAAATGATCAAGATTCCCGAAGGGATGTAGATAACCTCCTTACTGACAACATTCAATTTCATTTTGCAGACCGTATTGCGCCAGGTAACATCAGCGATGCCATAAACAGCCTACCTAATAATAAATCGCCCGGCTGTGATGGTCTTCCTGCAGAGGCCTTCAAATTCTGCCATCCAATAATTTACATTTTGCTAGGTGCCCTATTCAATGCGTGCGTAATTCACCGATTTCTTCCAGACTCCCTACTCATAGTTCACTTGATACCATTAATCAAAAACAAGCTAAAGAATGCAGCTGACCGTGGTAACTACCGGCCGATTGCAATCACAACGATCGCATCGAAGATACTTGAGTTGGTTCTTCTAGTGAGACTTCTCCCCTTTCAACACACCACTGACAACCAGTTCGGGTTTAAAGCAAACCACTCAACCGACACCTGCATCTACATATTGAAAGAATTGCTGAACTACTACCTATCATCAGCTTCTCCTGTTTTCCTTTGTTTTGTAGATGTGAGAAAAGCATTTGACAGAGTAAACTACCTGAAGCTCCTCCTGAAGCTGCATAAAAGGGACACACCCCTGTATTTAAATGGCATTTTACACCTTCGGCTCCCTAAATGGGTTTCGGCAAGGGGGCATTCTCTCTCCATACCTGTTTAATACGTACACTGATGCCTTGAATATCAAACTGAACTCACTCCCAATCGGATGCACCGTCAATGAAACAACTGTAAACAACCTCTGTTACGCCGCCGATATGGTTCTGATTTCCCCATCAGTGCAAGGTCTCCAACGACTCTTCGACACTTGCCGCCAGTATGCAGAGGAATCTCATATAATCTACAACGAAACCAAGACCCAGTGCATGTCGCTGCTCTCGAGATCGCTTAAGCATATTGCAGAACCACAAATTTTCCTCGGAAACCATCGGCTAGAATTTGTGCAAGAATTTCCGTATTTGGGTCACATTATCACCGACGACCTAAAAGATACGGCAGACATTGAACAGAGGCGTCGTAAACTATGTGCAGCTGGCAACATGATTGCAAGGAGGTTTGCCTTCTGTCACCGAGACGTGAAACTGCTGCTCTTCCGCTCGTACTGCTACAGTATCTATGGGTGTTCCCTCTGGACGAACTATACCCGAGAGACAATAAGACGCATCACTGTTGTGCACAATGACATTCTGAAACGCCTCACAAACACTCCCTGCTACCACTCCGCCACACAGATGTTCATAGAAAACCACCTGGACAATTTAAAAATCATTGTTAGGTGAACAATATCCAGTCTGGTAACCCGAGTTCGAAACAGCAGCAACTCGCTCATACAAAGCATCCTAAGGAGTGAAGCAAGAAGATCTAAATTGTGGGAAAGATGGGAAAATGAGGCCTTTGTCTCCTAAAGGACCTTATCTCTGTATTGGCAAGATGTCATCTGCAGATTTTGTCATTATTACATTTATTGCTGATATTTTAATTTTTCATTATTACTGTAATTACTATCAAGTTAAAGTTACCTCAGCTATTTTGCGGATAAGTGCCGATTATTCTTTTTTTTTTTTATCATGTTGTCTCATGTATCTAGATTGTGTATGTCTGTATTTTGTATATTCCATGTATTTGGCCCTGAGCTGAAATAAAGCATATTATTATTATTATTATTATTATTATTATTATTATTATTATTATTATTATTATTATTATTATTATTATTATTATCATTATTAATATTATTATTATTATTATTATAATCTGCCGATAACCTTATAATTATTTCAGTATCAAAACGTATATGTAACCTAAATGAAAAAAAACAGCAAATCATTTAGTAAATCATTTCTCTGTAGTTTATATTTAAGTTATCCATACCTGTAGTTCTTTCTTATTTACGAATAACACTATTGTTATTATAATTATTATTGTATGGTGTTTTTTCGTTGCATGGAACCAGTGGTTACTCAACAACGGGAATAACACTATTTGTTTCCCTCAAATATTTTCAATACCCAATGCACCCGATCACCAGAAGCAGCGGAGGTCTACTGCTGCCGCACGTATATGCAGGAAAAAATCGCATAGTGTGAAGATACATATTGAACGCAATGGCCGAGTGCAATCGCGTCTGGGTGGAACACCGGACATGTCCAGGGGGGCCTGTCGGCTGTAATGCGATGCCGGACCAGCAAATTTGTCGGACCGGCATAGCGTGAAAAGGTACATTAGAGATAATAGTCGACTGCTAGTGCATGTAGGTGCGACATCGTGTCGCATTTACGTGCGACATTGTGTGAAAGGGCCCTAATTGCGGTCAGCAAAAATATACGCTGCCCAGAATGTCAGAACAGTAAAAAACACAACATGGCAACTGCCCTTCCGGGCGCACTATCTTTTAAGTGCAGGGGGGCCTGCATTAGCTTATTTTCAGTTTCTGTATCTTATTCCATATATTTTAACTCATATAAGTGCAGTAACATACATACGGCCGTTCCCTTTAACCACTGTCACATATTTATATGTCTACTCTTTCCAGCCATAATAATAATAATAATAATAATAATAATAATAATAATAATAATAATAATAATAATAATAATAATAATAATAATAATTCATCCCTTGGCTATAGGATTATCAGCTTGGCGCCATTGGAAAATAACATTCTCTTAGAACAGACACATGCATTGTTTCGTGTAAGGAAGTTTATTCGTTGTACATAAAACCGCTTCTTCTTTTGACGCTCTAGAATTTGTAAACAATAGGAAACAACAATTGCCCATTCGAATTATTGTTAATACTAATCATCAGATTTTTCTTTGACAAGCCATAATAATGGTATGTAATAAAGTTGATTCGAAAAGATCTCGCATTTTGTAGTCCGTATAATCCAGACTTTGGGCTAAGCTAGGTTTGGTATGAATTCTACATCATCCACGATGCATGTCTGTTTTAGACATAGAAAAAAAATTAAATAAAAGTAAACTGTATAGAATTTCTAAGTGATACTATATATATATATATATATATATATATATATATATATATATATATATATATATATATATATATATATATATACATATATATATATCAAAGGGAGAGAGAGAGAGAGAGAGAGATAGAGGCATATCCAAGGTAATGATCAGTTGCTTTTTGTTGTCATCTCTTCTTTCCTTCCACCTGCATCGAGTTTGGTGTGTGGAGCCACTCGCACATTAGTAAGAGAATGGTGCCTCGGATTATCCCTAGTCCTCTTGACCGATTCCAATTCCTTGTTTCATGGGCAATGGTGGATTTAGTGATCTCCCTTTAGTACAGGGAAATGAATTCTACTTTCCCCGTGACATTTGACCATCGGCAAGGGAATTCCGAACTGGTGATCATCAGTGAAAGAAGGAACTGGAATCTTTTAAAAGGACTCGTTATAATTCCAGACCCTAATACCAAGCGCATCAAATTCTTCACGGGTGGGAGGTAATGGCATCAGTAAACAAAAACAACTGATCATTTCATTCAATATCAACTACCGGGCTATCGTACAAATTTCTGTATTCGCCAGTTATCCGTATCATAGTCAAACCGAAATGACCATGGACATGGAGTACGTTTTAGACGCTGCCACTTTTCCCGGTTTTGATTCATAAAACCTTACCAAAAGTTCAGGTGTCATGAAGACGTGGTGGAAACACACCGCCACACCTTTCCATGCTAGGTTCTAGTATCTAACCGTGAAGACGTAAAATTAACTGAAATCTGAAGAAATGAAATCATTTAGTAAACTGCTTTGATAAAAAGGTAGGGTGAAGATAATCTAGTTCCTAATCACCTAAATAAATCATGCTAACTCCCAATGTCTAGCCCAGACTCACTGATGAAAATAAATGAAACAGTGTGATAAAAAAAATTGTTATTGGTTCCTCAAGTGATGGCAGATTAACTCGGCCTTGTCCCGGAACGGCCTCTTTTTTCTGGACAGCCCGGGGGAGGGATGAGTAGGATTTTATGACCAGTTTAAAGAGCCCTGAATTGTGGAATGCAGATTATCTGTAGTCAGATTGTAAGTCGGGAAGAAGTTTGGAAATGTAGCTAATGACACCCATATTGTGTACAGTGTTTCTCTGTGCACTATAAGTCAAATTATACACATGACACACATACATACTCAAATATATATTGTTCTTCGTGTCGTGTTGTTAGAGTTCTCTAACGTTATATTTTATCAATGTCAAAATTGTTAGGTTCGAATTTCTGTATATGGCATCAGTGTTCAAAGGAGGGTAAAGTAGAATACAAAGAAAACAGTTCTCTCTCTCTCTCTCGCTCTCTCTCTCTCTCTCTCTCTCTCCCTCTTTACACGACTTAGACTAAAGGGTAATTTGATTAAGAAAATGGTGATAGAGATAAATTTCATCCTCTGTTTTTATAGATTTTCCTTTGTCGATGTAATGAAACTCCCACCGTTGTCAAATACGAAATCTTAGGACCAGATATTACTGGCAACTCATTCAGAATCATTACACATATTCATAATTTATTATCTTTACCTTGTTTACCGTCTGTTTTCGTTTTCATCATTATAACTGTCGGATGAATTTTCAGCAATGCTTGTTGAGTAAGAATTTTGTACATAATTTTCATTTAGAATATGGTACTTGTGCATTGTTTCATTAATTAAAGTTTGTGCGTTCTACATCTAGCCTCTTGTTCTGTAACGTTCCAATACATTTTTTTTATATTTCAGTGGGAAAAATGTCAATAAATTACAATTACGTACTTATCGTTTTTCATTTGCGCTACAGCTGGTAAAGAAAAAGAGAAGAATACAACTCACGACCGATGCTAAGTTGGCTTAGAAAGGATTATAGCCCCTCTACCCCCTGCGTTGAAAGACCAAAATTCCGTGTAAATGAACGACCAGCCAGGAGCGTGTTGTCTCGCTACATAGCGACTCTGCCAAGTGATTGGCGAATTCCCACATTAGATATAGAAAATCAGGAAAATTATGATAAAAGGGGTTCGGGAGGAAGTGTTTTTGTTTGTATAAGGTCAACAACACTTCCTCGGACCTAGAGAGAATACATTATAGAGGATTTACCTTGAAAGAAGGGCAGGAAAAATCAATCGTATATATACGTACTAATCGTCACGTTCATAACATCTGCTCCCCATATATATACGTACTAAACGGCTCAGGTAGCGTTGGTGTGCTACGTATATATACGTACTAAGCGATTAAACAGTTAAGGTGTGGCTGATAGCTACGTGTGTTTGTGCGTGTAATGATGGGTTTAGCCGCCCGACACTTAGTGAGAAAAGCCACACTCTCCTGAGGCAAAGATAAGAATGGATCGGAGGACACGAGGTGTTGAAAAAACCCATCGAAGAGGTAGGACACATTTAAAAGACTTAGGAACAGTTGCCTTTGAAAAGAGATAAGTGTGGTGTGTATACATTTATTTAACATTAATTAATTAATTGTGTGTTGGGGAATTTAATGGATACGCCTCTTTGTTTCAGATGGGTCTCATGTCATTATTCTAGAGAACGGTATTCTCTAAAGACTTAACTGTATAAATGTAGTGATTGACAATTTGGGAGTTTTGGGGTGATTACTTAGTCTAATTCAGGAGAATTGAATGGCAATTTACAGTTCATTTTGTGGGTCAGACTTCATTCTTAAAATGACATCTTTTAGCCACTTTGTTCCATATTATGTTCATCTAGTTTGGGAAATAAATAGCATATTTTTCTATTTAAGTGAATTCATTAGCCTAGTTTGATATCATTTAGAGAGGGAGACAACGAACAACTGAAAGGTAAGAGTTGCCACTTGTTTAGTTTTGATTAACCAGTGCCTTATGATTAATTTGCTTGGTAATAGTTGGTGGCAGTGTTTAAAAAGCTTTTTATAGGCTGTAGGTACGCTAACAAAGAGACTAATGCTAGTTTAGGTATATGTTTTAGAGGAGTAAAAGGGTTATAATTATGACATTATGACACAGGCAACTTGGGCCTTTCTTTGCCATTTCAGTGGTTTTGTGTTCGGGGAGTTGGGTCTCTCTCTCTGCATCTCAGACAGTGTAGTTAGTTAGTGATCTGTGAAAACTAGTGTTCCGAAGTTTAGGGGATCAAAGTTTAATTTTTTGGCATATTAAAGTGTTAACTGGGTGTGGTGAATAAGTTATGCACATTTACAGTGCGTATACAAGTTTGGGTTCCGGTCATATGAAGATGTGAGAGTAATTTCAGTGTTTCCTTTTTTTTTCCTTTTTTTTTTATTGGTGATGAGTTTGTTCAAAGTGTATTTTTGTTTTGATGGCTCTCGAGATTCGACAGACATTGGGGAGATTTTGTAATAACATGAGTGAGGTTTTTTGGTTATTGTGAGTTATGCCCTAGAGAGAGAGAGAGAGAGAGAGAGAGAGAGAGAGAGAGAGAGAGAGGCGAGTGTCTGAGTGAGAGAGGGAGAGAGAGAGCTTGGTTGCTAGGCATTTGGGAGAGTGTGAGAGAGAGAGATAGTTTGCTGAATGAAGCGCTTTTGCTTTTTTTTTTATCTCCTCCCTGTTTTTCTTTTTTTTATTTATTCTTGGTGTGACCTTGTATTGCAAACAGCTGTTTTTGGGATGATTTACTGGGTGTGGTGCATGTTTGTTTTTTTCATTATATTTTATTGGGGGATGTTTGTATTAATTTTTCTAGATTGGTTTTTGTGTGTATATAAATACATTAATGTTATTGAGGTCGGGAAATGTCATAAAGCACAAAAGCTTTTGTAAATATAGAAGAATGGCAGACGCAAAGGGTACGACGACTCTGCTTCATCTTGTTATGAATGTTAGTGCGTGCGTAAGTCCGTTTAGGGGATTTGTAGATGGAGCACTTTCGCAACTAGTATAAATCTTTATTGAAGGTGTGAATGATTATTTAAGCGCAAAGAACATAACAGATGGTGTAGAGGCATTTAGAGAGGCGAAAGCTTTGTTAGATTTCAATAAGGGTGATCTCTCTTATTGTTGCAGGAGTTTTCAATTTGCAAAATGTCGTACTTGAGCTGATTTGCAAGCATTTTTAAGAGCAGCTTATGGCTCAAAGGAACACGGGGATATGGTGAGGGACCTTAGTGGGCTATATAAGATACTGAAAGGCACAACTAGCCTCGTAGAACAAAAAAACTTTTTGACTCAGCGGCAGAGTGGATAGAAAAATTGAAAACATCTAAATGGGTTACAGGCGGTAGTGTCTCTCTTGACAATTTGCATAAACTGATCCATTTTGCGATGCTCTTGCACGATATACCGAATGCAAGTGGATAGTTTTGATGAAAAGATTGAACCTACATCAGATGAAGAATTAATTTATGCCCAAATTGAGAAACATATGTCTAAATGTCCCACTGTAGATAGTACATTTTTTAATAGGACAGGCCCAAGAAATAGGGTGCAAAGAGACACAGAATTTTCTTCTCCTGTTTGTGTGCAAAAGTTGAATATAACAAAAGATCGATCGATCAAAGGCAACAGCAGTTGCGATGCTTCAATTGTAATAAACCAGGGTACCCAAAGAAAATTTGCTGAGTTAAATATTGTGGAATATGTAAGAGTGCGGATCACTTTTGGCAATCTTGTCCATCTCATAGTTTTGGGAGCTATAATGTGAGGACTTCCCATGCGGGTCATTTCAGAGGGCAAAGGGATTGGCGAAATTTTTGGAAGGCCGATCAACAAAAAGGGTACAGGTGATTAGTATGTGCCATTGTGGTCTCTTGGGGGATGCCCCAGAGCCCAGGCCTATAGTTTACGCAACAGTAGAGTATGTTGATATCCCAGTATTTGTTGATACTGGAGCTAGTGTGAACTTGATGGATCACAATTTGTATCAATCTATGTTCTCCCATTACCCTTTGAAACCCTCAACGGAGACAGTGTGTGATGTGCAAGCCCATAGATTAAACACCCTGGGTTGTGTTCAAATACAGTTTACTCTCAGTGACAGAATATTAATAGAACCATTTTTGGTAATGAAAGGGATTGCGTTGGGCAACAGAATTTTGCTGGGTCATACTGCATGTAGGAGACACAAGATTTCGATCCATGCGGGTGTTAATGGAATAACAGTCGGAATACCTGTTGTTTTTCTTTCTTATGAGGACGTGATTAGAACTGAGGATATGGAGATTGTTGAAAAAGGGATGTGTTTGGTGATGCTAATGGCATGGAAACTGGGGTTATGATGAGTGGTAATATTAAAACAAACTCTGGTGATATGGGAAATAATCGCGGGATGCTATGCGGCATATTGGAGCTCACGGTGGTAACAATTTTGGTGAATGCGACAATGGTATTGTCACATTTAATATTGTAATTAGTGTATGTTCCAATTATATCGCTGAATACATTTCAAGTTGTAACTAGTGTGTTGGTGGTTACTGGGCTCGTTAAGCGTTTATTAGGCAGCCAGGTTCTTGAGACGTCTTTGACACTGGAACTGAGTGGTCGGGGTCATTCTCTGTACAACGCTACGTGATTTTGGGTGCTTCCATGCTTCATGAACTTGGGAAAGATCCGTTACCTGTGTGGTTGTTACCTGTGTGGTACTGCTGTTGTTACCTGTGTGGTATTTTCTTGATATATCTCTCAATGTAAGAGGATCTGACACTACGAATGGACTGATTATCTGAGTGCTGTATTTTGTTCCAGTAAGTGTTACTTGTAGTTATACTTCAGATTATGTGGTAATGGTAATATATTTTATATCATGCGAAGATTGTGTTATGTATTGGTTAAATTACATTGCATTTGAATGTTGTATTTGCTGTAGTTACTGAACAACCATTTATTTCCTTTAGTTACTGAACTACCTTTGCAGTTCACGATTCAAATAGTGTTAGGACAACTGTAATACAGTTTGGTTGGTAAACGTAACTTGGTTTTTGTAATTGTAACTCAGGCTTTGTAAATGTAACGTAAATCTAACTTGGATGGATAGTAAAATTGAACAGTTAATATCAAATGTACAATTCATAAGTGACCATTTTGGTTGCAGTATACCAGTTCGAGCTTCTAGGTGCAAGTTGTCTACGTTTCCTGTGGGTCCGTGGCATCACTTTTGCAGATCACAGCTCACAGCTCTAGTGGATGGGCCAAGATGGACTTGTCATTCAGCACCTATAAGCCAGTTTTGCTTAGATGTAGCATGAAAGCTGTTGATGTCCTTTGCATACCCTCTTTTGTGTTAAATTGATCTTAATTACTATAGTGTTAAATAAATTGTTATGATTTTACTTGTTCTCACTTGCTAACAAAGGTCATCCTCTTTAAGTAGAAGGTTGGTTGGTCAAAGGGCCCAACAAAGTTCAGCACAACTGTGACAGGTATAATGGGTGGTGATACTGATACTAATATTGATGTTATTTCTCATACTAACAATGGGGTGGATGTAATGAGAACTAAGGGTGGTGATGTTTATGGGAATGTGGAAAGGGGAGGTACTAACCACAAATATCAAGGTGTTTTATTGGAGGATATTGTGTTAATGCCCGGTTCAAAGACTATGGTAAAAGTCAAATTGAGGGAAGTGAGAAAACCTATGGATGTGTGTGTTATTGAAAATAGCGAGAAGCTAAGAGGGGTTATCAGCATGGCATCAGTGAACAGTGTATCAAAGAATGGGGTTACATGGTTAGAATTATTAAACTGTAATGATACAGTTAGGAAATACCATAGGAATACATATATATTGGATCTCCAAGATTGGAGTAGTGATAGTGACTGTTCAGTGGCTATCGTAGAGGGGGAAACCTGAGTTTTCAGAGGCAGGCATTCAATCAAGGAAATGAATATTTAGAGAACATCTAGCTAATGCAAATTATAGTGAGCATGTTGAAGTGATAAGCGAGCTCTTGGCAGAATTTGGGGATACAGTAGCCTTACAAGGTGATAAATTGGGGTTGACTAATGTGTTAGAGGATAAGGTAAATTTGGAGAGTGGCACAAAACCTATTTATATTCCTGCATACCACATACCTTTCAAAATCAGAGGACAGGTAGAGAAAGAGGTCAATAGATGGGAGGAAGAAGGAATCTTTAGACCTAGTGTGTCTCCATACAACTTTCCCTTGTTAGCAGTGCATAAGAAGGACGGTTCTGTCCATGCATGCGTCGATTTTAGATGTTTAAATGAAAAGACGATCCCTGACCGTTATCCAGTCGGGTGCATACCAGATCTTTTTGTTGAAATCCAGGGGATATAATATTTATAGCTCAATTGATTTGGCGCAGGGATTTTTGCAGGTCCCTCTTAGTGAAAGTAGCAAGGAATATACGGCTTTTTCAGTGCCCAAGGGACACTATGAATTTAAGCGAGTGCCATTTGGTTTATCGGGCAGTCCGATGACTTTCACCAGGTTCGTAAATACAGTTTTGCACGGGTTATTGGGTAAATATATTTTCGTGTAAATTGATGATATTTTAGTAGCAACAGACACGATCACGCAACACATGGAAGTGCTAACAGAAGTACTTAGGAGGCTTAGATTAGCGGGGTTGAAAATTAAGCTAGCTAAGTGTTCATTCTTGAAAAAGCAAATCACATATCTAGGCCATGTCATATAAGGAAAGGGTTAGAGTAAATGACGATAAAGTCAAAGCAATAGCGAATTTTCGCACCCCGAGTTCAAAGAAAGAGATTAAGTCATTCCTGGGTATTGCAGATTTCTTCAGGAGGTTTGTGAAAGGGTTTTCTAATATAGCAGCTCCCCTAACAGATGTATTGCGGGAAGACGTTCAATTTCAATGGAAGTAACCCCAGTCGGAGAGTTTTCAAAAGCTTAAGGACGCGTTAATGAATCCCCCTGTTTTGAAGTTTCCAGATTTTAGCAAACCTTTCACATTAGTGACCGATGCCAGCCAGGAGGGTATAGGTGCTTGCCTTATGCAAAAGTTTGATGGGAAATTCCATCCATAGCCTTTTATAGCAGGAAGTTCAGGTCAAAGGGCAGCAATTAGAGATCAATGGCTACCATAGATAAGGAAGTCTTTGCAATAGTGTCGAGCTTGGTTCATTTTAAAATGTTACTGATGGGGAATAAAGTAGAAGTCCTTACAGACCACAAGCCATTATTAGATCATTTTAATAAACCCGATTTGTCTCCTAAAAGAGCTCAATGGTTTCTAACTATCAGAGATTTTGATGCAAAGCTCAAATATATAGAAGGCAAATTAAATGTAGTTGCGGATGCCCTTAATAGAAGTTTTTGTGACACAGAAGGATTTCAAGTTGTGCAAGTCACTAGCGAGTATATACAATGGGATATGGGTCTCATAGAGCAAAGGCAAGATGAAGACGAGATTCTGGCAGACGCAAAAGCGTTTTTTAGAGGGGAATTAGTCAGGAAACGTTATAAGTTGCCTTTTTCTGGTTTGGAGTTAGAAGGTAATCTATTGCTTAAGAAAATTAAACATAAATTACGAACCAGTGAAAGTAAAGGAGATATGACACAAATCGTAATTCCGAAAGTCCTAATTCCATTGGTTTTGGATATAGTACATTGCAGCTTCAGTAGTCCACACTTGGGGATAGAAAAAACATATAATGAGGCTCATGCTAAATACATTTGGAAAAACATGGGGAAAGATGTGGAAAATTTTGTGAAAAACTGTACAGTATGCAACGCATGCAAACCTGCAAGGATAACTTCCTGCAAATTAGGATCATATCCTATACCAAGTAGATCTTTTCAGATAACACTTATGGATATCCTGGGAAATTTTTGTGAGTCTAGATATGTGAATAAGTACTTGTTAGTAATAATAGATGAACTTACAAGGATAGTAGAAATTTTCCCACTTAACATAAAACGGCTGAAGACATAGCTGCAGCATTTTTCAATGGTGTCATTTGCAGATATGGCTCACCCGAGGTTCTATTGACCGACAATGGCAGAGAATTTGTGAACAAAACTTTGGAATGTTTAGCAGAAGTCATGGGGATACAGAAAGTAACAATTATTCCATACAGACCTGAAGCTAAAGGGTTGTGTGAACGAGCAAACAGGAAAGTGCTTGAGGCTCTCGGGAAGACTGTAGGTTGTAATGATAAGAATTGGGACAGATATATTGATGCTGTTAGACATAGTATTAACACTATGGTTAGTGATTCCATTAAAATGTCTCCATTTGAAGCTTTGTTTGGTTGCCCAGCACGAGGCACATTTGATTTGCTAACTACACCTCGTCATGGGGAGGATACAATCAAATCATTGAATCTACAGCGAGAGAGAGACATGCTTGTCTCAGCCGTAACCTCGAAGCTGCGACCAGAGAGATAGTAGAGAAAAGTATTAGTAAAACATCTGATCACAAGATCAATGTCAGAGACAAGGTATTTTTAAAAATCAACGTGAGAAACAAGCTGAACTACAAATTAGGCCCGAAATTTTAAGGTCCTTGTAGAGTCAATGATGAAAAAATTGGAAACAGATTTATAGTCTTAGAGAAAAAAACAGGTCGGTCGAAATTAATACATATTCAAATTGAAAAGAATTAGTTGTAAAGATTAATATATTGTCGTGCAATTGCAATTTTTGTTGTTGTCTGGTTTTTGCAAATTAATGGTGAAATGTTTTTAATGTTTTTTTTTTCTTTTTCATTTCTTCTACTGTTTTATTTTTATTATGTGCAAACTGCAGCGTTTTGGCGTAATTCCTGTGTGTATGGGGTTTTGGAGCTGAATTTTTGTGTTGTCTTTTTTGAAGGGGGGGCGCTGGATTTTTTTGTGGTAATGATTTTTGGTGGTGATCTGTGGTTTTACGAACCAAAGAAGGGGGTATTGTGGTTCCTTTTGGCGTTGTGGCTTTTGGGGGGTGGCGTTAGTGCATTGTGGTTTTATGAGTTCCTATGGAGGTGTTGTATTTTTGTATTCACCAGTGGTTATATTTGGCAGTATATAATTGTTGAATTGTGGTTTTCTGTGGTTTATATTCCGACGAGGTGGTAATGTGGTTTTATATACTTGGGGTAGTATCATTGGGGAGTTATGTTTTTAAGGGCAATTTTTAGGCACCTTTGGTGATATCCTAGAGATAATTTTGTGAAATGTGGTTATATAATGTTAGTAAAGAATTTTTTGGGGCTATTTGGAGAAAGAATAATGATTCCTGAGGTTGCAAGTCTGATTAGACAAATTTATAGCGCGATTCGAGCACATGAGGTATTCACGAGTGGATTTTTGCTGATAATGCTGTGATGAGTCCGGTTACTGATTTTTTTCTTTCAGAGTCGATTACTCGGAGATTTGCACTATTTTCAGAGATGTTGATGATGACATTCCATGGAGATGTATGCAAGGGGTCGATTCCAGTCGGGTGTTGCGGTAGCAAATTCTGTAACGATACAACTGCATTTATGGGGGAAAGCGTTGGATAATATATATGTCTTTTTTTTCTCTGTGTACGTTTTGTAATAGGGAAAGTTCACTTATTATTGTTACTATAATTTTTTTTTATTTGATTTTTTCTTTTCCCATGAGAGATGTCGTAATTATGGTTAAGCTTTACATTATATAATATTTCTACTTTAGACAGGAGATATAATTTATTGGGGTATATGAGTTAGATAGAAGGGTTGTTGGGCATTATATTTCATGGAGGTTAGTCATATAAACAGTAAAAGGGGTCTTGCTGTTAGACATTATGGGTTCTTTTTTTATAGTGTGTTTGTCAGATATAGGATTATTTGTGAGGATTCAGTGGGTAAAGATTATATTTTTTTTAGTGAGGAATTTATTATATTTGACAAGGAGATTGAGTATATTAATTAATGACAGATTAGTGTAGTAAAGCAAGACTTTAGTTATTCTATGATCATGTAGACTTTTCAAATACGGACACACAATGACTTTAGGGAATTTCCAACTTCATGTGATGGTGATGATGGAAACGGCTTGGTTCTACAATACCAGAGGTCAAGTCTACACACGAGTGGCGCTGCAATGGATTGCCTTTGCAACAGATGAGATGTCGTTGTTGGATCATCTCAGGATATGTTCTGGGATAAGTCAGGGGTCTACAATCTTCTACGAGGCGGGTGTGAGTCGCACTTGCATGGAAATCACGGGATATTTCCTTGACAATGGGGTGGTGACCACATTTACTTCAGTAGAAAACGTTGAATCTACAGTTTCGCGATGAAGAGGTGTTGGATACACTTACGAGTGT
>NC_061100.1:74480990-74485990 GCF_015104395.2 Macrobrachium nipponense | reverse complement strand
TCTCTCCATTCTAACAGGTAATGAAAATGAGAGAGGCGCATCATAACATTAACGTTTATTAACAATGAATAAATAAACCAATCAATCAAGTAATCCAGTCTTACAGACTAACCCAAAAAACCCCGAAACAGTACATTGTCTAGTCACCAAAAAAAGTCCACACCCCTCTGGGAATTCTTTGTCCCCCTGCATTCCAGAAGTACCAGAATTGTCTGTTTCAAAGATACAGAACACATCCCGGTAAGTACACACACAAGTTTAACAGACAGAGGCTAAATATTGGATATCATCACAAAAATGTCAAACAGATAATAAGCCACTCTTTGGCTAAAGTAACTCAACACTCACCCAAACAGCCGGACACTAAAACACTATGTCACAAAAACTCCCCCGGCGAACGCCACGGCATTCTTGCCTGTGACTGGAAGACCCTCTGTCAAAATCCTCCCATAGGCTTGGGTATGACACTCTTTAACAGAAAGAGGCGCACACGCACAAACGAACACGCAGTTCGTTAGCGCCTCGCAACACTAGTTGCATCCAGTTTCACAATGGCACTTTGAGAAGAGTTCATAATCTGTCGTGCATTGAGTTGTTGAACTAAGCATTTTTATCTCACACCACCCCTAGAAACTCATTGTTCAGCTACTCTCGGGTCGTTACCTCTGCACTGTTCTCCACATTCCATAGGTCAAAGGGAACACATGGACAATACATTATTAACCAAAAACCCTAGGCCTTACAGATGCTCAGCCACCCCCTATGCTAGCCCCCGCCTAGCAAAATAGCTCATAACACAAAACACTGGCCGGCTTAAAATAAAATATACGAAATAACTGCCCGTCTCTGGCATTATAAAATAAAGTCTGTTACTCTTATATCTCCAAATAACACTAGAATTTTTCTCTCATTTTTTCTGCATTAGGATTCTTGAATATCCCTCTTTGCTTGTCTGCAAGTAGCTGAACAGACAGCAACAGGCTATAGCAGGCTGTAGGAAGACGGAATGCCTTCCTCATCGTAGAAGACTTCTCACGACTTCTGCAGATCCCCAAAAGACACGCTGTAGGACTCTCTTGATCACCATCATGGAAATTCTTGTAATCATCCTGGACAACACGGAAGCAACCTCTCTGCACGCAGCTGTTGGACGTCTTGCTGGTGTCGGGAAACGACTTTTTGGTGTTAGTATGTCAGTCAAGTCTTTGGTCAATCTAAGAAAATTAACCCAGACATACTACTTCTATCAAACAATGATCTCAAAAGGTCAGAAATACTAACTGAACGTCTCCCAATTAACTCCCTTTAATATGACTACCAAATTATAGGTCATTATCACAACTCTCAAAGGAAAAAGAACACCAAGTTCTAGTTCTCCAACTCAATTTTCCAAACTCACACATCAGCACACACACAACTCAGAAATCACAGCAACTCCACAGAATTGTGCACTCACATTTCAAACTCGAATGTGCTCATAAGAAAAAAAAAATCGTAATGACCCCAAGGAAAAAAAGAATCACGTAACACAACCAGACCCAAAAATGTTCTCTCAAGCTCTGATATTTGAACAACCCACAAAATCAGCAAAAATCTCCAACTTTTAACAGCAAAAACCCCTTTACTGCTCAATAACTAATCACAATGAGACTTAATGTCAAACTCCCTTTACTTAAGTAACAACCCTCGAAAAATTACATCTCCCGGTAAAATCAAATCTCCCGTCCAAAAAAGAAATGCTACTTAAGCTCAATCCCCAAATTATATCTCTCAAGGAAAAGGAAGAAAGGATAATCACAAGTAGATTTCCCCCAATTAAAAAATACATAATACATGTATAATATGCATAACTCCCGCGTTTATCCCCAAGAAATGCTCCATGTAAAGCCCCGGAATTTGCCAGAAAGCAAACTCTTACCCATGCGCTTTCATGAAATGCTATTGTCAACATTTCCAGATATTGCAAAAATTCTGATCTATCACCATCAGAAGAAAAGAATCAGCACACGGCTCATCACATCGCTTGTCAGCAGAAATATCGCCTGCGGACGTATGCTCTAACAGTAGCATAAAAATTGTCTAGTCAGACACATAAGTTTGGAAACTCATGATTCTCAAAAAAAACTTCTAACAGACGCATTTCACAGAATTAACTCCAGGATATGACTAATGTGTTCAAAAATTGTCTCAAAGACTTATTCTCTCAACATGACTTTGCCCCAAATTATATTTCTCCAAGAATAACACACTTGTGAACATAAAAAATGCACACATTTCCATAGGACTACAATGCAGTAATGTCACTCGCCTCTAAATAGTCACGAAATCAAAAAAGAGAACCACAGAAATCTTCTCTTGTCTCGAAAAAACTCCCATAACCACAAAAAAAAAAGGGTCACCCACCAAAGATTAATTCCAACTCCATATATTTCACCATATTAATAATAACACCACTCCGGTTATAAAAATATTTCCTCCATTTGGTTAATAACCAACCCCCTTATATTTCTCTCTTATTTCTCCAATAGCCATATGTCAGTAAAAAAAATCACCACTCCAGGAATAGAGAATAATCACCTCTATTTCGGCAAATACAAAATATTTACCTCTATTTCCCCAATACTCCATGTGGAACAAAACAAGGCTCCAAAAAATATATCTCCAAAAAATGTGCACTCAAGGCAGCTAACTCACACACTCACAAATATTGCCCCATAATCTCCAAATATGCGTCTCCATTTGCAACAAAGATGGCTGCAAAATAATTTAACTAAACATAGTCTCATCACATATTGGCAAAATATCAACAATGGCCAAAAATATATCATCCCATATTATATCTCAAATACTCCAAAACCTAATATATACCTCCCCAATATAACTCCAAATATATCTCAATTATAACTCCAATTCTCCAAAGAATAACTTCATGTTATAGTCAAAAACTATAAAAACTCTCTCCATTTAGCATAATTGCTAAAAAAAGGCAAAACTCGGCAAATAAAAAACTGTCTAGAAAAATTCTCAGAAAAAATCAACGAATGTGCCACAAGTCATTATAACAGAACTCCAAATACAAAGTGTCTTAGCAAAGACTTCTCCATATGTACTACGACATAAGTCACTAGAAAACTTAACCAAGTTTCCTATCTCTCACAAAGTTGTCACAAATACAACAAAGGTATTGTGCAAGAAAACTCACAATTTCTGGAACACAAATATCCAGAGAAAAAATGTAGTGCCATTACGTATGCATTCAAAACGTGCAAAAATTCTCCCATATATTTCTCTATAGCATCAAATAGCTGAAACACAAACACGTTCCCGAACAATGACTCTAAGTCACGAACTGAGATATTAAAAAATATTCACACCAACTGGAGAGAAAAAATAAACTCAAATTCACCCATGGTAAAAAAACTTGTGTCAGCAATGGCTAATTTCCAAAAAGGGAGAAAAGGAAAATCAACGGCCTTGTTCACTATCTCCCGTAACTCACTAGATGTCAAGAAATTATCTGCTGAACTCATAAAAAAAAGAAAAACAAAAAAATAATGTGTTGTTAGTTCCTCCCAAATTCAAAAAAAGGATTTCACCTTCCTTGATAGCATTACAACGCCCACGTATTAGTATAAAAAAAATCAGTATCAGAAATATCATTATCACAAAGTCACCAAATGTTAATGCTTGTCCATTCTCCAAGGAATTCAGCACAAAACTCAGCAAGAGTTCAACAAGATTCAACACAATTCACCAAGATTCAGTCAGATTCATCAAGATTCAGCAAAACACATCCCCGCGAATCACTGAAAATATTCTCCAAAGTTACAAAAACTCAACAAATAACTAAGACAAGACCTCTCCCATTAACTCATTGTAATAATTCTCCTTGAATAATTATCTGTAATAATTATCAACTATTCTCCCATGAAATATCTCAAATCTCTCGCAAATTATGTCTCCCGTAATGATAATTATACTTAAGCAAACCTCCCGTGACACATCTCAAGTATAATAATTACTAATAATAATAATAACTCTCCATAGCAATAATTCTCTTACAAAGATCTCAAGTAAGGGTGAAATTCAAATAGCATACAACAGTATTGCTGAATCTTATGGTATACAATTTCTCCAGCATACACCATGACATAACACCATTGCCACACAACACAGATACAACACCAATCATCGGCATTTCAAAGTAATTTCTCCAACACAATAAAAAAATAATCTGTGTATCCCCCTTATATTTGTGTCTTTCAAGGCACAAGTAAAACATACATCCACACAATGCATTTCAATTCTCTCTTTATTTCCTTTTCTCTTCCTCTAAGATAAAGAAAATATCTTTTCTAAAAAAAAGACTCTACGGGCGTTTCACTTCATCAACTAATCAATCAGCTGATATCTTAGCATCCAATGTCAAGGGCAAACCCATACCCCAACACAAAGAAAAAAAAAGAAGTTCACCCCCAGTGAGAAAAAAAAAGGTTTCTCCCCCCCTGAGAACAACCCCTCAGTCAAGCGACAGAACAGCCCGAGGCATACACAGTAGTACCCCCATCTTCCCTTGAACAGTGTCTGAGGACCCCCTCCCAAGGTATACACTAGTGACCTCCCCTGCACTATCTCTCGAGGGAGGCCAGTAGTACCCTCCATGCAACTATCACCTGAGGGATGCCAGTACCCTCGCAATGCAACGCGCCTCTCTGCAGAAATGTGCTGAGCCCGTAAAATTGTGGCCGCTCTGTCTCTAAGCCAAGTATGCTTATCTAAGCACAGTTCACATGCATAAATACATCTTAATACACCCCCATGTTTTCAACAAAGACGAAAACGTCTATTACAAACACGTGCAAATAAAGAAAACACGTCACTATGGGGTAAAGACGAGAAAAATTTTTGACCTCTTGAACCAATCCCATTTCTCTGAAATATTTAAACAAAAACCCTCCCTTTCAAAACAATAGTTTTTTAACACTCACCATTCCATAATG
>NC_061100.1:74460990-74470990 GCF_015104395.2 Macrobrachium nipponense | reverse complement strand
GAGAGGCAGTTAGACGTCAAACTAAAAGCTCTGTGTAATAGGGTAATTTACCTTAAAATTAAAAAAGCAATGGCTGTAAAAGTTACATCCCAGGCCCGTAAATGTGTTATTTTCTAAAAATCGTGGTACTAAAACGATCATTATTCCTAAAATATATACTAAAAACCTTTAAAAAGGACAGCATATTAGTATTGTCGTATTCAATGGTAAACTTGACATTTTGATGTATACCATTAACATATTCCAAAAACCTATCTGCATCGTCCCAGCTTCTGAAAAGCAAAAAGGTTGGATCGAGTGAAGATCCCGTTGCCATGTAATCAACTTGCTTATAATACTTGCCATTATAAACGAAAGGAGGTCTAGCACTGCCAACTGCAACAACTTATTTAAATCCGATTTGTTAAAATTATTAAAAACGGTGCCATGGGTGATAAAGATCTTTTCTAAAATCATCTGAATGGTTTCTTCCACGGGTACATTAGTAAACAATGATTCCACATCCAAGCTAACCATAAAGAGATCGAAATCCTGATATGAAACTGCTTCATTAAAGCTGTTAGTTATTTAGGTTGTGGTTGTTTGATTTTAGAAGAGCAAGTAGAGTTACCAAGAACTTAGCCAATTTGTGATTCTGATAGGAGTACGTACCTTCCTTATGTATGTATTTTAGGATGCCGTACAAGATACCATGAGAGGCCCCCGAGCTATATGGAGACTGATAATCATCATTATCTATAATAAATTATTATCGTTTAGATATTTCAGAAACATATTAATGCGATCCTCAATCTTAAAAATAGTCGAATAGTTTAAGGAATTTTGAATTTTCATTTAAAATGTATTCCACTTTTTAAATGAATTCGTTTTTATCTAGAATAACAGTACCTTTGCCTTTGTCTAGTCTGGTAATATGCAGATCGTTGTTATTTGCCCGTTCCTTTAAAATGTTCAAATCCTTCTTACTAAAGAATGGTGTCCATTGCGTTGTTAACGAGTTAAAAGTGTTAAATTGGAGTTTTTTTTTAATCTAGAGAAAAGCAATTCTAACGCGCCATAAAACTGGTTGTATGTGGGTTTATAGCCGGCAAAAATCAAGACCCAACGAGAGTAGAAATTCCTCCATTTTTGAAAGATAATATGTAGACAGATTGAAAAGAGTTTGTTATTGTTATTAGAATTGGGAAGAGAAATACCCAGTTTATCAAGTTTTCTCTCGTGAGTGCTCTGGATAATTGAAATATTAATTTTTACTTTTGCTAAACAAATATTTAAAGATAAAGCAGTCATCAAATAATAATTTATTGATTACAGTTCTATGCAAGATATTTTCTTTGTCCGTAAGTTTTTTTACATTTTATTTTTATAATTAATTTCCATGTCCAGAAATTTCCATGTAGCCTCGTCATAAAAATGGCTATGCTATAACGACGATTTGTAGAGCTTAAATTTAACAAAGTCGGGTACAATGTTATTCATGGAGCTGTATGTTCCATTTTGGGCAAATTATAAAGAAACATATTTTACAGGAAAGATCTAAAGTACGATAGAAGAGGTTGGCAGCCCTGAGTATTGTAAACCATATCCAAGTTTGAGCTCCGCTGTTATCAACGGGTTTCGAAGGATAAAGATGGGTTAACATACCCAGACAGAAGAAAACCGTAACTATAACGTTTCTAGATTAAACTGAAAGAGAAAAACTGTGCTAAAGGTGTAGGATTAGTGAAATTTGGCCGTTTTTTTTCGCCAGGATGGTCCCTGGCGGCGCCGACCAAAGTTACACCATGCCCTCAGGCTATTTGGTGACGTCAGTGAAGTGTCAGTGAAGTGTCATTGGTGACGCAATGAGCTTTAAAACCCGGAGACCGAGTATGATGTTGTAGAATTTACAATGATAACTTCAATAAAAGAGAGGGTAGAAAAACTGAAAAATAATATTTGTGAAGGGGTAAAGGTAAGAACAAAAATTAAAGACAAAATAGAAGGAGAAAGGTTATCATGCCACTTGTTAAGGGAAGAGAAAAAACAAGGTAATCGTGTATTACATAATATCGTGGGGCCTGAAGGACAAGTTTTGGATAAAATAGATGCCATTTTATACTATTCTACAGAATTTTATAAAGAATGATATGGGAAAGTTGATGTTGAACTTCACGTGCAGGAGTTCATAGCATTATGTAATAATAGACTGGAAGAAGAGGACTGTGAAATGTTGGTTGATGATATTACAGAAAATGAGTTAAGTGCTGTAATTACGAATTTGAATAATGGGAAAGCACCAGGTATGGGCGGGTTACCGACAGAATTCTATAAGGAATTTTTACCCATAATAAAAGATGAGCTATTAATGGTCATTAAGAAAGTACTTGAATGCAAATATTTGACTTCTTCACAAAATATAGGATTGATCAAACTCCTTAGCAAAGGGACCAAGGGGAGTACCCTTAATGACTGGAGGCCTATTTCACTTTTAAATGTCGATTATAAAATAATTGCAAAAATATTAGCAAACAGGTTAAAGATTGTCATGCCAAAATTAATCTCTGAAGAACAATATTGTAGGGTAAAAGGGAAGTCTATCATAAACTGTAATAATAACATTCGAGATATCATCCACTATGTCAATGAGAATAGATTAAGTGGAGCTGTTTTAAAACACGGAGACCGGACTCTGTGGGGTTGTCGTTTTCGTTCAACCCTGAAATTTGTGAAGTAAGTGGGGTCATTTTTGATTTGTTGAAAGTAAATCCTGAAGATATCACCGGATACCAGATTTATAATGGCAATAGGGTTGTCATTAAATTTTGTAATAAGATAGCCTATAAGTCTTTTTGTGATCTCTATGATGAAAAAGACGTAAACATTAGTGATAAGAAATCATTTCGAATATTAAACTTCAGTAGAGCATACACATACGTGTCAATTAGTTATGCGCCATTCGAAATGGAAAATGGTTTGTTTGAATACATTCTCGGAAGGTATGGGAAAGTATATGGAATTAGGCTAAACAGATTTACTCATGGACGGGAAGCAGGCCTTCTGAATGGAATACGAACAGCAAGAATGGAACTGAAAAGTAATACACCGTCATCAATGAATATTCATGGCTTTAATATTTTGTTTTTCTACAATGGACAAAACAAAACTTGATACAAGTGTGGAAGAAGTGACCATATGGCAGTTAATTAAATGAGAAAGAGGATAGAATAAACATATTCAGCATTGAAGGTTTTCCTGCTATGATTCCACGTGATAAAGTGAATCCTGTGGCAAAAATAAATGAAGAGGTACAGGTAGTTGGGGATAGTCAAGAACAGGTTAATGTGTACGAAGACAAAAATGAAAAGGAAGATGAGAAAAATGGAAATGAAATTAATGTGAATGAAGATGGCAATGCAAAGGAAGACGAGAATAATGGATTTTCCTTTTTTTTTTATAATGAATGGATGGGAATGAAGAAGGCAGTTGCAAAGGAAGGCGAGAATAATGGAAATGAAATGGATATAAATGAAGACAGTGCGATTGGAAATGAAATGGATGTAAACGTAAAGAAAACAGTTTCAAAGGAAGATGAAAAAATGGGAAAATGGAAACGGCAAACTCGAAAGTGGGAATGACAAAGATTTAGCAAATAATCATTTCGGCGACAATAAGATGGATAAAGGTCAAAGCCCAGATGGAATAATAACTGGTATAATAGAGGCAGAAGTAAGTACACCAAGATATGGGGGGACCAAAGGACAGTAACACCCAAATAGAATCAAGGTTGAGAGAGCTAAGTCTTTTGCATGACGAGCAGTCGTTAGATTTTCTTGATTTAAAGTTCCTTAGTAGTGAAGATAAAACTGATCATGATATCACAGTAAAGGCAGGTCCAATTGTACATTTAGCACTACCGGAAGCGTTTTCACAAGACTTGTTTGCTGAAGGTATATCAGAGGATGCCGGGGAGGAAGCTGTCACTATTGATGACGACTCAAGTAGCAATTCAGAAGATGGTAGTGAAGTGGGAGGAGTACCTGACATCGATGATGGAAAAGACTCTGATAAGAAAAGTGAATGGTCTGTTCAAGTGAAGTCAGGGGGGAAATTAAAATTGAGAAAGAACAAGAATAAAAAGAAAATTGCGAAAAAATGGAAAATAGTTTAGGAACTTAAAGATTTACTGCTTTATTAATCCTTTATATAATTCATTATGGCATTTAATATTGCCACAATCAATATAAATGGCTTGAATGAGGAAAACAAACAAAATAAGTTTATATCAATGGCTAAATATCATAAATTGGACACTGTAATGTTGCAGGAACATAAATTAAAGTGTATCAGTAAATTAAGCTATGTTAGTAAATATTATGAAATATTCATTAACTATACCACGTGCTTGAAAGGAGGTGTAGCCATACTGATAAGCAAGCGTTTGTCACCTGTATATGTCATAAGTCAGGAATCAGATGTGGAGGGCCGTATAATAAGTTTACGCGTTCGTATTGGTGAACAAGTGTTATTCTTGTTAAATGTGTATGCACCATCAGGTACTGGCAAGAAAGAGGAGAGGGAAGATTTTTTTTAAGAACTGTGTTATTATTTGAGGCATAATGTTGATGATATCATTTTTGGTGGGGACTTTAACTCTGTAACTAACGCTAGAGATGTAAGTAATGGAGATGATAAATTGATCTCTAAGAAATTTACTCTGTTATTAAAGGCAATTGGTTTGAAAGATGTTGCCAATACGAATATTTCAAAGGACCATACTTATATAAGAGGAAAGTAAGCTTCTCGCATTGACAGGATATATGTGACTAAACTGTATTCAAATATCAATGTATGTGAAACGATTCCTGAATCATTTTCAGATCATAATATGGTTGTAACCAGTATCAAAGTTAAATCCCCTTCTATTGGAAGAGGTGTATGAAAATTAAATGTAAGTCTGTTAGCTCAGGATGAGGTGAAAGAAAAATTAAAAGTTCTGTGGGTGAGTCTTAAAAAGGGAAAAGGTAATTTCAGAGATATACTAGATTGGTGGGATCATTGTAAAATTCAGATAAAACGATTCATTATAAAGGATTCTAAACAGATAGCATCAGAAAAATATGGGTTGATCAATCTCTTGCAACAAAGGCTTAAAGATTTATACATGAAAGCAGGGGATGATGTTGTAGAATTTACAATGATAACTTCAATAAAAGAGAGGGTAGAAAAACTGAAAAATGATATTTGTGAAGGGGTAAAGGTAAGAACAAAAATTAAAGACAAAATAGAAGGAGAAAGGTTATCATGCCACTTCTTAAGGGAAGAGAAAAAACAAGGTAATCGTGTATTACGTAATATCGTGGGGCCTGAAGGACAAGTTTTGGATAAATAGATGCCATTTTATACTATTCTACAGAATTTTATAAAGAATTATATAGGAAAGTTGATGTTGAACTTCACGTGCAGAAGTTCATAGCATTATGTAATAATAGACTGGAAGAAGAGGACTGAAATGTTGGTTGATGATATTACAGAAAATGAGTTAAGTGCTGTAATTACGAATTTGAATAATGGGAAAGCACCAGGTATGGACGGGTTACCGACAGAATTCTATAAGGAATTTTTACCCATAATAAAAGATGAGCTATTATTGGTCATTGAATGCAAATATTTGACTTCTTCACAAAATATAGGATTGATCAAACTCCTTAGCAAAGGGACTAAGGGGAATACCCTTAATGACTGGAGGCCTATTTCACTTTTAAATGTAAGGCGATTATAAAATAATTGCGAAAATATTAGCAAACAGGTTAAAGATTGTCATGCCAAAATTAATCTCTGAAGAACAATATTGTAGTGTAAAAGGGAAATCTATCATAAACTGTAATAATAACATTCGAAATATCATCCACTATGTCAATGAGAATAGATTAAGTGGAGCTGTTTTAATACTAGGTTGGGCAAAGGCCTTTGATACTTGTTTAAAATAATGCAAAAACTGGGAATGCCATGCATATTTGTCGAGTGGATAAAAATCCTTTATAAGAATTGTATGAGTCAGTTATGTATTAATGGGTATTTAGGTAACCCCTTTCCCATTGAAAGATCAGTAAGACAAGGATGCCCACTATGCTACTGTATGTTTTATATCTGGAGTCATTATATTTGGAAATTAAGCAAAATGAAGGTATAAAGCCAATTCAACTTCCAAATAACACTAATGTATGTGTTCAAGGATATGCTGATGATTCATCAATTTTTATAGTTAATGATCAGTCTTTGGTGGAAGTATGTAAGGTAATAAATGAATTTGAAGAAGCATCGGGGGCTAAAACCGAATAAAAATAAAAGTAGTATTGAACGGATATAGGAAACTGGAAGGGTAAAACAGACTGGCCCACACCTTGGTTGGAAACCGAGATTGAACTGAAAATCTTAGGGATTTTTTATTGTCAGACAGAAGTCGAGACTATGGCAAAGAACTGGGATAGCACTGTGAGCAAGGTAGAAAGAGCAGTAAATATGTTATCTGATAGATATCTTACCATTTTTCAGAAAGCCATAATTATAAATTCTATGTTGCTGTCAAAAGTCTGGTATCTAGATCATACAATACCATTAAGCAAAATATATGCTCAGAAAATAAATAGCATAATTTTTAGGGATTTGTGGAAGGGGAAATATCAACCTGTAGGTAGAGCTACTTTGTTTTTGCCTATGAATGAAGGGGGATTAAACATAATAAGTGTATACCACAAAGCTGCGGCTATTCTTGCTGCCGCAAGCCTTAAGGAAGCTCTGAATGGTAGGAAAATGAATATATATTACTGTAAGATAAAATTAAGCCATTTGGTAGAGACTGCTCCCTGCACAGATGTCATTTGTTACTCCTGCATTCTATACCAAAGCAATTGATGGTATTAGAGCAGTGTGTAAGCATAAATATTTCCCCATTGTTAAAAGTAAACATATTTTACTATGACTTTTTTTTCCAGGTTCCCGCAAAAGTTAAAGCAATTACCCTCCCTGTTGTGTTTTTGGAGAGAATAAGGAAAAACATAAATAACAAATTAATTGGTATTCGGGAGAGAGCAATTTTTTGTTCAAATAAATTTTTGACAATTGAGGTTATTGCCCACAAATGTTAGACTAAAAAACATGAAACTAAGAGACAATGGAAATTGTAACCTTTGTAATGAACAAGAATACACAATGCATGTATTTTATTTTTGCATTAAGATAAAAACGTTTTTTGATTGGTTTAGTGTAACAAAAAATTATCATCAGTTGTTTCTATTAATAAGAGAAATTGGTTCAAACAAACTTTTGTACTTTGATTTTTGATGGCAAAAACAACCAGGGACAAAAATACAGCAATTATTTTAGTGTGTAATTATCTGTATGTTATTTGGATTAGCAGAGTTAAAAACCTAGATGAAAGAGATATGATTCATTATTTCAAAGGTAGGCTTAATTATTGTAAATGGATGTTAAAGTCAGTTTATGGGCAAAAGATTAATAAGTTAGTCACGGAAGACTTCTTGAAGACGGTGTTATGAGCAAAAAGGGCTTCTTTGAGAATAGCAAAAATAATGTAACTTGAATTTGTGCTTCTTATAAGTAAGGGTTTCTCTTAGGGGCCGGTGAGCACTCCATAAGAGCCCTCCTCGGAGGGGGAGGCTGATAGCCATAAGATCCTCCTCTGCGAGGGAGGAGCAATACCCTGTCCCACACTGATGTAATTTATATGTTGTGGATTATTAACCACATATTGTAAGTCCTTTATAGAGCATACGTATACTGTGCAAAGACTATATGAGATCCCATGCCACGACTGTGACCAATCTTACATCGGATTTACAGGTAAATCACTTCCCCAGAGATTAATACACACAAACGGTCAGTTAGGTATGGACAACAGAACTCGGCTATTTTTCAACCATATAAATGAACATAAACCATAGAATAAACTGGAATTTGTTCACGGTGTAATTTATAGCAGCAAACTGTCGGTACAAGAGTCAAATGATGGAATCGGCCTTAATAAAAGAGAAGCAGGGATCTCTTGGTATAAATACCACCTTTTCTGTAAACTTTTCTCATTCATATACCTGAAGAGAGAGACAGCAGTCTCTGAAATATAGTACTTTTTCTCTCTACATTTTGGTTGTTTTATGGGCTCCTTTTATTAGATGGAATTCTGTTGTTACAGAACATTTTTTACCAGTCATATATATATATATATATATATATATATATATATATATATATATATATATATATATATATATATATATATATATATATATATATATATATATATATATATAGATAGATATATATAGATAGGATATATATATATTTCTATATATAATATATATATATATATATATTTGATATATATATATATATATATCTATATAGGTATATCTATCTATATATATCTATCTATATATATCATATATACTATCTATTATATCTATCTATCATATATATCTAGCTATCTATATATATATATCATACTATATCTATCTATCTATATATAGTCTAGCTATATATAATATATAAATGATAAATATATAATATCCTATCCTATCTATCTATCTATCTAATCTAGCTATATATATATATTAATATAGTATATCTAATATATTATATATCTATATATTATATAGGTAGATATATATAGATATATATATATATATATATATATATATATATATATATATATATAGATATAGATATATATAGATATATATATATATATATATATATATCTATATATATCATATATATATCTATATATATCTATATCTATATATATATATATATATATATATATATATATATATATATATATATATATATATCCTATATATATTTTTTATCATTATAATTTCTCTTCTTTTTTTACCACTGATATAATTGAACATTATATATACATTATGTGTTAATGTTTTTCTTTCTGATAATATTAATGGTGCCGAATTGTCCGGTACCGAATTGTCTGGCACCAAACTGTCCTAGGATCGAATTACCCGGCACCAAACTGTCCCAGGACCGGATTGTCAGGCACCAAATTGTCCGGTACCAAGTTATCCGGTAGCGAATTATCCTAACGCCATTCCCGGTCTATGCTTCACACTTTTATGGGTAAAATTCACAGAGCGTTTACTTCGTTTTAGGTAATAATGAAAAATAATATTCATTCGAAGTGCTTTTTAATGTTACTGCAATATATTAAACTTTTGCTAACAGACTAATGAATTTTTCCTTACTCTCATTTTCTTATTTCATTTTATGCTTCAGTGTGAAAGGGTGTTTTAGTTGGGGCGATGCATTGATTTATGTGTTAACCATGCACAAAAATTGCTTATCATAAAAATGTTCAAATTTTCTTGTTACGATAACCTGCATATGTAAAGATAAAAAAAAAAATAATTCGACTTTACTCCTTGTATCTTTTAGGGATGGATGATTAATATTTAGTTTATAATACTTACCAGCATTAGTAATTAATAAAAAAAAAGAATATTGATCTTGCTGATGCCTCATTTCTTTAAATGTAACACGTACAAGATTGGCATATAATTGTGTATTAGTCAGGAGCCGCCTGGCATAACAAAAATCTCTGGTACACTGTATGGCAACTTGTTAATATTAAAGGTATTTATGAGGGAGTGGGGAGTTTGGGTAGTTTTGGCGACGAATCTCTCATTAATTCCTTGTATAAATAAATCGGCTTATATAAACTTTGAATGAATAACCCTGGAATCCTTCTACCTTTTCTCTTCAGTGAAAGACCATCATTCTGACTAGGTAAAATAGAAAATAATAAACAAATGTCACTCGTCACGACATTGCAGCTAATGGGTTGTTAGTTTAAATACCGTGCGACTGAAGCAACTTTTGAAAAAACGGCAATAAAACGGGTTGATGCTAGGTACCAGAAAATTAATCAAATTATGAAAGCCAAAAGCTCAAAGCTGAGCGGCAGAGGTATTGGATATTCTGTGTTATT
>NC_061100.1:74450990-74455990 GCF_015104395.2 Macrobrachium nipponense | reverse complement strand
TTTGATTAATCCGTACATGTACAGTAAAGATGGACCAATCGTCGTCACTTTCTCTTTTATGGAACTGAATTCCTTTAGTTGTAGCTTTTACTTTAGATTTGAAACTTTTTATGATGTCAGCTAATGGTCTTTCTGTAGCTTTTTGTAAGTACTGGAGTCAGATAATAAGTTTTCAATTTTTTTCACATGACCAATTTTATCCATTACTACAAAACAATTGGATTTGTCACCTTTAGTAATATACAAACTTTCATCTTTCTTACTTTTTTTAATAGTATCTATAAACCTTTTCTCGAAATTCACTATTTTATTGGGTATTTGAAGTAAAAAAAATAGGCCATCAACTAAATTGATTGAAGGTGATCTATTAGTATTTATCTTTTTCATTTTGCATATCTCTGAAATGATGTCTGTGAACGAAACTTCATCACTATTGGCATACGGTAAACAATAACCTAAAATGCATTTAAGATTCTAGTTCAGTTCTCTGCTTGGAAGGTTTATTTCACAATCATCTTTACGTTTGTTATTCTTGTAACTTATCTCAATGAGGCTTTTTAATTTTTGATCCATGTGATGCACTTGTTTGTTTAGCTTGAATCTATGATTATTATAAATTTTATCCAGTAGCACTGTTCTCCAATCCAGGGTAATCTTGTTCATGAAATGAGATCTCTCATTTCTCAATTTCTTAAAAATATTATATTTAAGCCCTTTTCTCTTTTCTATATATTTGTTGAGGGAGATCACACACAATTCATTAAAAGGAGATTCACTATCCACCCGTTAAAATGACTTAGGGACTACTTGCTTTTGCAGACACTTTTGCAGGAATTTTCTTCACAACCAAGTACTATTTGCTTTTACCAATGTCCTTTGGAAATTGAAGAAAACATCTGCCAGAAAAGGGAACAGGAGGAGAAAGTCTTGTGTGGCATCCATATCCATTGTAGCACGGAGGAACACGTGCATGGGTATATCCTAAAATCCATGGTAGAAAGGTGAGTGAAAAACTAGGGATTGGGAAAAGTATTTTCGTATTATATTGTACATTTTCAAGTTCACACTTTTGTATACAAAAAAAGGGGGGCGGTGGCCGGATTATAGTTTGTTAATCTGGGTGGTGTGTTCTTTAACCAAAAGAGTCAAGGAGAGAGGATCAAGGGACAATCCAGGGTAGAGATTTAATTAAATGCCTTGTTGATGTGGCTTCAATTAAAACTGATTCAAGCAGATTCCTTTTGCAATGATCTTTGAGCCTGCAGATTATCGAGAAATTATCCCAGTTAATAGCATGGCCTATAATGAGCCAATGATCCACAATACCATTATTAGTTAAGTCTGGTGACATGGCATATTTGCGCTGAGGGCATCTCCCCTTTAGGTCTTTGGATGTTTGCCTAACATATTTTATTACATTCTTTACAGGGAATACTGTATGCAATATTGTTTGAATTTGACGTGCTATTCTTAATTAGTTTATCAAATTGACATTATATTTAAATACTAAGTTATCATCAGTAGGTTTTAAAATGGCTACAGCAGGGATGAAATTAGGATAAAATGATACACAGATAATATTATCAAGTTCTTTCTTAACACTGGTTGGATTGTAATATGGATTGATATGTCTATTTTGCTTTATTTGTACAAGTTCCAAAAAATATAGGAGGGTAACATAATGAATCTCCTATTTTATCAATAATTTTCAACTTATCTTCCAAAAAATTCGGAACTACAAATTCTAAGAGCTGTAAGATACATACTGGAAAATGTTAGTTTGTTTATCATGGTTAGAGTAAAACTTGAATATTAGACAAATTATTCGTGGGTTTCCTATATACTTTAAAAATATTGTTATTTCTAACATCTAAGGTATACATATATAGTATATATATATAATATATATATAGTATATATATATGTATATATATATATATATATATATATATATATATTATATATATATATATACTATATATAGAGTCTCCAGTCGGCGTAGATAATAATACTTCAGGGGGTACCATGAGTACATTAGTAGATTGCCATAGTTTATTGAAAAAACGTTTCGCACACAATTCTCGGTGCATCATCAGTCTGTGAATAATAATAGTAAATACATTATAAAAAGGAATTCACAAATTACAAGGTAATTAAAAATTAATGGTTTAAAAAGAAAAGCAGAAGTTAAAAGTTAAAAAAATACGTTAAAACACTGTAAAAAGAGAGAGAGAGAACTGAGACACCAACCATCCAAGGCAAAAGACGAAGAAGGAATAGCAAAACCTGACGTCCCAAACAAAAAGTCAGTTATGCCAAATACAGAGGGAAGCCGTGGTGTGGATTGTTCAAAGAGGGAACTAGCCTTTTGATAAGTAATGACTCCAGAGTAGTTAGATGATCTGGGTCCTTTGTATATCCAATAATAGAGAAGTGCTGTTTCAAGACCTCTATTTTGCATATAGCAGCATGATTTTTAATGTTAGAAACTCTGGTTGCTTAATTCTCTGGCCTGTACGAAAACTGAAACCCATGTGGCTGCAATATCTCACTTGCAACAGCCTACGAGTAGATCCGATGTAAGAGCCCGGACATCCAGGGCATGTGAATTTGTATACAACATTAGATCTCATGAAGGATTGCAAGCGATCTTTACAGCTGAAAATGAACCTATCCTGCATGGATTATTAGAAATAAGTTTAACTGAAGACAGGGAATTTCTTGTTCAATGATCTGTTTTAGTCTACGTGGAGAATTTTGTATCAAACACAAAAGGGATGGAAGCAAAGAACAGTTTTCTTAGGAACATCAAAGTTGGGCAACGGTGGCTGGAGAATTTGGTTAAAAGTTTATTGATAACTCTAAGTACTACGTCTTTGGGATAGGAATTTTTCTGAAAAAAACCTAATAAAATTCTATTTCATTATGGAAAGTTGGCCAGTTAGACGAATATTTTAATGCTCTATGGACAAGAGTGTAAATGGTGTTTAATTTGAAGGTTCTTTGGCATGAACTATAATAGTTGTTAGCTAAACCTGTATAGGTCTTTTTTCTATAGACAGCTGTGGTGAATTCAGAATTACTTCTTGTAATATTGATATCAAGAAATGGCAAACTGTCTCTGTTCTCCACCTCCATCGTAAATTGAATATTTGGGTGTTGCTGATTAATATATTCCAGAAACTGTGTGCTTTGCCAAGGGTACTTAAAAAGAGCAAAAGTGTCGTCTACATATCTCCTGTAGTATGCTGGTTTAAAGGAAGACTCACATTGATTTAAAAATTTTGTTTCTAAGTCACACATAAAAAAGTTTGCAAAAATCCGCCCAGAGGGGATCCCATAGCAACTCCATCGACCTGCGAATAGAGTTGCTGGTTAAAAACAAACATGGAGTCTTGCACAGCAAGTTCCAGAAATTGTTTAAAAATAGTCCTATTAAAACCATAAAACAGAGTATCATTGCTGGTTTTAATAGGACTATTTTTAAACAATTTCTGGAACTTGCTGTGCAAGACTCCATGTTTGTTTTTAACCAGCAACTCTATTCGCAGGTCGATGGAGTTGCTATGGGAATCCCCTCTGGGCCCCATTTTTGCAAACTTTTTTAGTGTGACTTAGAAACAAAATTTTAAATCAATGTGAGTCTTCCTTTAAACCAGCATACTACAGGAGATATGTAGACGACACTTTTGCTCTTTTTAAGTACCTTTGGCAAAGCACACAGTTTCTGGAATATATTAATCAGCAACACCCAAATATTCAATTTACGATGGAGGTGGAGAACAGAGACAGTTTGCCATTTCTTGATATCAATATTACAAGAAGTAATTCTGAATTCACCACAGCTGTCTATAGAAAAAAGACCTATACAGGTTTAGCTAACAACTATTATAGTTCATGCCAAAGAACCTTCAAATTAAACACCATTTACACTCTTGTCCATAGAGCATTAAAATATTCGTCTAACTGGCCAACTTTCCATAATGAAATAGAATTTTTATTAGGTTTTTTTCAGAAAAATTCCTATCCCAAAGACGTAGTACTTAGAGTTATCAATAAACTTTTAACCAAATTTCTCCAGCCACCGTTGCCCAACTTTGATGTTCCTAAGAAACTGTTCTTTGCTTCCATCCCTTTTGTGTTTTGATACAAAATTCTCACGTAGACTAAAAACAGATCATTGAACAAGAAATTCCCTGTCTTCAGTAAAACTTATTTCTAATAATCCATGCAGGATAGGTTCATTTTTCAGCTGTAAAGATCGCTTGCAATCCTTCATGAGATCTAATGTTGTATACAAATTCACATGCCCTGGATGTCCGGGCTCTTACATCGGATCTACTCGTAGGCTGTTGCAAGTGAGATATTGCAGCCACATGGTTTCAGTTTTCGTACAGCCAGAGAATTAAGCAACCAGAGTTTTTCTAACATTAAAAATCATGCTGCTATATGCAAAATAGAGGTCTTGAAACAGCACTTCTCTATTATTGGATATACAAAGGACCCAGATCATCTAACTACTCTGGAGTCATTACTTATCAAAAGGCTAGTTCCCTCTTTGAACAATCACACCACGGCTTCCCCTCTGTATTTGGCAAACTGACTTTTTGTTTGGGACGTCAGGTTTTGCTATTCCTTCTTCGTCTTTTGCCTTGGATGGTTGGTGTCTCAGTTCTCTCTCTCTCTTTTTACAGTGTTTTTAACGTATTTTTTTAACTTTTAACTTCTGCTTTTCTTTTTAAACCATTAATTTTTAATTACATTGTAATTTTGTGAATTCCTTTTTATAATGTATTTACTTTTATTGTTCACAGACTGATGATGCACCGAGAATTGTGTGCGAAACGTTTTTTTAATAAACTATGGCAATCTACTAATGTATCATGGTACCCCCTGAAGTATTATATATATAATATATTATATATATATATATATATATCTATTATTATGATATATTAGTATATATATATATATATTATTATACATACATATTATATATA
>NC_061100.1:74438490-74440990 GCF_015104395.2 Macrobrachium nipponense | reverse complement strand
TGGGTGGTGGGGACATAATTTTCAGAAATACATTTTTACTAATATGATGTACGATAAAAAAAACACACACACACACAAGCACACACACACACACACTGGGAAGCAGATACGATTTGATTTCAAATTTATGTTTAACATATTATGAGTTAAATCTTGTCGCTAGCCATTCTCAAGTCACTTTCTTGTCGGAGGCAAACACTGAGGTCCACTCCTTTCTTTTAGTGACGAAATGAGAAATACTTTTTACTTTTGCTTAATGATGTGAGATGAAACAGGGGAAAATTTTAAAATTTCCTTAATGTTTTCTTTATGGTGTGAGATTAAATATTTATCTTAATTTCTTTTAATTCAGTGTTTGTTAATTTTTCTTAAGGATGTGAATAGAACAATATTTCACACATTTCTCTTCATGATGTAAGGCTACCCATTCAAGACATGTATATTTATGTGCATTCCAGGACATTGTCGTATGCTGTGCATTGCTGAAATAAGTTGTCTTATTGTTTCATATTTTGAAGCAAATGGCAGGTATTCTCTGAGCTGTATCTTAATCCTGCTGTGAAATTAACCTTCACCTTAGTTGTGTAAAGTACATCGGTAAAGAATGTAGCCACTACTCTGCTTTGCCTACTTTAGCACTTTGCTATCATCACTTTGATAAGTGAAAGATTTTCAGCAAAAGCAATAGCCAATTTTAGGTTCAGATGGATTTAGAAATTTTTTTATTATATGTCGATATACAGGATTATGCCAGAAGAAAAACTGTATATGTCCACAGCTAAAGAATCAAGTAACGGGAATTCTGGTGGTTCATGTACATAAATCCGCCTATCATGTATTCTAGTTACTGGCAGATGCATGTATCATTCCAACACACATGGCCCAAACTTATACACAATCAATTGCAGAATTTCAATATGGGTGATAGAGGCCACTAAAACCTTTCTTCCTCTTTTGATTTAGTTAAAGAAATGTGCATAATTAAAATTACATAACATACGAAGTAAAATGTTGATAATATTATTTTATTTTGATTTAGCATTACCGGAGGCAGACTTTTAGTGCGCTGTTTCTTTATCATAATATACGTTCACTTTAATGAATTATGTATATGCCATATTCTTGACAAAGCTCCAAACTCAGCTATAATGATGTTGTTCATACTACAAAAACAGCGACTTCATGCGAATAAGTCACCGACACAAATTAGGATTTTAAAAAAATACTGCGTCGAAGGTAATTATTTCCGTACACAAAGAAAAGATGAATAATACGTGACTTTTTCCATTGTATCTCTCCCCACCGATTGAAACTCGTTTATTAATCTAGCTCCATTGCAAAGTATCGTAAGATGATATACTCCACAACAGAAACTTAAGATGTTAAAATCCTTATATACTCACAGAACGTCAGTTACATCCATTTCTTACTGACAGTATTATCTACTTCCTTTTTCCCTCTCTCTTTAGGAGAGAAAAGCTGTAACCTCGCAGACTTCTCAAGGATAACTAAAGGTACATGATGAGTTCCTTTCACGTATTTTCGTTTTCATTTTGCTTCTTATTTGAATCTATTATCTTCTTGCACTTTGGAATAAACAATGTATGGGAGAATGTGACGGTATGGAAACAAGAATGACCACAGACGAAAACAACGCGAGGGCGCCACGTCAAGAATAGTAGATAGAAAGGGCCCTGAAGAAAACGTCATCATAATTATGAATTCAGGGGCATTAAAAAAACCCTGATCTCAAATTTTATTATTTAAAAAAAAAAGGCGTAGGTGGGACATTACACGCATGGAGCAAAATAAATTAACACAGATGGCAGGAGCTATAATCCTTCGAGATAAATCCGAGTGGGACCATAGATTATTTAAACCCTTTCGTAAAAAAAAAAAAAAAAAATCTATAATTCCTGATGATCTAAGCTGTGTAATATCTACCTTGCAGTTAGATGGCAGTAGAGGGGTCACATCCAGGGAAGGAGAGTGATGGATGGGCCTAGTAAACTCATTCTAAAAGATGATCTTTTGTATTTTATACAAAGTATTTCTTCAACCACAGATGCAAGTCGGTGTATCTCATGTGCTGTATAATATCATCATGTTTCATTTTTACTAAAAGATTTTGAAAAGCCAGTGTTAACACTGTTCGAATGAAAACCAGGCCCTGTGATACAGAAACAGCAATTGCGACATGAGTCCCGAAAATGTCCCCAAAAACAATTGTCGGTCAGTATCTTCTTATGTTTTTCTCTGCCATGAAAACAGTTCCAAAATACCTTTTTTCCTCTCATGAAGAGGAGTCATATCAGTCTCGCCCTTCACCTGCTGAAGAAGAAGGTGAAACTTTCTGATAAATCACTGACACTTCTACATTCATGAAAAGGAAGGACAAAGTGTCAAGTGTTTTACCTTCTTTCATAACGATGCTGTGGTAACATACTCGTATTTTTCGCAGTAATATTGGATTTCACTTATTTCGTTTTCTGTGTGATAA
>NC_061100.1:74418490-74435990 GCF_015104395.2 Macrobrachium nipponense | reverse complement strand
CTAATCGGGCACTACAACTAAAAAAACTCTATCATTTTTACTGGTAAAAAAAAAAACTCTCGCCTTCTCTCTCAGGCAGAATGTTTCACCAATTCAGGATACTGCCAGAATAATCCATCTTCGCTGGGCATTCTATTATATTACCCCTTAATGACCCACTTTAGATACATACTCACGAACACATTCATTGCACAGGCTTCTGTTTCACGCAGTGCTTACCCCCATATTTAATGCATATACCCACACACATCGTTACAATTATTATGGCCAGCAATATCACAATAATGGGAAGAGTGCAGTGTAAGGGGAAGAAAAACTCCTTCTCCCCTGAGTGAGTTGAGAAATTGCAATCACCTCCAGTGTTTCTGGGACTTTGATTATGACGTGGTTTCCGTGTAAGTGCTTTATAGGTAATTTGGTTGTGGAATTATAGACCCATCTGCTTACGACCAGGAACTATTCTGAGACACCTCTGCAGAGGCCATCAAAGATTTGTGATCATTGTAGGAGTAACGAATCGGTAGCCTTGTCACACATGATGGAGACCATGCATTTCGCCCAGTAGATCGCCATAACTGTTTTTGTCGCAGAGATGAACGATTTCACCGTATCATCCCCATTGTCAGGTACAGGCGACAAATCAAATGAATCTCGAACCGGACAACCAAACAGCACCTTAAGGCAGGTACTTATTCCATCCTGACTGGCATCTGTCATCAATGTGAAAGGCAACCTTAAATCTGAAAATTTCTGGACCGGGAAATTCTTTAAAGCGTCTTTAACTTTCTGAAAGGCTAACTGTTGTGACTCGCCCAAAGAAAACTGCACATCATCCCTTAAAACGTCTGTTAAAGGAGCTGACAAAACATTAGAACCCTTCACACACCTATGAAAAAATCCTGCAATATCTAAAAATGGTCTGACCTGTTTCTTTGTCTTAGGGACAGGAAAATCTGCAATTGCTTTGACTTTATTGACAATTACTCGAACACTCTCTTCGAGATTAAATGACATATTTACGCAATCGCTTCTTTAAGAAATCACATTTGGCTAACTTAATTTTGAAACCAGGTAACATTAGTCTCCTAAGAGCCCCCCCCCCCCTCCCCCCCACAACACTTCTAAATAATCCACTATGGAGGCTTTAGCAATCAGTATCTCGTCCATGTATACAAACAGGAACTTCGCTAATAACACAGGCAAAACTGTATTCACTAACCTCATAAAAATCATAGGTCTAGCTGACAAACCAACAGGTATCCGTGTAAACTCATAATGCCCTTTCAGGATCAAAACGCAGTGCATTCACGACTATCTTCACTAAGAGGTACCTGCAAGATCCCTTGCATGAGGTTTATTGAACAATAAATAGTCCTACCCCTATCGATATATATATATATATATATATATATATATATATATAATATATATATATATATATATAGATATATATATATATATAAGATCTGGTAGGCACGCCACTGGATGCCTAACACAGATGGTCTCATTTGATTTACGAAAAAATCCACATAGAGTTGGGCCGTGCCATCTTTCTTAGGCACTGCTAATAGTGGAAAATTAAAGAGAGAGGAACTAGGCCTAATTATGCCTTCCTCTTCCGACTTGTTGACCTCTTCTCTTCTTGTTCTCTAATCTTTAAAGGAATCCTATATGTAGGAACAAAAATTGGTTTAGTCACATCCTCATCATTCACCTTGTGTTCTGACACCTTAGTCAGCCCCAACTTAATCCCTTTAAATGCAACTATATCCCCAAACTCGGCCAGAACCTTACTTAAATCCCCTATATGTTCCTATTTTGCATCTCTGATCCTCCACAATAGCAGCTGAGCAATTTTCATCACTCCAATATCGGAGGTCTACAACATAAGTATTCTTCTGATACTTCCTAACTGTGTCATTACAGTTCAGTAATTCCACCCACGTGACACCTACATTAGATACCCAGTTTACCTGCATCGTACTAAATGCCTTTTAGCTTTTCGCTACCCTCAGTTATACACACCTGCTTGGGCATCTTCACTTTTTTCACCCGAACTTTCACCAGAGTCACCTTACCTGGGTCTAATGTAACTTCTAGTAGAACCCCTTTATATAGTATATTGTTCTCCTGGCCATTATACTCAAAATCTCTTCGTAACCAGTTATTTACCTCGTTTCCCATCATCATGAATATCACCCATTTTTGTATAAGTATCCTCCTTATGCCATCAGGAACTCCTATATTAGTATCAGTATCACCTATGTTAATATAGCGCCTCAGGAGCGGGGTTGGTATGGTATTAGCATCCCACCTCGGTGATCGCAGGTTCGATTCTCGGCCATTCCATTGAGGAGTGAGAGATGTGTATTTCTGGTGATAGAAGTTCACTCTCGACGTGGTTCACAAGTCACGTAAAGCAGTTGGTCCCGTTGCTGAATAATCATTGGTTCCATGCAACGTAAAAGCACCATACAAACAGACAAACAAACCTATTAATATTAGTATCAGCTATATTAGTATTAATCTCTATTTCATGTACACCCACATGTGGAATAAAAACACCAGGTACCACAACTATATTATACCCCCAACACCTGTATGGACAGATATCTTGTTTCTTCCACATGCAGGATGGCCCAACAATAGTCTGTTTTACAAGTCAACCCCCTTCATTACTAAAAATTGTTAAACTAGCATCTACTCACCCAGGGAGAAACAAACCTGTGTGGAACCCAAAATGTTCAACTATGGGCTTCAACATCACACACTGTCTCTACCGAAGTTTTCTGAGGGCACTGGGGAAACATGGACTGATATAAATTGTAGTCCATTTAATTAACCGAAGCCCCCATATCTATAAAAATCGATATCCCAAATCCACCTACTGTCCCTCATACTACTGGGTTTGGCTCTGGGGCGTCCCCCGCGAGCCCCATATGGCATGTGTAATTCACCCTTTTCCCTTTTGTTGATCGGTCTTCCAAAACTTTTGCCGATATGTAGATCCCTTGGGTGTAGGTCTTGTATTACTCTATTTTGGGGATGGACAGGACTGTCAAAAAGGTTCTGAGCTTTTACACGCCCCACAATATCTCACTCAGTAGAACTTCTTGGTATGACCCTGCCTATTACTTTTGAAACAACGCTGATGTTGCGTTGGACCCGTAGATCCCCTGTGATTATCCACTTCTGCACACAATGGAGAGGAAAAAACATAAATCCCCCTCATCTGGGTTCATTGAAATGGTCCAATTAAAAGATGTGCTATCAAATGGGGGACATTTCGACATATGTTTGCGGACCTAAGAAAAAATCAATGTCTCATCAGACATAGGTTCAATCTCCTTGTCAAAGGTATTTACTTTGGCGGCAGGGACGTTATGTAAAGGCCAGCAAAAATGCAACAACTGGTGGAAAATTTCAAGGGAGGTAGTGCTATGATTTACCCATTGGGAATCTTTCAATTTCTCTACCACTCTCCCACTTCGTCGAAAAGCCGAGAATTAAACTCAGTTATCGACCCATGGCCATTCCTGATTTTATAAAAAACCCTCAAATCCAGGTTCATATCTCCGCACTCCTAAGCATCATAGGCTGTCCTGAGATAAGCTTGGAGATCACACCACGTTTTACACTTGGCGAACTGAAAGCTACTGCAGCGATGGGCCAAGTCCCCTTTGTTAAAATCCAATAGGGCTTTGGCTTCCCTGAACACCTTTGGGTCATTTGCGATTCACTTGGTATTTAGAAAATTATTTTAACCTTCAATTACAACCTGTACTGGTTGAGAAAGAACGCCGCCCACGGTACCTTGAAATGAACGAACTCCTGATGCAATTGTTGTGACTATATGGAGCTGAGCCTTATCGTCGAATCCTCCTGCCATTTTGTCTAAATTGAAGAAACTCGAGGTATCAAGATTACGATCTGATCTCAAATCCATACAATATCGAAATACCAAAAATATTCTCTAAGACCACGAAAGAAAACCCGGAGGAACAGCAGACTAAGTTATCTATTAGTACTTCGTCTTGGATAGAAAAAACAAAAATATGGCTGAAAAAAATATTCCCGTCACAAAAAAATGGAACTTAAAAATAAATAAAAATTAGAAGCAAAACCCTGCGAAAAAAAATCCACACACACATGATCAAGGTTATTCGATCTCCTGATTAATCATTTGAAGGTCAGAGAAAACATCGAGGCATCTGAGCTCGAAAGGCGTAAAAAGGCGCGAGATGAAAAGGGAGAAGAGGATCCCAAAGAAATACCCCAACCCCTTTAAACAGACCCCTCTCCCACGCTGCGTTGCAATACAAGCAATTCTGCTGAAAGGGTCAAAACCTGGTAGCCTGACTGTTATCTCTGGGTTGGGAATGCTAACCCCAGCAAAACGAAGCCGTCCTGACACCTTTCTTGCCCACAAACCTTTGCTATATGTTTGCGCGTATGTGATAAAGAAATAAAATGCTTCGGGCACATATATTCACTCAATATGATCAACTCAAGGTAAGACCAAAATAAAAATATTCACTTATGTAAGGAAGGAAATGGGAGAGGAAATAATAAAATCACATACTACCACAAATCAGTTTGTTCTCTTTAATCCCCTAATGTAATACACCTAATAAAAATACAAAAGAAATAACCTTGAAACCCGCTCAGGAAGGAAACACACACACAAACAAAGAAAAAAAGTCTCGGAATCACCATATCCCAGAAAAAAGGAAAAAATAAAACTTGCGTAACTTCTCTTCTCCCCATCCCAAGTAACTTGCGACACTTAATCACTTGATATATGTACATTAAGAATTAGCATATCACAAATTCCGATCTGCACCCCTAATCTAAACACTACCTTTTCAACCGACACTGAGTCATCAGTCATAGGTTGCCAATTTGCCTGACAAACCTACCCATTGAAACCTATTTTAATTACCTAAACTCGTCTCTCTGAAAGCGTATTTACCTATTTCACTACCACCACTCTTATCCTTCTCAAAATTCTAATATCAAAGTTCAAGAAAACCACCTACCTTTAAAGTCACCATCGTCACCCCTGTGCATCGAGTCCTCCGGTGGATAGTTGCTCCTATTATATTTTCATCATGCCATAGTTCAAATTAAACTAAGGCCAGATGAAACTGATGTTCTACCAAAATACAAGTTTATTCCCAAACTTAACATAACAAAAAACAAAAACAAAATTAAAGAAGGAGAGGGCATGACTCCTAACTTCTTGCAAATAAGTAAATGAAAATTTCAATCTCTCGGACTGGAACATACATTGTGACACTCATCATTTTAAGTGCTCCCCAAAAATAATGTCAAAGTTTGTCATGACCAAGGTATAGATGTATGTTAAAAATTCCCTTATCATGTGACCTATAACAAATCAATCTGAAAAAAAACGTAAATTACTTTACAAAAGAAAAAGTAGCATAAAGGCATAAAGGCATCAAGGGAAGAACTCATCCCCCAATCACCTCTCAAACATGGTAAAACAGACAATGCTTAGGAAACATATTTAGTAATAAAATGACAAAAAAAAGAAGGAAAAAACAAAGTAAACACTTCTCTATGCCCATTGGGACACTTAAAATATATATATATATATATATATATATATATATATATATATATATATATATATATATATATATATATATATATATATATTTACACACACACACACACACACATATATATATATATATATATATATATAATATATATATATATATATATATATATACATAAAGGTTTTTGCACCCAAATTCCACAATGGATTATAAAGGTTTATTTTGATCACAGGAAGTTCCCATCCCCATCTGAGTCACTATTCCCTGGACGCCTGCTTTCATTTCCCGTAGTCTTGAGTCCTCCAGACTCTCCGTGAACTATTTATTTGTATGTTGCTTCATTTCGGTATGTTCAACACAGATTATTAACCTTTGCATATATATATATATATATATATATATATATATATATATATATATATATATATATATATATATATATATATGCGCGCGTGTGTGTGTGTGTGTATGTGTGTTTTTGTGTGTTCTCTTACATATGTAAGTGGGAGAGTGAATATTTATGGGTGTGTAGGTGTCTTTAGGCGTAAAACCTGGGCGAAATGGATTGAATGCCGCATTCGATTAGAAAAATGTTCAGATATTCATTTTAACGAGTCAATAATAAACTATAGCAGTATTATTTCCTGACCTTTGTGTGACGTTTTACGTTGTATACGTTTCTTTCGGTTGTATTACTTATGAAATTCTCTACTACGTGTTGAAGATGCACATGAGACATTTACCAATAGATACACTGATTTTATACTCTTTCCTTTGACAAAATAACTATTATATGAATACGTTTAACGTACATATTTTATAATAAGTACTTGATTAAATACCTTCCGTGTAATTTTTACTTATAACATGTCTGTACACAAGTTATCATTGAAATATTCAGCTATACATGGCAAGTTCCATTTGTTCATATAAATATTAGTCAGTAGGTGGACCCTTCAAGAAGACCAATAAACATAGAAATAGGTATTAGGGAAAAGGAAGTACCGTTATTTTTTAACGAACATTTGACCCATGTAACCTTACTCATTTTCTCATAATCTTGCCCTACATGTCGAATACGTGGATACACATGATGCATACGCACACACACATACACCACATAAGCATACATGCACACACGCAAATATATATATATATATATATTATATATATATATATATATATATATATATATATATATACATACACACACACACACACACACATATATATATAATATATATATATATATATATATATATATATATATATACTATATATATATATATATATATATAATATATATATATATATATATATATATATATATATATATACATATATGTATGCATGCATGTGTATGTGCGTGCATAAACTTCACAAGTGTACATCCTTACCTCGCTCTGTTTCTCATATTTAATATCATCTATCAAGAAAGTTGGTAAGTCGGGTATGCACGGAGATATATGGATTCAAACACTAGTTGTAAATATACCTGGACCATTATAATCTCTTGTGCAATAATGTTGCCATATCCTTAGGATTATCTCAAAGTTATATTTATGGTTCTCTCAATAATTTTGTATTTTTCTGCATTATATTTCAAATTGAATAACATTACTATATATGTATGAGCCTTCATAAAGGATTTATTTCTGGAAAATTTGAAATAATTCTTTGATAATTTACTAACTGGCATCATTCTGATTTCCGGAGAGATGTTCTCGATTTCATCACGTGATTGAACGCAGATACCTTATCGGATGATGACTGACTTTGTTTTCCTTTTAGAAATATGGATTACAGTGAAAATGTTGTTCTTCAGTCAGAAAAGTTATATATCGGATCTGAGGGAAAGAGCACCAGTTACTTACAGGTAGCATCAGAAACCTGTCACACAACATATACGGTAATGTTGTTTCCGACACAAACTTTGGCCGTCGACTACTCGGCTCCTATGGGACTTTTTTTTTTTTTTGTTAAGTACTCAGCAACTACTATACTTTCTACTGGTGTAGGAGAAAACTCTTGTTAAAAAATACCCCATTTACTTAAAATCTGACAATAAGTATTAAAAATGATATACATACATATATACACACATGTTTCCTGAGGTCCAAAATTCTTGAGAAATGCGAGGTAGACTTGAAAGAGGAATAATTGAGCACCTGCGAAATCTGGAAAGAGAAGAAATAGAGGTAATTTTTTTTTTATCATTAAAAAGTTATACCTAACAAAATGATTTTTTTCTACCATCAAACTTTTATGGATTTGGATGAAATCTGGTATAAGTATGCTACAAACATCCAAGATCAAGGGTAAGATAAGAAAATAATTTGAAAACTACGAATGGGTCAAAACAGGCAAATTTGGATGGCACCACACTGCCATCCAGTGCCAAAAATTTTTTTATGTAAAAGTGGTTATGAAATGGCTAAAAAGGTTTTATATTTATGTTAAATGTTTTTATAATTAATATATAATATAAAATAAACAACAGACAATAGCAATGATAATTTGGGAACACTTACCAGGAGTTAGAGCACTTATCGCAAGTGTGCTTCAGGTGGCGGGCGTAGGTTGGTTTCCTGCAGTTACTACACAATTCTTGATCTCGTATTAGAGGAGGAGGGGCAAAGATGGCCTCTCTGCGGCTTTTCAGAGCTTTCCTGGGCTTCAGCTGTGGCAACTGTGATGCCTTCCACCTCAAACACAGAACAAATAAGGAATGAAACATTCCTTGGGAGGTACCTCTCTACTGCAGGTGGTGGAATGCCCAGGGACTGTCGACAAAGTTCAAGTGCCAAATCCATTGCAAATTTTCTTTGGGAAACTGGCATTTTCTGGTCGGTGCTGATAAATTATGAAAGATCTATTGACCACGATGTTCAGCAGACCAAAGAAGACACACAAGGGCCACCTATAGGGCTTCCCGTTGCAGGTCATGGCAGCACACAGCTGGTCGAAAGTGTCGACCCCTCACTTTGAAGTTGGGGTTGTCTTGGCGTTTCACTATATCACGCAAGGACGTGATCTTGTTAACCGTATGCCCACAATTCTGCAGCAAGGGGTCTTTCATGAACAAAGAAAACACCTCCAAGGGCGTCTTAGCAGATAGCAGGGTTTTGCTCTGAGTGCCACACTGTCTTGTCCTTTCCTCTGTAGATGTCTTCCAGCTACTTCTTGAGGGCATCACCGGCTGCAGAATGTAGTGGCCCCCTCCTTCTCTTCCTGCTTCGAAACTCAGAGGGGCTATGGGAAAGGGATACCTTTCAACTCGGCCTCCACGTCTTCATGTGTGAGTTCGTTTACCTCCTCGTCCTCCCACGTGAGAGCGTTGTGCAGGTCGTCAAACTCCCTGTCTGCTTCAATAACAATCTCAGACAGGTCCTCCATGTCACTGGGATCATCCTCGGAAAAAAAAGTGGCTTATCGTAGTCCTCCTCCTTCGCGATATCATTACTCGACATGGCGAAATCTGAAACAATGGAAAGAATGGAAAATTAGAAAAATACCAAAAAAATAATCTTACCCAAAATTGATCTCCAAAATGGCAGTTGGTCATTGTAGAGCAATCATTTGTAAATGTTTTCACCAAAAATTATCACCATAACAACGATGCAGCAATCAATTTTGCAAAATTATTGAAAATCACTCTTACTTACGTACAAGGTAAAGTAGTACTGAAATGGACACAAAATGAACTTTCGGTGCCGAAAATACAGTGTTCGTGGCGGAATACAAACACTAGTTTTTCCAGAAAAATGAGTTGGCTTACTCAAGGGGACGCTGCGCACAACGAAAAAATGGGTTTTGCATAACCCGCTTGTGTCTAAAACGACACAATGCTACGTGTCCATGGTATCAAATTTAGGGATGTAGGGCGACTTGCTGACAGCGCTACAAGCACGTGAGTGGAAATGAAGCCAGTTAGGAGAGACGAGAGGCTACTTTCACTTCGGAAACTCGCGGACAAAATGAGGTATTCTCGCCAGAAAGAAGCCGGGTTTTTGGCGTAGTTTTGACAATTATTTTTTTACACAGATATTAAGCAACAAATGTCATTTAATATCCAATCCGTTCTACCTTGGAAATAATGTAAAATATATATATATATATATATATATATATATATATATATATATATATATATATATATATATATATATATATATATTATGTGAGTTAACATTCCCAAGGCAACTTGCCTTGCAGGTATCAAGTAAAACTTCCCAACAAACAGACTTAATACCCTACCCTTCTATTAATTAAGTTTGCTTACTGCCACACGCCGACGATTGGTCCTGGAGAATTGCCCCTTCGATCTCATTCTGATTCCTTTTGTTGGTTTTAATCCTCTCTTGAGCTCCGTGATTGTGATAAGCCTGTTATTCCAGAAACTGACCTGAACTCGGAGGAGATGCCTGAGTAACTGAATGACCCAAGGCACTGATTAAGATTTCCATACCTCCTGTATGACCTGAGGCACAGATTAACCAGCCATCCTTCGCAAAAAGAGAAAGTCCGACCCATTAGCTGTCTAGTATTTGTTCAAATAGAAAGTGAGATGTACCCAGAATGCATCTGGAAGCCGGCCAGGCTCAAAAGCCGGTGATCCTGATAAATAGCTCCCCATCGCATGATATCGAGAGAGACCATAACACCACCTAGCAAGTCACATCTATGAATGCCTGCTCCTTCAGAGCCAACATCCATCGGTGGCTAAATGACTCATTCCTAGTATTTTAAACCCCTTTCTAATCCCACATCTTTCCATTGGTACGACTACAGGAACCACCTCTTCAGAATTAAAGTACAGTAAGGGATTAAGGTTGTTCCTTTACCTGACCTGTCATGTTAAACTCGTGTCACTAGTTTATTCATTAGTGCGTTATGTAAAGACAGTTTCTGCTGCCATCAGTGCTAACCTCTTACCCTTGCTATAATTGAGAATTTATAATGTAATCATATGCCTTTTTCTATTGCAGAAAGGAGTTATTGCCCCTTGGGACCCTTCTGCCACGACTGTATGCTTGTTGGTTACACCAAAGAAATTTCCAAATGTAACCTTATGAACAGTGCCATTAAAGTTAAATCCCCAACAATCAGTTAATATCCATTATTTATTTTATGTGCTGTTGTAGGACCACCAGTGGCCCGCTTTATTCCTCCTTGTCTTCTGATTTTGTATTGTAAATACATGTAATTTAGTTATCCTTAGATTTTCCCTCCAGAATTCCTTTAAAGTAAGGCCTTCAGCCTTTATTCCCTCTCACTGTATTCTACCCTTGTAGGTGAACAGATATATATATATATATATATATATATATATATATATATATATTATATATATATATATATATATATATATATATATATATATATATACATATATATATATATCATATATATATAATATATATCTATATATATATATATATATATATATATATATATCTATATATATATATATATATATATATATATATATATATATATATATATAATATATATATATATATATATATGAATACGCAAACACATATATTATATGGGGGAAGAGGTATTTGTGCATGGGCTGCAACTTACGAACTTTTGCTATATTCAGCCATTTCGTAAGTGGATGATATGTAACTTGGGTGTTTGATAATTAAGCACATGTCTCAGCATTACCTCAGCGTGACCTCAACGCTGCTTAAGCACGACTTGGCATTGATCACCGGAACTTGATTTGATGTGCTTCAGACACAGTGACTCGTGGGGCGAAGGTTAGCTTCACCATAGATTGTTCTCGAAGCCGTTATCCGGTTATAAATCCGGATTTCAGGTGCACCACATCGGTAGTGTACATTTATGTGTGCATTTGGAAAATCCCTAAGTGCAAAGAGCTCTTGTGAAAGGTTATTTATTCCTCGGTCTCGAACTAAAACAAAAAGACATGCAGGAATGCTCGGAAATCGGAATTCCCTTTTGCTGAAAAGGAAATCTTTAAACTTAAAAAATTACTAACCTTCACAAGTGTTAACATATACATGATTTTCATTGTAGTGATTATTTAAATATATGTCATTCTTTAAATTTTGGGTTACGAATGTGTGTGATGAACTGAGTGAATTCGATTTTTTATATCTATCTAATTATTTTAATAGAGATAATTCCCTTCCTTTTCAAATGTTTCGAAAAAGGTAGACACCATAAACTAGTTATGTCGTATAGCCCCTTTATGAAGCTGGAACTGGAGACAGAATTGACATGGAAAGTTATTAAATAAATAGATTAAAATAATAAGGTCTGACTTGGAGACTTTGTGCGAAACAGAAGTTGATTCCCACAAATCATGTTTTTTTGCAACGGTTTAGTTTACTTTTCGAGTATTGATTAACGGGAATCATTGTCTATAATGCATCATTTCATTCCATTCACCTGGCTTGTTGTTAGACTTGCATAATAAACAAGATTTTTTGGAATATTGGTTTTGATTTAGACAAAGGTCTAAGAGAGAGAGAGAGAGAGAGAGAGAGAGAGAGAGAGAGAGAGAGAGAGACGGGAGGGTTGGGGGGTGTCGGGCGGGGATTTCTCGAAGGTCGTCGCTGTCAGGCTAACAAACGCCGGCAACTTTGGAAAGTGGGTGCAAAACAAAGTTGTAAGGGTTTCTCCATACAACATATACACAGAGTCGTAAAATAACTACTTCATTGAATTCCTATAACATTTAATGTTCATAATGGTAAATTCAGGAAGAGTAATTACTTCAGTATGAAAAGACGGTATGCGGAATCATCCGCTCGTATCCTTAATATAAAAGCTCGTTTAACATGGAAGTAAGAAAAGAAGAAATTAAATTAATTTCATGAGTTCGTTTTAATTTTTTAAATGCAAGTAGTTTACTCTGAAACGAACTTTTACCAAAACTCTTGACTAACAAATTATACTAACAATTCTCTGGGTCAAGAATATAATCTTTAAAGATGTCAAATAAAACGAAAATAAATCTGTAACCTGCCTGCATAGTATTATACTTCTCCTTTCAAAATTGAAATACAAATTAAAAGGAGAAAAAAGAAATCCTTTCCTGCAGAAATATCACTAAATTACTTTGACATATAAATTTAGTCTCTTTTTCACACAAATAGGTAAATTAAATACAGTATTATTTGCTAATTTTCTTAATCTTTTTTTCATTTAGAAATGGATCACTAGGTGACAAAATGCTTGGTCAAAGGTTTATGATAATAATAATAATAATAATAATAATAATAATAATAATAATAATAATAATAATAATAATAATAATAATAATCGTAATTGACGTTGATTGATATAATCAAGAAGAAAGTATCACTCACTGATGTCATGTCGCAATACCATGGGATATGCCAGTGGAAATTGTACCCATAATCATAGTAACACTAGGCACGATCCTAAGATCCCTGAAAAGGAATCTGGAAAAACTAGAGGCTGAAGTAGCTCCAGTACTCATGCAGAAGAGTGTGATCCTAGAAACGGCGCACATAGTAAGAAGAGTGATGGACTCCTAAGGCTAATGATTTGTTAAAAAGAATGATTGCATCAGTCGAATTCATCTTACATATGGTCTTCTCAGTCCTTATTATTATTCTCTTCTCATCAGGGCTGATATTTGCCGATATTCATAATCTGGATAAGGAAATGGTTTATGGAATATTAATTCAATTTAAAAATGGCTTCTAATCACCGTAGAATCTGGAAAATCAGGGTTTGTATTCTAGTGTATAAAATCTCATTCATCGGTTTTCTAAGAGCGTAACGGAATTCTAACATTTCCAACCGCATCATCAATTCATTCTCAAGGAATGGTAGGCGTATTCTGGTTGGTGTGTGGTCATTATTCGGAATTCTCAAGAGAAAAGCCATCTCCCAGAGATGGATGTTTGCACTGGTCTTAGCGTGCAGAATTTGAGGACCGAAAGGGCACTGCCGGTAGATAGGGGCACCACATGATTGGTCCGTTCATTTGGCTGTGGGGTGCTGCATGCAGCGCCAATGCGCCACTGTCGGGAGGGAAGTCTCTTGTATTGTGTTAAGGCAGTTACAACAATAATATGAACATCAGTCAATGAATGTATAAACTTGAGCCTTTAATATCAAAAGAAGTTTGTAAACTGTTCAAATTTTAAGGTAGGCATTAGAGATGTATGTGAATAGGATTATTATATTTGTAAACACAGTAAGGGGGCAGTAGTGGTAATGAGATTTCCAACCCCGCCTCCCTGACACCTGTCAGGTGTGGAATTGTTGTCTCATACGCTGGGTACGTTTATCGGTAGTGTCCCTTGAGAATTTATTGTACATTTTAGCCAAATGATCTTTGAAAGCCACTCCTACCTTGATACCTGCCTGTGGGTGGATCTGCAGTCTCAAATGGTTGTGTGTATGTTCGTTAAGTACTGTCTCTGTAGTAATTATATTTGTGACTTCCAATACTTTGTATCAGTCCTTCATCAATGGCTTAGAAATAAAGTCGAAACCGGTCAAGACCTACACCCCGCCTCTTATTTTTCACCTATGGATATGTGTGATAAATAAATCACGTGCTAAAGTGATTATAATCATATATATATATATATATATATATATATATATATATATATATATATAATATATATATATATATATATATATATATATATACATCAGTGTTTAGTTTGCTTTAAGAAAATGAACTAAATGAACTAAAGAAATCATACAGTATGCGGCGTAACGTAAGAAAGAATACAAAATAGGGAAATAGAATCGTTGAAATAAAATTAAGGGATGATATTTTTTAGTGTACTATGATGAAAACTTTTCGCTGACTGTTGTGATAACCTGTAGAGAAAATGAATGATTTTATGCAGACGGAGATATTTTAGGTCAAAACGGAATTTTAGTTTAGTTAGACTATTATGTAAATTTCTCCTCTTTTAAAAGATTACGTAATATTGTATTATGTTTATGGAATATTGATCATAACATTTTTTGAAGGCTCATCTGGGAACGACTGTTAATGAAAAATTTTATTTTGGGTAATTTTAAAAGTCATGCATACACCGTTGGATTACAAAGAATATGTCGATGAAACACGAATTTCTTAAAAACCTCCACAATCGTAACATTTTCAAACTGTGCAAATAATATTGGGCGATCAGTCTGAATAACGCCACAAAGGTAAGGAAAAATACTAATCTATAAAGAATATGTCATCTCATATCTTTCTCCATTATGTGTAATAGATGGCGGTATTTGATTTTTATATTCCGGTTAGGATTTCGAAAGCCGGGCTTTATCGCCCCATGAGTTCTCCCGGGTAAGGCATATTGCTACGAATTTTTGCTTCGATACACAACATAAAAGTGAAAGAAAATAAAAGAGAAATGGCACATTGTTCGATAAATTTAGTGATATGACCACCTGGAATAGCCAAGGACTTCGTAGAACGGGAACAATAACGATACCAGAGAAGAAAGAAGGAATGCAGAATTCTTGTTTTGTCAAATACGTACAGGTGCTAAACAACAATGTATGTAAAAGTAAACACACACACATACAGACGCACACATTCTTACACACTATGAGTGTTGAAAAATATTTTTTTTCTAAATATTGGGTTTGTATCATAAAACAAGGATAGGGACAAAGACTATAGATCTAAAGAGCTACAGTTGTAAATTGGTGACAGTCCACGTTAATGAATCACAGCACTAGGCTTATTTCGTCTCCGATTATCAAACCTTAAGTGGTTGGAAAGATCCATGAAAAAATTAAACATTATATAACAAGTTTCTTTTTTCCATAATTTTATATTTATATTTTTGGTTTTTATTTTGTATTTTTTTCGTTTTCCTACATTTATTGTTGGCTGAAGCTATTATAAGATGTCCGGATATATATATATATATATATATATATATATATATATATATATATATATATATATATATATATATATATATATATATATCCGGACATCTTATAATAGCTTCAGCCAACAGTAAATGTAGGAAAACGAAGAATCTATATAATATATATTATATATATATATATATATATATATATATATATATATATATATATATATATATATCATATATATATATATAAAGGATATTATATAATCATATATATATATATATATATATATATATATATATATATATTATATATATATATCGTTACGAACCGTGAGAGGTCCGCTCCAAGTTCAATATTATGATAAACAAAAAGAATTCAACACCAAAAGTTGAAACTGGGGATACGAATATAGAAAGAAACACTAACAGAACTAAGGTTTATTTACAAGCTTACTAACAAAGATTAATGCAGAATGGTTTCTCCTATTTACATACCACAAGTAAAATCTTACTGGGGAAACAGTGAGGTAATGCAAATACTTGCTGGCATGTTTTGCGCTGTTGGAGATCTCTGCTCGAAGTGGTGGCTTCACAAAAGTAGAACTGTAATTGTAGATGTCTTCTTGACTCCGTATTGCAGAAAATAAGGTCTATTCTTGATACTCGAAGGGCAGGAACTCCTCGAAACCTCTTGTCGAACGTTTTTGCTCTCAAGGCTTGGTCAACGTCGAAAATACCTCGGTCGTTCTCTCTAACTAGACGACTTGACCAGATTCCGATCAAACTCTTGAGCACCTTTTCCTCTCTGATCTTCGACAGTTTCTTCTTCTCTTATCTCTCTTTGATGATCTCTGCTCTCTGCTGGTCTCTAACTGATGATCTCTGCTCTCTCACTGATGATCTGCTCCCTCCTACTTCATCAGTCGTATTTATACGGCAACCTGGGGGCGTGGCCTACCAGCGAACGTCACAGGCTCCCGAGATTACCGGAACTTCTTAGAAGGATCTCGACGAAGTATTGCATCAGAAATCGCGGTGTTCCTCAAGTTCCATACCCCACCTGTCATTACTAGAACAATCATGAGAACAGTCGCCTCCAACACATGCACAGATGCATCCCTGTTGCAGACCTACTTGAAAAAAAAGTATTTTAATTTCCGTTAAGTTATTCATTGCTATGAAGCGATTACCATGACATATATATATATATATATATATATATATATATATATATATATATATATATATATATATATATATATTATGCTGTTACCTCTACAATGCATAACCTTCACCTCAGTGACTATGAAATGTTGCAAAAGTGTTTGCAATGTTTTCAGATCCAGTATTTGTTTGCTTAGTGTTAATATGTTCAGTTATGTATGCTCAGAATTCACAAAAATGTAATTTGAAGTTAAGGAATAACATAGAATGTGAAAAGAGAGCGATATTAGCATTGTCTGTTCGAAGCAGGAAATTGTTATCATCACTTAAGATAAGAGGAACTAGAGTTCTCCGTTTTGTTTTGGCTTACAACATACATGATTGTTTCGGATTTGTGTCTTTGTCGAGAAACCATGTGAAGATTTCACCATTTTTTTGTAAAGTTGCATCATGTTAGAAGCTTCTAGAAATTTTGCTTACGATACCATTCATCTTATTAAAGAAAATATAGATTCTTTTATTATCTAACTATCTAATATTACTGATGAATTAACTCTTATTTGTTGGCTCGTAAGTACCTTTAATATGAAATGGAAAGATTTGTGACATCACTCATGGATATGACGACATTTATTTCATTCGAGAAAATTTTATAATCATATCTTTTACTTTAAGAGACTTTTATTGTCTTAAATCACGTAACAATAAATGTTAATTATGATAGCAATCCCACTGTCTCTTTATCTATTGTTTTGAAAGAGAATTTTTAAGATAATAGCTTTGTCTCATACTCAAAGTTTGTGCCCAAACATTTTGGGGCCAAATCACTGACCCGTTTCCATAATACGAGAGCAAATTTTGTTCATTCGGATATCAGAGACC
>NC_061100.1:74410990-74413490 GCF_015104395.2 Macrobrachium nipponense | reverse complement strand
AGTTCAAAGTTCAGGAATTTTTACAGTGGATCGCTTTAGCAGTGGCATTTGGTGGTTATGTGTCTACTAGTATGTTAAAGTCACAAATAAGATGTATTGCCATGGAAACATTGATAGACTCTGGTAGAATAACTGATGAAGATGAGTTAGAATTAGTTCAAGAGTTCTTGAATGTAGCACGTGCTGATCTTATGAATAAGCAAGAAGGGAAAGAGAAGAAGAAAAATGCAGTAGAAGAGGAAGGAGAAAGAGAAAGAGTAGACAGGGAAAAACAAGAAAGAAGAGGAAGAGAGAAGAAGAAAAAGCAGCGGAAGAAGAAAAGGTTTGACAGGGAGATGGAATTGATAAGACCTAGATCTAATTTACCTGTAACGCCATCTAACCCTAATCAAGGTAATCAAAACCTTGTATTTGATGTAGTAAGAATGCAGAAGTTAATCTCTAAGTTTACTGAAGAAGCTACAGATGAGTTCTTTGATCATTTTGAGAAATTGGCTTCAGGTATGGGATGGCCAGAAGATAAGTGGTCAGTTATGCTACAAAGTGTCTTAATTTGTAAAGGGAGAAGTGCCTATTTAGCCTTAAAAGCTGATCAGTGTAAAGACTACGAGGCCACTTCAACACAATGTGCTACAAGTTTACAAAATGAAAATAAAGTAATACAATGAAAGGTTCAAAAATTTAAGAAAAGATGAAAAGGTAACCTTTTTAGATTATGCATATAAAGTGAAAAGGTGTTTTAAACATTGGTTAGAGGCTGCTAAAGTTAAAACTTTTGATGAGTTAGAAGAGCAATGGCGTAGGGGAATTCATGAACATATAAGAGCCTATTTGAGAGAGAGAGAGAGAGAGAGAGAGAGAGAGAGAGAGAGAGAGAGAGAGAGAGAGAGAGAGAGAGAGAGAGGTTATGATACTTGACAAGGCTGCTACACTGAATGAAGATTAGGTCGGCTAATTTATGTAAAAAAAAAAAAATCTTTGGAAAGAGGAAGATATGCAAATGTACATGGTGAAAGAAAAAATGAATTCTAGAATATTTTCCATACCTTCCACGAGAATTTGAAATTTACTATTTAAAACCCCTTGTGGGGCCTCTTTTACAAGACAATCGTAAATTTGCCAACTATTATATGTTCTTTCTAATAAATAGATTTATTTTATTTTGTAAAATAATGATTACGCCTCACACAATGTCAAAACAGATACGAAATAAAAGGCAGTAACAAATTCTTAGCATATTTGTTGAAAAATATTTACGTAAATTTACCGAGAACGAAGTTTCAGTAGCTTTTTTTTTTTTTACTTTTATATGATTTTTCTAACATTTCCTTGGCATTTTCTTTGTAAAATTACATTTAAAACCAACATACTACTGTAAAAGACAAGAACAAAAAGACGTGACGTCATGTGAGAGCGACACAGAACATTCCTCCTTCAAGTCACAAGCACTACTGAAATCCTGAGACCTCCACACTGGTAATCGTAGTCAGTATAAAATTTGCCATAAATGAATTTATGGGCTATAAAATTATTGGCACCTATTTCTAGCCCGATTCTTTTCAAATTGATGGTGCGTAATATTGTTTAACTACGGGATCAATCCGTCCACCAACCAAAACCTGTTATAACCACTCTCGATGATCAATCCATCCATTAAGGGTTAAGCCATATTTCCAAGAGGGTACGTTGTCAATTCAAGAAAGGAGTGTGAAGGTACCAGTCAAAATATTATGTGATACAGGGAGTAACCATAGTGTGGTAGTACATGATGCTCACTCTCAGGTGGAGAAGAGTCTCACAGGAGATTCAGTTATCTAGGAGGGTATAGGAGGAGAGGATGTAACTCCTATATGCTGCTTACACCTGTCGAGTGAATTGGTGACAAGGAATGTTGATTTTGCTGTAAAGGATTCAGTAGCTGTGGAAGGTGTACATGTTCTGTTGGATGATGATGTTGGTGGTGTGCCATTTATTCCTTCTCCTGTAGTGACAGACAAATCATTAAAGATTAGTCCTATGGTAGATTGGAGAAGAATAACCCCCACCTGTTTCCTAGTTGTGTAACTACCAGAAGTATGAAGAGGACTGTGCCTGTATGTGAAGAAACTGAGGATTTACACACCCAAGAAGGAGCAAGTGAAGGATCTTTAAGCTTAGATGAATTGTCCTAGGGAAGTGATATTTCCCCTAGTACTGACCAAGAGATTTCCCATGAAGACAATGAAGAAGACCCTGTTGTTCCTGAAGAGACTCCAAGTAGTCAAAGTTCCTGAAGATAGTAGTGAAACTACAGTAGCTGAGAATTCAACCCTTGCAGTTGGTCAAGTGACAAGAGAGAAGTGAATGTACTTGCAGAAGAAGGATGCATCATTAGCTGATTTGTTCTTCATAGGTGTTGATCAAGAAGAGATACAACAAACTCCTACCTGTTATTACCTAAAGGAAGGTTTGCTGATGAGGAAGTATAGACCTGCATATACCAGGAGATGCTGTATGGGCG
>NC_061100.1:74403490-74405990 GCF_015104395.2 Macrobrachium nipponense | reverse complement strand
ATATATATTATATAATATATAATATATTATATATATATTTATAATATATATATATACATATATATACATATTATATATATATATACTATATTAATATATATATATAGATATATTTATTATATATATATATTATATTATATATTGCATATATATATTATTATAATAATAGATATAGTATATATTATTAATATATATGTGTGTGTGTATATATATATAATATATAGATATTTATATATATAGTATATATATATATATATAGAACTATATATATATATTATATAGTATATATACACATACCATTATATTATATATATATATATATATATATATATATATATTTATATATACGATATATATATAATATATATATATATATATATATATATCATATATATATATATATATATATATATATATGTTAGATATATAGTATATATATATAGATATATATACATATATATATATATATATATATATAGTATATATATATATATATATATATATATATATATATATATATATATATCCAGATGCCAGCCACAGTTTTGTAGGGTTCATGGTTTAGGATTTACAGTTGATTTAACTAGATCAATGACTTGACTCAATTTGGATGCCTTTGCAACAGGACAACTTAATCACTGACTACAATGGACCAATGAAAGGGGCAGCGAGCAGGAAAGTAACAGTATTGCTGTGAAAAGCTTACTAAGCTATTAAACTGGTTCAAAGAAACACTGTGTCCACTAAAATAAAGTATAATTTCACTTAAATTGCAATGATATTACAGGGGTTTCTATAGAACCCTGTGGTATTGTCTACTAAGTTAAAAGGTTACAAAGACTAGTGCCACACCAGTTACCAGATGATGTAAGTAAAATAAATAGAATTAAGTTCTAAAGTTAACACGTTTAAAGTAAGTAGGATTTACTTTGATAGGTCTGATACAGAACAGCAGGGAGAAATGCACCACACTACACAGTGTCAATGATCACTGGGAAAATATGATGCACCTTGGCAATTTTTTTAATAATAACCTTGTTTGACACTCAGGTAGACAGACACAACAGGACTGCCAATAAAACTGTAAGTCAGTCAAAGTTGTAATGACTAAAACTAAGATATTGCAAGAATTTACTGTACTCGAGGTGAAAGTGCAAAAGCAAACTTCATAAAGTTTGCGCTATGTTTCGAGCAAATATTGACTCAAAAGCTTGTCACCAAATACAACAAAATCTCTAATCAAGAATATGCTATTGCTATATCACTTCAGTTAGTAACTTGAACATTTATGTCACAACAGTAAAAGATCACTGTTCACTGACATGGAAATTGTGAGACAAGATTTAAGAAATGAGGATCTAGGAATGATGATAGAGAGGATTGCCAGTAGAAACGGTCGTCAAGGAAATGTATATCTTCTTGCTACTAATGAAAGGAATAGGCAGGGCACACCAAGAATGGCTAGTCGCACAAGGACCGTGGTGAATGATATGTTATGAGGCTTAGTGTAGAACTTAGTCTGGAGAAAGAGTCCAAAATGGCAGGGGAAGTAGGATTCTTGCTTAAGCCAAGGTGCTGGGCCTGAGTCTCTCTTAACTTGTTATTGACAGCTGGATCCAGTGATAACTAACAAATGTAAGGTATTGTAAGAGGGCCTCCCTCCTTGCTGATTTCTGAGGGTGATCTGGGGCATTTATATCCCTATTTGTGGCCACAAACTTAGATGTTTTCAAATCGGCAGCATTTATTGTCTCATCTTCAAAGGAGACTCTTATGCTGGGGTCACACATTCACGTATCACGACGGCGTATGCCCACGTATGTGGATCGTGGACATCATCGCGGTGAAATGACCTTGAATAGCTGGTAAACAGGACACGGGCTAACGGACGTAAAGCCAGCACCGTAAATTGCGCTGCAAATGTATGCACAAAGAAAGCAAGTTCGGACGTCTACCTGAAACTAACGCCGATATTGTAATGTTCTATGTACGTCAACTTCACGTCAAGGACCACGCCCAACCGTTGGTGGTGCCGTAGGGTACAAAAGGGCGGGCCTGTGAACAGAGCTTGCCGTTCCATAAACAATCATTGTAACAGCTCGTCTCTTCGTTGTTTTCCTACAAATTTATCTATTTTAGTTTTATGGTAACTTTTTGATAGTAGCCATCTGTAATATATATAGTATGTAATTAATGTAACATCACAAATAAATGAACATAGGATAAGTACTATATAAGACTAGAACTAGAATTTTCTTGCTTCGATTTTACCATTCAGACATACACTTAGACATATAAAACTGTTGACTATGGGCGATTTATATTTAAGCGATATAGAATAACATCTAATAACTTATCAAACATTCTTGGAAATAAATAGAATTCTACCTATTCAAGATAATATTTTTTAGATGTATATAAGAATTCCTCTCAGATATTTACATTATTTGTTACACCATTATTGTAAGACTGCTATTCAGAAGAAATAAATATCTTCGAC
>NC_061100.1:74385990-74398490 GCF_015104395.2 Macrobrachium nipponense | reverse complement strand
ATATAATATATATATATATATATAGATTATAGGAAATTAAGTAATATATATAACACATATAACGATATTAGTTCAATATATATAATATTTTTTAAAAAAGAATTAATATAGATTATTTAATAATATATATATATATATTATATATATAATTATATATTATACATCTTTTATGGGTACTTTCGTGAAAAGGGAGTCTACGTCTAGGCTGAGAAGTTTTACGTTATTTATGTGTATATTTGCCGACCTAAATTTGTCGCCAAAGTTTTCTGTACGTTTTATATGACTAGGGGGGAAAAAGTTCCTAAAAATGGGGATAGTAGCTCGGCTAACCATTTAGAGATTCTGTAGTTATTAGATCAAGCACATGAGATTACAGGACGAAAGGGAATGTTATATTTGTGGGTTTTGGGAAGGCCATAGAAATCAGGGGTGGTAATTTGGGATTTTTAAATATTTCCAAAATTTCTATATATTTCTTGTTTTTACCAATGTTTGTTTGTTTTTTTTTTTTTTTTTGAAGAAATCTATTGGGAATGTTGGTAGTTGTATCATTTAAAAGTTTACTGACCTTTTCTTGGTAGAAACTTGTATCCATTTACACAATTTTACCGTTTTATCTGAGCTGATGACTATAACGTCTAATTTGCAGAGTGAAGTTATAGCTAACACGAATCTTTTAGGCTGGGTGTGTTATTGTGTCCGGTTAAGAAGTTTAGAAGAATTCTCTTAAGGCCTATTTCGTCTTTTTCATAATTGTTGTTAGCACTGAATTTACCAAATGTTGCTAGAAAGACAAGTTTGTGTTTTTTATCAGGTTTAAGGACAAATCACACACCTAAGTTTAAGACTATGGATTGGATATTATTTAAACTGCACGTGGATAGGTTCATGACTTTGTCTTGTTGACCTAAACGGTTCCAAATACTATTTTCAATTAATAAGTTAACTTTACGAATAAGCCTATTATGATGAATGACACTATTGCAAGCAGCTGTGTCGATACAAATGGAGGATAGGTGCTTATATGTGAGCTCTGAAGTGACGGGACGAGGGTTGTGCTGTGTCCGACTGATAGTTTTTCGGCGCGTGTAGATATCCTTCGTATCCTCGATTCTCTCTTCGAGGAACATCCTGTGAGATGGGGGAAAAGGATCCGATATTGTTGTCCATTTATTGAAACCGTACATTTTCGAGAGTACTTGTTCCTTCAAATATTCTTCAAAGAAGTCTTTCTGTTTTTTCAGGCGGAAAAACTTTATCATGTCCTCAAATTGAAAGTAGGCCGGCTTTACCTCGGGCTGGTGTCAGAGAATAAAGATTTCTTTTTCATTCAAGTTTCCCGGGGAGAACATGGTAGCAGTCTCTGCAATAAGCAGTGTCTCATTTCTCAGAAAGTTTGTGGTAAACGAAAAGAAAAGAAATTATAATGCATATTTATAATTCCTACATCATACAGCCTTTTCATGCAACTAATGAGAATTCCTGTCTCCATAATGGCGATCTACCGTATATATAACGTGTCATTCATCTCCATTGCGTGAGGATACATTCTCTCGCGTTATAGCCTTACGTTGCCAAAACACAGCATGTACAACAATCATGGTTAGTCTTGCTCTCTATATTTGCTGAAAATTTCACTGTATCTTGCGTTAGGTCGTCATTTCGCTGCGATATTAATTTCTTTACACGTGTCTCAACAGATATATTATTAATTAGAATGATTTTGCATGATGAAGCTCATTGAGATTTACATTACATATTTTAAAAAGGGCTACATGTTTTTCCGTAGCATACGGCAATTGTTTATCTCTCTCTCTCTCTCTCTCTCTCTCTCTCTCTCTCTCTCTCGTTGTCTTTTCTTCGACAGACTTGCTACTGTATTTGTAAATTGAACCTACTAATTTCATTAAGTTAAAAGCAAGAAGAAAAGTACACAGTAATTGGTATACAAATACATAGTGAATGAATAAAATGACTGTTTTAGTTGTAATGTTGAAAAATACGATAGTTTTTCCACCTACCTACACTTATTTTCCTCTAGATAGTCAAGAAGACGAACAAAACTACAAGGAGCAGTACTAGATTATTTTAAAATCATGGTTTTTTTAATCAAAAGCCATCACTTTACAATCAACCTATCGTAGAATGATGGAAAAGCCATTTCTGCAACTAACGGTATATACTGTGCAAGAGTTGTGTGGAAATCTACGGGATAAAATGTGAAATGTTGAGGGATAAAGCAGAACGGCTCCCAAGAAGAGAGTGATTAATTGATTTGTGTCTATTAAAACTGGCGTCATACCAAGAAGATATATTAAAAGAATAATTTATTGGAACATTCTGATCTATGGATGCTTTCATACGGTCAACAGGATTAGTCTTGATCGTGATGAATAGAAAGATTTAACTCCAAAATTGGAAAGAAATCGTTGACTGATGAATGAAGATTTAACTCCAAAATTAGAGAACACAAACCGTTCATTAATCATTTTCAGAATGTAGAAGATCCATATTTTTGCGGTCATGAGCTACCCACGTACCCAGGGAAAACAAGTAATTCAACTTTCCTTTGCATTAACAGAAGAGAAAACATTCCGATTGGAAGAAAAAATAGTAAATGAAAGAACATTTTATTTTGCCCAGAAAAAAATTTCTGTAAAGCCAGGCCAGCTTATTATAAATAATACTGCTTCGTGGAAGAATCTTTCCCGTGGAAAATGAATACTGGAGAATTAAAAACTGTCCAGATTAAGAGTTTTAAAGCAATATCAGATTATGTGAAAAAAGGTGATGAATATTTTACAGAAAAGAGAAATGCCGGGAGGTATAATATGATTGCAGGTAAGTTACGACGGATATAAGTTTAAGAAAGGGTAGAAAATGTAACTCTCAGTTTAACTGGGACAATCTAGTTTAAGAAAAAAACTGACGAGAGCACGTAAAAGGAAAAAGGGTGAAGAACAGGTTGGGCTAAAGTCGCAGGAGTAGGATTATTTTAGGTGTATAAAATACCAGCAGGTTTTGCATGGGTTTCAACAGCGAGCATTTGAGCTATTAGGAGAGCTGGGATAAATGCTGAAAACCGAGAGTGGTTGTGTGGGAATATGGGGTTTAGTAAAGAATGAAGATAATGTATAGGTTGCAATTACGAGATAGCAGGGGAGCCGGTACTGTAAAATACAAGGTAATAGACAGTGGTCAAGAGGAGCGATGAAGAGAAAGAGAATAAAAGTAATTAAAGATGCGGGTGGGAGAGTTTGAACACAAGGGAAATGCAAGTAAAAGTATTTTCCTTTTAAATGACATCTTAATGATAAGTATAGCATGAATAGTAACCTCATAGAGCACAAAGTTGCATATGTTTTATCTATATGGCATACAATTAACTAGAAAATAGTTACGACAGAAATGATATAATAGCCTTGTGAGAGGAGTTGATAATAACAGATGTGGTTAAGATGAGAAGATGTTTTATACCCAGGGTGTGGAATGGTTGATGTTTGTTGAAGTTGTAAAACTGGTCTGTGGGAGACTAGTGATTGTGTACAAGAGTTTGAAGTGCCTGTAAGAAAAGAAATCTAATAGTAAATGCAAAAAGTAGCGAGGTTACTTAGGTAAAGGTTCCCTGAAAGGTGGTGGTATACGTGTCAGTATGGACAGTGGAATTTTTAAGCACATGGGGCTCATCCAAGAACCAGCAGAAACACCAAAAAGTGGATATAAATCTTTGGCGTGTTTCTTCTCAAGCGTTACCTTCGGTGTAATGAACTAGCCTGGAGTAAAAAAAATATGGCATTATATTTTACATTGAAATTATTCCTCCGATGATCAAAATTTCTTTGCCTAAGGTAAAATTCAAAATTAAGCACAGGCTGAGACTGTAATATCTAATCATAACAATCTAATTCAATTGAATAAGATAAATTAGTCGAAAGACTTAACATTGCTTGAGGATTACAAAAAAGAAAAAAAAATAGATTCATCTATCTGAAAATAGTTTCTTCTATTTTGAGCTGCGAAAGCTTGCAGAAACTGATGTCTACTTCATTTGTAGGCAGTAAAATAACAGTCAGCAACGTTCCTTGCGAAATTGGAAATCGAAATAAAAGGATCTTAATAGTTTCTGTTTGAAAACAAATTTCCTGAACAACTGCAGTATATTTCTTAACTTTAAGAACTAACTACCATTACTTTTGTTAGGGATTGCAACTCGAATTATTATTATTATTATTATTATAATTATTATTATTTGCTTTATCACAGTCATCCCATTCGACTGGGTGGCATTTATAGTGTGGGTTCCGGTTTGCATCCTAGCCTCCTTAGAGTCAATCACTTTTCTTACTATGTGCGCCGTGTTCTAGGTCAACTCGTTGCATGATCCTGGGAGTACTTCAGCCTCTAGTTTTTTTCCAGATTCTTTTTTCAGGGATCTTGGAATCGTGCCTGTGTTTCCTATGATTATGGGTACTTTCCACTGGCATATCCCCATACCTTCTTATTTCTATTTTCAGTCTTGATACTTATCCATTTTTTTCCCTTTCTTTCTCCTTCAACTCTGGGGGTCCCATGGTATTGCGACATACAAGAGTGATACTTTCTTCTTGCTTTTGTAAATCAACGTCACTTCTGGTCTGTTTGCACGTATCACCTAATCTGTTCTTGATACCATAGTCCCAGAGGATCTTTGCCTGATTTTTTCTACACTCCTTCAGTTGGTGCTCGTACCACTTATTACTGCAAGGTAGCTGATGTTTCTTGACAGGCTCCAGTGGGGGTCTTTGCTACTGAATCATGCCTCTTCGCTGATGATACCTGTAGTAACTTCCACATTATTGGTAGTAGGATGATAGGCCTGTAGTTACTGGGTATATTTCCCTACTCTGTGTCTTTCTGGACTAAAGATGTTCTTCCTGTGGTCATCCCTTTGGGCGCATGGTGATTTGTGATACAATGCTGGAGGTTGTTCTGCTAGTCTTTGGTGTAGGCCTGAAGTTTTTGAGCCAGTATCCATGGACTTTCATCAGAACTGGGGGCTCTCCGTTTGGCATTTTCTTTAGTTGGTGTCTGACTGTGTCTGTCGTGATGTAAGTTACGCCTTTGTTTTATCTCCCTTGTTTTTTTCTGGCCTTGACTTCCTGGAGCCCATGTTTATGTTTGTTGTGTGAGACCGGAATAGCTCCATATGTTTTCCCCAGAGTCTCTTCCTGGTTCGGGCTTCAGGAATTTCTTGGTGGTTTGTCTCCCCTCCTAGTTGGCTGTATATCTTTTCTGGAATGTTTCCGAATAGGTTTGTTCTGTTGGTATCCCTTATTCCTGTTTCATGTATCGTTGGATCTTATGTGCTTTGGCCTTAAACCTCTGTTTTACATCCTCTATTTGTTGTTTTAGTCACCTCGCGTGTACTTTGTATTTCTCGTTAAGTTCCGTCCATGTTTTCTTGCTCTTTACCCCTTTTTTCTGTCCCAACCCCCCCTCTCTTTCAGTTTTTACTCAAGTCAGATCTCATCACCATGATTTGTTTTTTCCAGGCGCTCTTTTCCAAGGCGGTGCGTTTCGGTTTCTGTGGGATTTGTTGTGCTGGTGTGTGTTGGTGTTCGTGTCCCATTATTATTTTTTATTTTTTTTTTTTTTTTTTTTTGCTCTATCGCAGTCCTCCAATTCGCTGGGTGGTATTTATAGTGTGGGGTTCCGGGTTGCATCCTGCCTCCTTAGGAGTCCATCAATTTTCTTATATGTGTGCCGTTTCTTAGGATCCACTCTTCTGCATGAGACCTGAGCTACTTCAGCCTCTAGTTTTTCTCGATTTCCTTTTTCAGGGATCTTGGGATCGGCTAGTGCTCTATGATTATGGGTACGATTTCCACTGGCATTCCATATCCTGCTTATTTCTATTTTCAGATCTTGAGTACTTATCCATTTTTTCCCTCCTTTCTCTTCAACTCTGGTGTCCCATGGTATTGCTGACATCAATGAGTGATACTTTCTTCTTGACTTTGTCAATCAACGTCACGTCTGGTCTATTTGACGATATCACACTCCTAATCCGTTACTGATACCAGTAGTCACCAAAGGATCTTTGGCCTGAGTCGTTTTCTAAGTCCACCCCTTCGGTTGGTGCTCGTACCACCTTTATTACTGCAAGGTAGCTGATGTTTTCTTTGCACAGGCTCCAGTGGAGGGCTTTTTGCCACTGAATCATGCCTCTTTTTGTACTGTTCTGTGCAAGTGCCGGGGCATTCACATTGCTATGTGGTTTAGGGTTTCATTTTTCGTATTGCACTTCCTACATATGGGAGAGATGTTTATTTCCGTCTATCGTACTTTGAACATATTCTGGTTCTTAGGGCCTGATCTTGTGCCGCTGTTATCATTCCTTCAGTTTTCCTTCTTTAGCTTCTCCCCTCTGTAGCCATTGCCAATTGGTCAGTCGCTGGCTAGTTCTTTAGTCCTGTCTCATGTATTGTCCCGTGCATTGGTTTGTTGTGCCATCCTCTGTTCTTTCTGTCTTTCTCCTGTCTTTGTATATTTCTGGTCTTCGTCTAACTTTTATTAAGTCCTTCTTCCCATGCACTCTTTAGGCCACTCGTCTTTCACTGGTTTTCAGATATTGCCCAGTGCTCTGTTTTCAAATGTTTGTTGACGCAGTCCCTCTATACTTAGTAGTCCTCTCCCGTCCTTCCTTCGTGTTATTTCAATCTGTCCGTATTTGCTCTTGGGTGTAGTGCTTTGTGTATTGTATTTTGTTTTCCTGGTTTCTGATCTATGCTGCGGAGTTCTGCCTTCGTCAATTCCACTATTCCTGCCTGTATCTGATACTGGCACTGCCAATGTTTATGGATTTTATCATGTGTTCCGCGTTGATTATTATTAATTATTATTATTATTATTATATGTATTATTATTATTATTATTATTTTATTATTATTGAACAACAAAACTTCTTCCATGTTTTCTTCTGAAGATTGAAAAAGAAACCCACAAAATCATGTGTAACGTGTTTACTTCCTAAGTATTTACATTTATTTTTACTCCCACACTCGAGATACTTTCAGGCCCCTATCTGTGGCCCTTTTCAAGAGATTTTTTGGTTGTCGCCTGGGTCAAGGCCCATCATCTCCTGGAACTTCTTCTTGTTGATCTGTCATTTATGTGATGGCTGTTCTGGTTTCCTTAGAGTTGCGAATCCCCTCTTGTCAGCTCCTGATATCCTGAGCCTGAGGTTCAATGGGATTAACCCTTGTGTAAGGGAGGTATCACCAAAAGTCTGTTGGGCGAGAAAAACCTAATCATGTCAGCAGGGTCATCTTCTTAGCTTTTTTTATATCAAAGCTCAGTTTTATGGGATCTTCTGAGGTAAACCTTGTTTCCTTCTTATTACTTTATTTCTCCTGAGATTGCGCCCTCTACTACCCTCCTGTTGACTAATTTTTTAAGATGCTTTTGTATATACTAACTAGTTTTAAAATCCATCCATGGTAATTTTCCCACAATGCCTGTTATATCACTCCCTTGAGAGTTAAGCTGTACTGCCTTCTGTGGTCTTGATTCTAGTCTTATTCCCCTATCGGGATTTCCCCTACATATGTTTCCAACAAATATATAGGAAGAATTCACACCAATGCTTTCTGTTTTTGATTTGTAAGGTATATTAAATACAGGAAATTTCTTCTTCTTCTTTTTAGAAATGTCATGATTCAGTTTAGTTTTAAAATGGAACGAAGATGGAAGTTATAAAGAGATATTTTCTAGTATTTTTAACACCTCTCTTCTCAATCCACTTCAGTGCCTTTATACTATCTTTTCCATAACCCACGGCTATTCAAGAACTAATCGCCCAATATTTCAGCTTTGTTTCCTTTAGTGGTGAGTTAACCTATACTTCTTATTTTCTCTGTGTTTTCCGCGTTTTTTATATACTGTTTTTTTATGTACACACACCACACACCACAACACACACAAACACCAACACACATATTATTATATATTATAATATTATATATATATATATATATATATTATCTATATATATGTCTATATATCGATATATATATAAGTAATATATATGAATATCTATATATATATAATTATCTATATATTATGTATATATAATCGTATATATATATATATATAGATATATTATATTATATACTACATATATATATATATATATATATATCCATGTATATAGATAATATATATATATATATTATATATATATATATTATCTATATATATGTTATAGATATATATATATATATATATATATAGATATATATATATATATATATATATATATAATATATATATATATATAGATTAGATAGATAGATATATATTATATATATATATATATATATATCTACTATATATATATATATATATATAGTATATATATATATATAGATCTATATATATAAGTATATATATAGATATATATATGGTTATATATATATGAATAACTGATCACGAAAAAAAAGTATAGAAACGTGATGCTATATATAAATAAAGCTTTACTTTACTAGAGGATAATAACTCACAAAAACTCGCAAAAAATCCGTTGGACCAAGTAATAAAAAAACTTTATATCAATTCAACAAATTTCTTAAAGATAAAGAAGACCTTTTGTGTAAGTTAACGTAAAGTTGTCCCTTCATTACCTTTTTTTTATATGGCCTAGTTCTAAATCAAAACTCATAAGGAAAACAACCTCCTATGCGCCCAATTATTAGTACTGTAGGATCAATTGCTTATCACTATCTAAAATATCTTTACTAAACTGTTATCCCCACTACTAGGAACTGTATCTCATTTCACACATCCGGAATTCTCTTGATCCTTGTGGCAAATTAAATAACATTGTAAACTAAACCCTAGCGATAATTTTGTCAGTTTTGATTTGGTTTACAAAAGTCCTATTGACCTGTGCAAAGAATATTTCAGTATGAACTTGTACTGCATGAATGCCTATGTCCGTTAGTCACATAATTTCCTTAATTAAGTTATGTTTTGTGAGATTGCAGATTTATTTTTAATGGAGCATCTTACCAACAAATATTTGGTATGGCCATAGGTCAACCCTTTATCACCTCTCCTTTCAAACTTATATATGGAATTTTTTGAGAGACAACACCTCCCGAATATCACACTTATCCCCTTAAAATGTACCGAGATGTCGATGAGTATCGTAGTATCTTACCCGTGGTAATCGATGTAAATGATTACTGTCTAAATTGAATAATCTAGTGCCATCCATAAATTTTCACTGTTGAAATTGAATATAACAATGTCATCCCTTTTCCTAGATGTATTAATAAATAGAGAATCTTTCCAATGCAAAATTCAGTATTTATAGAAAACCCACATATCATTGAACAATGTACATTTTTAGTCTGCCACCTCTTAATATTAAAATTTAGTTTTTCCTTCTATGTTCCTCCGCGCTTTGCGTCTCAAGTCCACTATATCTGGACCCAAGAAATAGAATACATAAAAAAGATAGGAAACGATCTCTGTTCCCCCCTCATATAATGATTTATGTTATCAAAGGCTCACAAAAAGTTTTATAATGTTGCTAGTATGAAAAGAAATGCCTAAAATGTACTTGGCTTACATTACTTGCGTGATTTGAAAACGAAAATCAATATTTACACCGTTTAATGTTAATGTAGTGTTTTCCTCTTTATAACAATAGCCATTTAAAGATATGCTAATTAAGAATAGTCCCTACAAATAACATATCATTTACAAAATTCCTTGTAAGGATTGCCCTTTACGTTTTACGTTGGTCAGTCAAGTAAAAATTTATTTTTACGTATTGAGCAACATATGTATCAGTTTAGAACAGCCCAGACTTCAAATGCACTGTTTTCCATCTGAGTGAAAATCTCATTGTAATTAATTGGGGTGATACCTCGGATAATTGTAGATCTAATGTTTATGTTTACAAGAAATTTACTGGAATCGGCAATTATCAAATCACTAATAAAAACACCATAAATCTTAGTCTGGAATGTAACCATTTTGGACCTCATATATTTGTAGATGTTTATGAAGGACCTTAAAAAAATGACAACTAATCAATTAGTCCCACATGGTATACAGTTATTATTTCCATTCTCGCTCTCGCTCTCTCTCCTCTCGGTCATCGTCTCTCTCTCTCTTTCCTCTCTCTATCTCTGGTTCGATATTCTCTCATCCCTCTTTCTCTCTTGCTCGATAGATATATATGTATATTTTCTTTCGTCTTTTCATTAAGATAATTTTGGGGGGAAATTTGTGTAAAAAATTCATGATCATTAAATTGTATAGCTCACGTGTTTTTTTCGAAAGTGTACTGTTTTCTGGAAGCAATCATTGTTTACTGCGTGTATCCTTTCAAGGTGTGGCTAGCCACAAGGACGCTCTCCCTTCTGTAGAGTGAAATCGCCTTTTATGGCTAATATTGTAGTGACAGTTTGTATATTAAGGCCTTCTTTTGACTATGTTGGTTCTCTGTAAATCATTTGCCTCAGTAAAGTGTCGAATAGACCGAAGTACTTGGCTATCTCGCTTTTTTTCATTTATATACTATATATATATAATATATATATATATATATATATAAAATATAGATATATAATATATATATATATAAATATATCTATATATATATATAATATATAGATATAGTATATAATATATATATATATAGTATATACTATATATATAATTATATATATATATATTATATATAGTTATATATAATCATATATATTATATATATATAGATTATATATATATATAAGATATCTATATATATATATAATATATATATATATATATATAGATATATATATACTATAATAATATATGTCTATATAATATATAGATACATATTATATATATATATATATAATATATATATATATATATATATATAGTAGATCTACATATATATAGTATATATCTATATATATCTATATATAATATATATATATATCTATATATGTAATATAGATATATATATATATATATATAGTATATATATATATATAATATATATATATATATAGTTCTATGATATATATATTATATATATATATATATATATAGATATATATATTTCAATAACAAATATATATATTCTATATATCTATATATATATATTACTATCTCATACTAGTTTTCCAATATACCTATCTATATATCTATTTATAATATATATATATACTATAGTCGTGTCTACTATATATATGTGTGTGTATATCTATATATATATATATATATATATATATATCATATAAATTATAGACATATATATATATATACTAATCTATATATATAATAGCTCTATATATATATATTATATATATCATATATTTCTATCTATACATATATATATCTCTGTATCTATCTATCTATATAATCTATATCTAATCTATATATCTATATCTATATATCTATATATATATATATTATATATCTATGATATATATATATATTATATATATCTATCTATATATCTCTATCTATATATATATATATATGTCTATATATATATATCTATATATATATCTATATAAGATATAATTATATATTAGAGATACATATATATATATATCTAGATATATTATATAGCATATATATATCTCTATATAGATATAGAAATAGATATATATCATATAGTCTATTATCTCATATCTACACTAATATAATCTAATAGATATATCTATCTATATCGGATATAGCTATATCTATATCATAATCTCTAATATATATACTCTATAGATATATCATCTATCTATATTATATCTATATATATCTATACTATATATCTATAAAGTATATATCTATATATATATATAATATCTATCATATATAATATATATATCTATATCTCTATATATCAATATATATACTATTCTATCTATATATATATATATATATAGCTCTATATACTCTCTATATATCTATATAGATAGTCTCTATCTCCTTATCTAGATATATATCATCTATATCTCTCTATATCTCTACTATATACTCTACTATAAAAAAAAATATATATAGTATTATTATCCTACTCTATATATAGATATATTATATATATATACTATCATCGATATATATATCTAGAGTATATATATATATATATATATTCACATTACATCTCTATATATATATATAGCTAATAGATACATATATATATAAATATATATCTATATATATATAATATATACTATATATATATTCCATATTATATATATATCTCTCTACTCTATCTCTCTATCTCATATATATATATATTATATATATAATCTATCTATCGATATATATTATATATATATTATATATATATCTCATATCTCTATATATATAAATATAATATTATCTCTATATTATAATATCTAGATAGATATATATCTATCTATATATATCTATACTATCTATATATATATCATACTATCTATTACTATATATTGATATATCTATATATATTCTATTATATCTATATATATAGA
>NC_061100.1:74363490-74378490 GCF_015104395.2 Macrobrachium nipponense | reverse complement strand
TGTAAAAGGCCAGGAGGGTGTCTCTCTGCTCTACCAAGCGCTCCTTTGAGGAGGAAAGGAGTAGCCAGCCGTCTAGGTACCTGAGAAGGCGTATACCTCTCTTGTGGGCCCAAGACGAAACCAGGGAGAACACCTTCATGAAGTGAACACTTGTGGGGCTGTTGTCAGCCCGAAGCAGAGCGACTTGAACCGCAAGCTCTGGTCCTCCCACCTTATGCGCAGGTACTTCCTGGATGACGGGTGTGCCTTGAGATCCAGGGACATCATGAAATCCCCTACTCTCACAGAAGTCCAGCACCGAGCACGGCGTTTCCATTTTGAACGGAGTCATTAGGACGTACGACCGAAAGATCTATGACCAGTCGCCAACACCCCCGAAGATTTCTCCACCAGGAAAAGGCGACTGAAGAACCCAGGGGAGTGGTCTACCACCTGCTGGAGGGCTCCCTTCTCCAGCAGTGCTTGAACTTCTAGTCTTAGGGCCTCCCTGTGACCGGGGTTCCGGGGTTGGGAAGACAGACTGTCCGGCTCCCCTGTCAGGGGAGGTTTCTGGTCTAGGAAGGGGATTCGGTAACCGTCCCTGAGGACCTGGTCTGTCCAGGGCTCAGCTCTGTGATCCTCCCAGTTCTGCCAACAGCTCAAGAGGCAAACCTCCATCGGTGGCTAAAGACACGGTAGGGGGCCTCGACTCCTAGGGAAGCGGTAGTTATGACCCCTTCTGGAAGTAGTAGGGGTTCTGGACCTGAATGGTGCCTGGGAAGGAGGGAGGGTCCTGGGGGAGGCTGAGTCCCCTAGTCTACCCAGTTCCAAGGGGCTGACTCCGTGGAGGGGGTGGAAAGGGTCCTATTCTGAACCTTCAGTCTTTTGTTAGATCTTTTTGGCGCTGACTGACGTAGGTAAGGGGCCCTATATACGATGGAGCTTTGTCCGGCCTTCCTCCACTGTTCCACGGACTCCTCCACCAGCTTCTCCAGAAAGAGAGCAGCCTCCTCCACTGGGGCATTCCGAAGGGTCCTAAGCTCCCTCTCTAGAATGTTCCTAGGGAGTTTGGCTTGAACAGAATCCCTCCGTCTCAAGATCCAATTTCCCCATGACGTGAGCAGTTGGGTCGTGAGGAAGCCCAGGGAGTTACCCCCGGACAAAATCAGTTCCTTGTACTGGGCAAATGAGGCTTCGTCCCTCAAGTCGTGGAGGGTAGGGAACCTGGCTACTACTCCGGACCACAGATCTATCCATGAAACCACAAGAATAGAGGTCCAAGCTGTGACTTCCACGGCCATGGCCACCTGGGGGGAGAAGGAGACTAGCCCTGACGCGAGCCTCTCTTCCAAGAGTTTGGGTGCCAGGGTCGACAAGTTACCCTCCACTGATCTGGGAAGAAGGGGGACTCCTTCCGGGGCATATAGCCTTCTCTGACTTGGCTTAGACACTGGAAGTAGCCTAGCCGAGGAGCGCACTCGCAGGGAATTACTCGACCCTACTATGAGCTTCTCCACCACCATCAGGGCCTTCTTTGTTTTGGTGGACCTAGGGAGGCTGAGAGAGGGTTACGGTTCCTTTGGGTCCCTGAACAGAATGTCCACAACCAAGGACCTGTTGTCCTGCATTGTCGGGGCTGGCTCCTCTAGACGGTTCATGGACCTAATAAGTGAGAGGACCTGCCTAAAAGTTGAACTCTCGTCCAGGGCGCTCTGGAGGTCTTTTTGGATGAAGGTCTACTCTTCTGCGTCCCTCGAGAGGGACACTTAAACCCGGTTGTAAACCGGTCTCCTGCAAGGGGGGATGCCCCAAACGGCCGGACTGCCCCGAGGAGGAGCTTGATGGTGAGCGTTGGTGGGGCTCTGAACCCCCCAAGGAGGCGTCGGCCCCAGGCTCCATCTGTGAAGACGATAAGTGTGTAGGAACATGGAAGAAGGGAGCCCGCTCGGTCTTGGATGCCGACGCTATGGCTGACGAGACCGAGGCGGGATCCACTGGGTCCGAGGAAGGAGCAGGGAGGATGCCGGCTGGGAACGCCCTGTGAGGCACCGTCATGGGGGCCACTGAGGCGGGGGCCTCCCTTGGCGGTGTTTCTTCTTGGAGGAGCGTCTTCTCCTATGGGAAGATCTCTCCTTCAAGGAGGAACTCGAAGAACTCACGTCCTCAGACGAGTCCCGCCGTCTCTTGCTTCTCCTCTGTGGGAGAGACCGGGGAGCTTTTCGGCCGCTTCGGGGACACCCCCACTGCAGAGGGACCACCCAGGAAGGCCACTCCCACGGCCACCCCTGGCTCCTCCTGCCCCCTAGACGAGAAGCCCCAGGACGGGAAAGCATTGTCCTTCATCTGGGGATCTGCCCAAGAGCACGAGGGGGGAAGAAATCCCCAATGGCAGGAGAGGGAAGGGTCAGAGCCGGACGGGCAGGTGGCTCAGTGACCGGGTACATCGGCCCGGCTCCGGCTGCGAGCGGCTCGCTCCGCTCGAGAGCGGGGAGAGCTGCAGTGAGGCGAGCCGTAGCAGGGAGAGCCGTAGCGGGGAGAGCTGCAGTGAGGCGAGCCGTAGCAGGGAGAGCCGTAGCGGGGAGAGCTGTAGCGGGAAGCTCCTCCCGCACCGATGCTAAGAGAGAGGACCAGGACGGGGTGCCTTGTAACTGCAGCTGCGTCCAGATGTCTTTCATAACCGCGGAAGCATAGGGTACAACCTGTTGAGAATCGACTCATTGGGACCCCCCTTGGGGGGGGGTGGGGGGGGGGGCGACCTGGCAACAGACTCAGCTACGCCCTCTCGCTGGGAGAGGGTTTAACACTTGTGAATTAATTTGCACTTAAAATTTTTTTCAAGTTTTATTGTTGTTTGGCACTTGTGAATTAATTTCCAAATTTTAAGTATTGCCTAAAACTTTTGGATTTGATTGAATTAATTTTCTTGAACTGTGTGATAAATTAAATTGGATTTAATTCTACTTAATTGATTCAAAAATTAATTAAACTTTGCTTTGTTTTTAAGTAACAGTAATTTTCTCTGATATTGTGAATTTCACTTATAATTTTGAGTTTAATAATAAATTTTTGTATTTAAAATTTTTATAAGTATTTTTTTTCTAACCAGTATATTTGCATATGTTTATATTTAGCTTAGGTAGAAATACAGAGTGGTAATTTATCTGTTTTCTTTCAATTTATTTGAAGTGACTTAGAACCAGGGAAGTACTTAGACTTCTGAAATCAGGGAAATACTTAGACTTTTAAAGTTGTTGACGGAGTGATGCTCTTTGATTAATTTAATCACTTACAAGACTACCTCACACCTGTTTTGATGAACTTAGTCTGATTTTCTGCAATACTGGTAAGTTGTTAAGGGATCGCTGTTGCGTTTAGGGCATTCAGTCGTTTAGTACCTGTGATGAAGGTTCAGGTGTCTGGCTGTTGTGAGGTAATAATTAATGAATGGTAAGTGTAGTAACCAGATACTTTGCACTTTGTCACAATATATATATATATATATATATATATATATATATATATAATATATAAACATATATATGTTTTTAACATATAAGAGGGAAAATAAGTCTTTTGGAGGAAGGATCCTATAAATTCACTAAAAGTAGTAAGGATAATACAGTGTTAGTATGAGAGCAATTGCGTAAGAGAGAAACAGACAGAGATTATGGCAATTAATCTTATTTTAATTGTTTTAACTTTGGGTATTAAATATATTTTTACCATCCTCGCATTGTAACGAACTTTCACAAAACGAGCCTATCACGTCTTCTATCTCGACCCCCTGGTGATTCCCAATTTAAAAAGAAATTGAGCAGATATTTCTTCATGGTCCTTACTCGACGATAATGAAGAAAGTTCTGACAGCAAATTATTCTCATAGAGTAAAAAAAAAATGAAAAGTGACAAGGGAGGAAGTGGCTAAGTTCGTCTCCTGAATTGTAATTTTATATATGTGAAGATTACTTTAAAAAACTGACTTTAATGACGCGTAATAAAGCAATGGAAGATAACCGATTATGGAATTCGGGGGAAAGGAATATCATTGATGACAGAGAATGCATGCGTATGATAAATAATTATGTATGAAATTATGATGATATTTCTGTTTTTTTATGAAGAAAATTAATACCTTTACTTTTCAAGGCAAAGGTAAAAGTATTAACAGTGAATACAAAAAAGGAAGTTACAGAAGACAAGTTTAAATACAAATCGTTTTGTTTTGTTTTCCTTTCAATTAGCTGATTTTCGTCACATCGTCCATTATTCCATAAACATTTTTTTTATGGAACACTTGGAAAATAGTTATGGCCCCAAAAGACGTAGGTTCTTGATTACATGATATTAATAATCTTTTCGTCTAAATGTTACTGAATCATAAGTACTGTACAAGGATCAAGTTATTCAAATGCTCTATAAACTTTTATTAATAATATTGCCTTGATGGGATAACAAGTTTCAAGATATTATTTACATATATAAGTACGTGTATATATATTTTCGTCGGGCATGAATTATAATAATTCAGATACATCTCCTCGGAACGAGGTTTCTTTTAATGGAACGCAACTGAATTTATTTGTGAGATAATGTATATGCAGAAAGACTTCAAGCACAAAGATTCTACCAAACTGAATTAGAGCATAGCTCAGTCCATTTAGGAGATTTAAATTCTTACACTTACCTCGACCTCTTAGTAGGAAACAATTTTCTTTTCCTGTATAACGCCGCTATATTCTTTTTATTTATGTTTTTTGCTTTTTCAGTTTTAATTCACCATTATTTTGCGTTCCAAGGTAGCAAAAGCAGATGGAGATTACCATATCCGGAGATAAAATACAATAAAAGCTGCAGCTCAATTTATTTGTCATAATTTTTTTTAAACAAATACATAATATAATAATAATAATATAATAATAATAATAATAATAATAATAATAATAATAATAATAATAATAATAATAATAATATAATAATAATAATAATAATAATAATAATAATAAACCAACCTATAAGAAAGCCTTCGACATGATACCACACACATGGCTAATAGAATGCCTGAAAATATATGGGGCAGAGGAAAACACCATCAGCTTCCTCAAAAATACAATGCGCAACTGGAATACAATACTTACAAGCTCTGGAATAAGACTAGCAGAGGTTAATATCAGGAGAGGGATCTTCCAGGGCGACTCACTGTCCCCACTACTCTTCGTAGTAGCCATGATTCCCATGACAAAAGTACTACAGAAGATGGACGCCGGGTACCAACTCAAGAAAAGAGGCAACAGAATCAACCATCTGATGTTCATGAACGACATCAAGCTGTATGGTAAGAGCATCAAGGAAATAGATACCCTAATCCAGACTGTAAGGATTGTATCTGGGGACATCAGGATGGAGTTTGGAATAGAAAAATGCGCCTTAGTCAACATACAAAAGGCAAAGTAACGAGAACTGAAGGGATAAAGCTACCAGATGGGAGCAACATCAAACACATAGATGAGACAGGATACAAATACCTGGGAATAATGGAAGGAGGGTATATAAAACACCAAGAGATGAAGGACACGATCAGGAAAGAATATATGCAGAGACTCAAAGTGATACTCAAGTCAAAACTCAACACCGGAAATATGATAAAAGCCATAAACATATGGGCAGTGCCAGTAATCAGATACAGCGCAGGAATAGTGGAATGGACGAAGGCAGAACTCCGCAGCATAGATCAGAAAACCAGGAAACATATGACAATACACAAAGCACTACACCCAAGAGCAAATACGGACAGACTATACATAACACGAAAGGAAGGAGGGAGAGGACTACTGAGTATAGAGGACTGCGTCAACACCGAGAACAGAGCACTAGGGCAATATCTGAAAACCAGTGAAGACGAGTGGCTAAAGAGTGCATGGGAAGAAGGACTAATAAAAGTAGACGAAGACCCAAAAATATACAGAAACAGGAGAATGACAGACAGAACAGAGGGCTGGCACAACAAACCTATGCACGGACAATACATGAGACAGACTAAAGAACTAGCCAGCGATGACACATGGCAATGGCTACAGAGGGGAGAGCTAAAGAAGGAAACTGAAGGAATGATAACAGCGGCACAAGATCAGGCCCTAAGAACCAGATATGTCCAAAGAACGATAGATGGAAATAACATCTCTCCCATATGTAGGAAGTGCGCAAGCGAATGCCCGGCACTTGCACAGAACCAGTACAAAAAGAGGCATGATTCAGTGGCAAAAGCCCTCCACTGGAGCCTGTGCAAGAAACATCAGCTACCTTGCAGTAATAAGTGGTACGAGCACCAACCTGAGGGAGTGATAGAAAACGATCACGCAAAGATCGTCTGGGACTATGGTATCAGGACGGATAGGGTGATACGCGCAAACAGACCAGACGTGACGTTGATTGACAAAGTCAAGAAGAAAGTATCACTCATTGATGTCGCAATACCATGGGACACCAGAGTTGAAGAAGAGAAGAAGAAGGAAAAAATGGATAAGTATCAAGATCTGAAAATAGAAATAAGAAGGATATGGGATATGCCAGTGGAAATCGTACCCATAATCATAGGAGCACTAGGCACGATCCCAAGATCCCTGAAAAGGAATCTAGAAAAACTAGAGGCTGAAGTACCTCCGGGCCTCATGCAGAAGAGTGTGATCCTAGAAACGGCACATATAGTAAGAAAAGTAATGGACTCCTAAGGAGGCAGGATGCAACCCGGAACCCCACATTATAAATACCACCCAGTCGAATTGGAGGACTGTGATAGAGCAAAAAAAGAAGAAAAAATAATAATAATAATAATAATAATAATGCTGTTTCAACGGCATTTAATTTATATAGAATCTTCTCAATTCTTCTTATTATCTTCTTCTCGTCAGCATGTAGCTGGTGTATTAAGTTTCCTAAGGACATGTAAAGATTTTCATTTGTCTTAGGTTTATTCCTCTAACGTGTCGACAGCGCACAGGCAGTCATCTATGAGAGTATACAGTAAAGTGAATTAAGATACGTTTTACAAGTATTTATAGCATGCAAGGTCGTGTACAATCGGTGGGCGGGTCGATGAGCAGGGATTTTAATTGGTCGTTGGATGGTAACGAAATCTCTCCCTGAGGCGATGAGACCTGCGAAGTCTGGCCGGAGTTATTAGCGTGGGTTGGGTGTTTGTTGGCGTACCCACCTCTTGGGCGGCAGGTACTGCTGCATTCTGTACAGATGACACATCTTCCGCTCGTTCTCGGACAATCACTGCTGCTGATCTCTCACTGATAATCTGATCTGTGGCTCTTACTAACTCTCTTTTACGATCTCTTCCTTCTACGATCACTGCTCTCCAAAGTTCGTTCGTCGTATTTATACGGCACTCTGGGGGGCAGAGCCTACGGTGAGCATCACAGACTCCCGAGTTTACTAGGACTCCCTAGATGAATCTAGATGCGGTATTGCATCAGAAATCGCGGCGTTTCTCACGTCCCGACGAGATCCACAACACTCCTGCCGATTCTAGAACAACCGCAAGCATAGACGCCTCCAACAGTGGCGCGAAAGCCTCCTTGCTGCCGAACTTCTCGAAAATGCGTTCTCCTTTCCTTTATCTTTCTTTGCTATGAAGCAATTACCATCACAGTACTGATAGCCCTGTCCAGGCTAGCTATGGAGAACAGAGACTAGGGATTTACAGGTAGGTGCAAGCTACCCAATAGGTATTTGTAGAAAACTCATACCCTGCCACTAATTTTTTTTACACAAATCATGTTAATTACAGGCAAGTGATACAACAACCTTGCTTAGGCTATAAAATGAGGCCTAAGTTTAAATCAGACTGTCTTCATATTACAGCTCCAACCTGGCCAGCTTACTACTCACAAATAATGTATTTGAACAGAAACCACCATTAAACTTTACCTGATTAACATCACTACTGGCCTAGTTCTATTGAAATCCCCTTTCATTCTTACATCAAATATATAACTCACGTAAATACTCGTAACCCTACTCTCTTGCACCTTTTCCTCCCTTCCTAACACCTCTAGTGTCCATCTCTGTCTCCCCGTCACGAACACTTTCTTCTTCTTATATAGGGGTTGCGACTTTCTGAAATGGTCTGGTTCAGCAGATCCCTCCCACTGCAAAACAGTCCTTCGGTACTTCTGTATAAAACAGGCATATTCCTTTTCTCGGTAATTTCCCAAACCTTCTTGAAATAGCGGAAATGAAACAAAACAAATATGCAATTAGACAAAAAAAACTTTTTTTTTTCTTCATTATAATCCACATACAGGAAACACTTATTCTAATGTTACTTAAATGTAACAATATATATATATATATATATAATATATATAGTATATATATATATATATATATATATTATATTATATATATATATATATATATATATATATATCATTGCTGTCTACCAGCGTAGAACAAGGAACTGAAGGAGTCGTCATGAACCATCTGTCCGTGTATTATTATTTGTTGAATATTGTTTTTTAGTTCTTGTATTTATAAAAATCTTAATTCTGAGTCATATTAACATTTGTATATAATATAATTGCGTTATATCAAAGCTGGTTAATTTGTCAGTACTGACAAATTAATCAATTTTCATAAAACATCTTTATTTACTGGATTTCCTATTAATGACTTGCTTCATTATTTATTACATTTAGACTCGTATAATCTAGAATAGCCTACTAATGTCATTATTATTTTAGTATCCCTTTGCAAACAAAAAAAAATTAAATTTACTCCCAATGATAATTTTCATGAACAGATATTTAGTATGGCCATGGGTAACCCTCTTTCGCCACTCTTGTCTAATATTTACATGGAATCTTTTTTTAATCTAGACCTATTCCAAGAAATTTGTTTTCGAAGGTATTTTGTACTATAAGATATGTAGACGATTGTTTTTGCAGTATAAAAGAAAAAGTAAATAATCCTTATTTCCTGCATACAATTAACAAGCTTGTACCATCCAATAAATTCACAATAGAATATGAAGAAAATAATTGTATACCATTTTTGGATGTCTTAGTTATTAGAAATAGCACCAATTTTAGTTCTAAATTATATAGAAAACCCATGAATAGCATATCATATACTCATTTTTGCTCTAACCATGATAAACAAATTAAGATGTCAACATTTTCCAGTTTGTGTCTCAGAGCTCTTAGAATTTGTAGTCAGGAATTTTTAGAAGACGAGTTGATAGTTATTGATAAAATAGGAGATTCATTATATTACCCTCCATATTTTTTGGAACTTTGTAAAAATAAAGCAAATAAGGCCTATTTCAAAGCAGTATTAACGAAGGATTTAAGAAAATTCTGTGTACCATTTCATTTTAATTTCAGTCATGTTGTACCCATTTTAAAACCTAACCTAGTGTTTAAGAAGAATGATATTTTGACAAATAAGATAATTAAGAATAGCTGACAAATTCAAACAATACTGCATACAGTATTCCTTGTAAAGAATGTATCAAGATTTATGTTGGGCAAACATTAAAAGAACTATAGATAAGATGGTCTCAGCACAAATATGCCATATCAAGAGGATTAATAAATAATGTTATTGTGAATCACGGGCTTAAGACAGGCCATACTATTAACTGGGAAATTCTTCGATAATCTATAGGGTCAAAGATCACCGCAAAAGGAATCTTTTGGAGGTCATTATTATTGAATCCCCTACAAGGAATTTTAATCTCCATCCTGGATTATACCTTCATCTTCTTCCTTTATCTCTTCTGCTTAAAGAACAAGCCGCCCAGATTAACAAACTGCAACCCGGCCCCCCCTTTCTGTTTTTTTTATATATACACATATATATATAGATCTGTCAACTTCTATTATATTAATTGCGAACTTGAAAATATAGAATATACAACGAAAGTATAGGTTGACTTACCTTCCTACCGTGGATTTAAGGGTAATATATATATATATATATATATATATATATATATATATATATATATATATATATATATATATATATATATATATATATATATATATATATATATATATATATATATATATATATATATATATATATATGTATATATATATATATATATACTATATATATATATATATATATATATATATATATATATCTATATATATATATATGTTGGACTCCCAATTAAAATGTGGTAGGAACCAGACAATGTGTTCCAGATAGTGACAATGATATACCTTTGTCAAAATTAGCCAATAAAAACCTCAAACGACAACGATTCTGAGGATTCTGATATAACACCACCATCAAAAAGAATGAAAAAGAAACCGACAAAATCACTGTATAACTTGTTTACTTCTAAGTATTTACATTTAATTTTACACCACACTCTAGTACTTCAGGTCCTATCTGTGGCCCATTTTCAAGAGATGTTTGGGTTGTCACCCTGGGTCATGGCCCAGCAGTCTTCTGGAACTTCTTCTCGTTGAGCTGTCATTTATGTGAAGGCTGTTCTGGTTTCCTTGAGAGTTGCTAATTCCCTCTTGTCGCTCTGATATCCTGAGCTGATGGTCAATGGGATTAACCCTCGTGGTAAGGGAGTAGTCACCAAAAGTCTGTTGGGCAGAAAACCTAATCTCCAGGTCAGCAGGGTTAATCTTAGCTTTTTTTTAATATCAAAGCTCAGCTTATAGGATCTTCTGATGTGAGACCTTTGTTTCCTTCTATTACTTTAATCTCTCTGATGAGTGCTCCTTCTACTACCCTCCTGTGACTAAGTTTATTGCTTTTGTATATAAGCCTACAGTTTTTGAAATCCATCCTTTGGTCATTTTCCCAACAATGCCTAGCTATAACACTCCCCTGAGAGTTAAGCTGTACTGCCCTTCTATGTTCTTGGATTCTAGTCCTTATTCCCCTACCTGATTCCCCCACATATTTCTATTCACAATTGTTGCAATTTATTATGTATACCCCCGCTATATCATCTGTATTACTGTCTTCTCCTTCCTATTTATATGAGTTTGTATGTGTGGGCTTTCTATATGTGCTGAATTCATATCCGGTTTCTTTTCTTTCTCTGATAGGAATATACTTAGGTATATTTTCAAAATCACATATCAAACATTCAGTAGATTTCATAGACAATGTTAAGAAAAAGAATATAAAGGGACACATGGTTAGTTTTGATGTAGTAGCATTATTCACCAATGTCACCTTAAATAAAGTATTAGAATTCCTTCAGACTAAACATAATAGGCGTCTTCCTTGGGTTGATTAAATTGTGTGTCAGTGATACTTATTTCACGTTTGAGGGACAAGTTTACAAACAGAAATATGGAGTAGCTATGGGGCCCTCATTATCACCTATACTCGCTAACATCTATATGGAATATTGAAGCTACGATGCTTAAAAAAAAAATGCAATGTTAGAGGTCTGTACTATAATGAAATAACAGATGCAGAAAGACATACCATTTTCAGTGGTTTTTATGATTTAAAAAGTGTTACAAAGGAAAGAGACAATGGTTATGTCGGCATGTTCAAGCTACAGACACCAAGAATGATGAAGATAGGGAATCAAGTCGTAAAACCATAACATTCTCATATATCTAGCCGGACGGTAGAAAATCACGGGTGGGTAAAGTAGGGTTTTTAAACTCTCTCTATATAAGTGAAAGGCAGATTAGGACAGCAATGAAGAAACTGCCATCAGATGGTACTGTGCATGAAGAGGATCGTAGAGGTGGAGGGGAGAAATGAAAGAAAATGATGAAAGACTTAAACTAAAAATTACATGGCACATTAACAGATTCCCAAGGATGGAGTCACATTAATGTCGTAAAAAGCGCCACCTAACGATATTCATATCTTATACTGACAAATACCAAAATTTATCAACTTTTATACCGAAGACAACAGTGTAAATGAAGTAGTTTTTCTTTTTACAGAAAGATATTCAAAACTCGGAGGATAAAATTTGATGCCCCCAAAAGAGACCAGTGTGGCGTGTGTGAAGCATTCCGGAAAAGGAATAAAGTTGAACAAGGGGAATTGAAATTTCGATATGAAAAACATATAACAGAAAAATATTTAGTTAGAGAAATAAAGAAAACAATAGAGGAGAGGGCTAAGCCGAATAATGAACTGATTGCTGCGGACTTCGACCTGGAATTAGTATTATATTTGTGTAAATCTCGCCGCAAAAGAAAACTGCCATGCTATAATTTACCATATATGATTCTTGCATCAGAAGCTGGCTAGCGGAATCAGACAAAAATTCAAAGTAATCTTATCTAACTATATATATATATATATATATATACATATATATATATATATATATATATATATATATATATATATAATATATATATATATGTGTGTGTGTGTGTGTGTGTGTGTGTTACGCATAATGTGGATAATTGCCTAATGTGAACATTAGGCAGAAAATTGCCTAATGTGTACATTAAGCAAGCAGTTTGCATAAAGTTTACAATTTGTTAACATTAGGCCAAATATACCTGTTGTTCAAATTATGCAGCTCAATTTTGGCCGATGTGAATACGACTGCCTAATCTAAACATATATTATGGTATAGTGTAGAAATGGCAATTAATCCTGCAAACAACCCACGGGAGGTTACATGGTTAATGTAGAAGCAGTTTAAAGAATTCCAATTTATTTGAATAAACACAAACATAATTAATGCAATATCAGTAAAAGAGAAATAAGTCAATAGATCTCAGGGTTCAGTTGAGTCGAATCAGAAATTTTTGCATGATCTGCCCGGGTGACAGCGTGAGTTGCATTTAAATTTTTTTCTTAGGCAGCTGCATCGTCCTGATGTACATTGAGTAGTACATTGGCACTTTATATATCCTTGCCCACCAGTGGTTCTTCCTGTTGCTGTTCTAAGCGATAGGCAGATATCAGGAACCTCTTCAGACTTTATCAGGGGCTTTTTGATTGCACTTATAGATCAGCTGCTGTAAATTTTGGTCCAAAGTTTCCCTCCCGACAACCTACAGTGTATAGTTCATCTTGTTCCCAGAGGACGACCACTAACAGATTTTTAAGATCTGTTGGACCATGATCGACATCCGGGACCCTCAGCGTAGCACACTGACCAAACAACACTCTAGTTATAGTGGTTCGTCTTTCAATTCACATTAGGCAAAATACCCTCGCCTAATCTGAAAATCATGCCTAATGTTGACAATAGGCAAGTAATTTGCCTATTGTCAACATTGTGCAAAACAAATTGCCTAATATGGAGATTAGGCAATTTTTCTGCCTAATGTTCACATTAGGCAATTATCCACATTATGCGTAACATATATATATATATATATATATATATATAGTATATATATTATATATATATATATATATATATACATATATAATTTTTTGTGATGGATGCGCCGGACATAACAAGATTTCCGTATTGCCAGCTATGTCGATCAATATTTTGGAGAATTCAGTTTCATTAAAGCGAATCACTGTGTGCTTCTTTGAAACAGGTTGGTCAATGTGAAGGAGACTCGGTGCATTGCAGTGATGACATAGCAATGAAAAGGGCAGGAGATATTTTCACTCCGTCAGTTGGTAGTCTATATCTTACGATCTCAGCCATTATACCTATTTATATGTAAAAAAATTTCAACTTGAGATTTGGTGTGTGACAAATATCCACCATTTCTCGATGTCGAATTGTTAACTCTTCACATAAATATCTTTGATAAACATTATTAAGAGATCTTTATAAACTTAAGTAATTGTTCAAACACTGTTTGATATAGATTGTCTTAAAATTATCAACTACCAAAAATCAAAAGTTGACCGTCTAAATTATTTGCTAAAAAGATTATTTGAAATTAGAGAAATCTTTAAAGAGATTTACTCAAAACAAGAATTTTGCCGATTCGACGGTTGGATCAAACAAAATGGTTTATTTTATCTATTGAAATTTAAAGAAAAGGCAGAATTTAACCGTTCTTCTCGCAATATCCTATTGAGGGTGAGGCTAATGAATGTATTCATCACAATTTATGATAAGTATAGCTCCTCTTTAGTTACCATAGTCAATCGGGTTGCATTTGTCTGCAATTTACTCTGCTATTATTAACTAATAATCGCTAGTATATATTGGGTTACGAAACGCATGGCCAGTCTCACTAATTAATTTAATAATCTTATTATATTCACTGAGGGTTGTTGATTTTCTGTAAGGTTAAGATAAAACGAGTTATTGAATATTGTGGTTAGTATGTTGTGTCTGGTTAACATTCTGTCAACTACTGAGTTAGCATAGTGTCGTAAGTCCCTCAAAATAGAACTCCATTACCTCAAAATTCGCCAAAGCTCGTATGTTATTTGAGAACTATGATAATCCCTGAGGTAATATACGTTTATTTTCTATGATATCGGCCGATATTTTGGCCTCCGCATTATATTCGTCCAAGGAGTTATACTTAACTTTACAATTAAAGGTAAATGAAAAATCTCAAAAATTCACTACTTGTTCTTACTTTTACATTTTCTAAAATCATAGAAAGGTCGCCAGACCTCCCATACATTTTTTTGCCATCTATCTGAAAGTACTTTATTTACGGTTTTCTTTTTATTATTATTATTTTTTCTTTTTTGTCAAGTCAGGTATAATAATTCCATATCTGATCACCGGTAGACAACCGAACGCAGGAAGTTAGGGGAGTTCATGCCTGAATGGTCTTCGTTATTGAAATTCAACAAAAGTTTTGATGAAAAAGTCCTTGTTTAAAGCCTAAGGAGATTGAGAGAAACTTCTAATCGCTGAATGTAGAATGGCTTCTTCACTCTCGATGATCTACGTGTCAAAAAAAAAAAAAAAAAAAAAATGGAAACATTTACTTTTCATTCGATAGGCATGTGATTATTTTCTGTCTTTGATAAGCTTTGTAATTTTCAAATGCGCCGTATTCATTCACGGAGTGATTCTTTCGCTTCCTTCATAATTAAACACCTCGCCATTTCTGC
>NC_061100.1:74343490-74353490 GCF_015104395.2 Macrobrachium nipponense | reverse complement strand
CACACGGATAAGAATATGTTATGTGGCCTGTCATGTGACCTATGAACCACATGTGAAGTTCATGAGCTGAGCATTCCTTTCTCCAGTCAATCTGCTGTTGCAAGCAGAGACGACACACAGATGAAGCCTGTGTAAGCAGATTATTGAGGTTAAAAGGAACAAATGCTGATACCGCAATGATGACGTCGTCACTTGGCAGGAGATTGCTCTCAGCCAGCTAAGAGTTACGTTACTTGCTGTAAGAGATACGACTTTAGGATAAATTTTTTGTTTTTTAATACTCGACCCACATGAGAAGAATGTCTGAAAAAAACAGTACCAAAATTGAACAATATATTAGTTTCATGTTGGAAAACTGCATAATTGTAATTATGTTAAATTAAATATTCCTTATTCAAACTATATGAAAAAAGGTTTCCATACAAATTCTATATATATTATTAGCCCTGTATAAGATTCATATAGGATTATTTCATAGATAACATTTTCACTTCTAGACTTCCTGACTTTAAAATCTCTTTTATTTTATTTTATTTATTTTATTTATTATTAGTTTATTTATTTATTTATTTATTTAATTTTTTTTTTTTTTTTCATTGACTACGAATATAAATCACCGGGACAGACAATATGTCAGTAGGTTTTTTGGATATGTGTTTGAACTTTTAGCTTATTTGTCATTACTAAAGCGTTAAGTTAGAGTTCAAATCTTTACGCATATATATTTAGATATTTAATTAACCTATGGTTACGTTTGCTTATTGATTTTATCGTGATTCCTTTTTTTATTATAATTTGTAACCCTTCCGACTTCTTACGGAGTGTATTATATGACTCCACTTGTATCCATATTTTATTTTTTTTATATTTATTATTTATATATATTTTTTTATATATATTTGATAAATTAATGGTTGGCTTGAAATATGTGGAAAAGTGTTCTAGCGGCGTACCGTATAAGGCTACTTGCGGCATCAATTCTATGATACAAGATATAAATGATAAAGGTATTTAAAACCGCGAGAACCGCTATAATCCGGTCGGATCCAATATCACGAGTTGTAACTCGTAAGACATTGACACTTCCTATTTAATTATCCGTTATTCTACCAAACCGATTTGACTCTGGGTGATAAAATATATTATTGGTTTTCTTAATGGAAAGGAATTCACACAACGTGTTAAGGAGATTATTATTGATTTACACCACCCGAGTCAGATTATCATGTGAATTCCATGTTTACTGATTTAGCACTCATAAATATTCCTAACGCACTCAATTGCGGTGTTTGTTTTTAGTGCTATTAATTCTATATAACGTGTCAAGGAACTATTAACACTAAGAAGTGTTTATTCCCTCTGTCAGACTCGTAATTCTGTTAATAATTCTAAGTATATTCTTTCAAGGATTGATTTGGCACAGGATAGGCCCCTAAACATGACAGGTGTCTTAGTGTATCCCTTGTTTTCATGACACGTGTTACAATTAGTTATGTGCTTTTTATATCTGTAAGCATTGTAGGCCAGAAAACAGTGATTTGGCTTTCTGTGGAAAAAGGAGGAACCCTGTCGGATGACGGAATGCAACCAGTTTATGACGATTGGTATGAGAGAGATTATTACTACTACCTGGTCGTTAGTCATCTGCTGTGTTCTTCGGGTTTTCCTCGTCACGGACCTACATATAATACTACATTTGATTACATTATTCTGATACACATACCTTAAGTATACTTTTGCTTTAGGGTTTCTGCTCGAAGTGTGTATTGTTTTTGCTTAGCCGCTGACCCTGTTTCGTTCGAAGTGTTTATTGTTTTTGCTTAGCTGCTGCTGACCCTGTTTTCGTTCGAAGTGTTTATTATTTTGCTTATTGCTGCTGACTCTTGCTTTGTTCAGTTTGTAACAGTTTGTGCGCTCCGACCCAGATATTCAATGCTCGCGATCTCTTGGTTTAAGGAATTTTCTTGTTTAGATACGGTTTTAACAATAGGCACGGATATTTCTATATTGTTTAGTCTAATTAATGGTTCTTTGCAGTATGGTGCGGGATTGCGGGATAATGCGTCAGCTATGATAATTGCTTTCCCAGGTAGATATCTTATCTTGGCTCCAAAGACCTGAATGATCATTTGTCACCGAGTTCCTTTTGGACTGTGATTAAAGCCTTTGAAAAACTCGGTAAAGGACTCATGTTCGGTAAGGACTTTATCAGGATAGCCATAGATTATGAACTTAAAATGTACTAGTGAGTTAAAGATACCTAGCCCTTCCTTGCTATTACTGCATATTTACTTTCAGAGGGCTTTAGTTTACGTGAATAAAAAGCTATAGGAAAGAACTGTTTATCATATTACTGAAGTAATACCCTCTTACCCCTTGGTCTGAGGCGTCTGTTGCAAAAAAAAAAAAAATTCCTTATTTAAATCAGGGATTTTTTAAGTTAGGTAAGCTGCATTTTCCGCTTTTAAGATATCGAACGCCTGTTGATGCTTTTCAGACCATAATAAATCTACGTTCTTCTTCGTAAGATCTGTTAAAGGAGCTGTCATGATTGAAGAGTTACATATTTACATACGATTGTAATACCCACTACAGCGCAAAAGTGCTGTATCCCCCTCCCCCTTTTACGTTAATAAGTACCGGAAAGTTATGAATAGCCGACACCTTACCATGGACTACTTTTAAGACCTTGACCAGACACATAAAACCTAGATAAACATGTTCGGTTTTAAAAAACTCACATTTAGATATTTTACTCTGAGATTATTTGTCTTTGTCTCTGTAGCACTAGCTCTACTTTATGTGAATGTACTTCTAAGGTATTAGAAAAGATTACAAGATCATCCATATAGGCATGTAGGTTATCCCCTAAAAGTCTCCAAACACTATATTGTAATTGGGGCGCAACGTAAGCCGGAGGCATACGTAAAAAATTGATAATGTCCCCTGAGTGTGCTGAAAACGGAGTATGAGGTACAATCACTTAGGTAATGGTATCTGGTAAAAGCTTTTAAGTAAGTCCAAGTTGGTGAAAAAAATTTATTCTAACCTAACAGAGATAAGATGTCGTCGGTATATCGCACTGGAAACTATCGGAAGTCGTTTCCTTGTTTAAGCGACAGAAATCTACGCAGATACGCCAAGTCCGATCTTTTATGGCATGACGTCTGAGGGAAAAATTATATGGGCTATTTGATTTCCTAATGACTCCTATTACTAACATTTTTCAACTTCGTCATTTATTTCTATTTTGAAATTTCATTGGGGTTCTACACGAAGGTACGTATATAGCTTTATGTTTGTCCTTAGACCGTATTTTGTTTTCAATGACATCCGTTTTTCTCCCAGAGATCACTCGCTAGTGGAGAAACTTCCTGGTATTCAGGTGAAAGATAAAAAAAATTTCTGCTGAATCACCTCTGCTTGAATGACTTTACGGATATTACTTTAGATAAATTATCAGAGAGATTCATCCACGACTGGTTGGGCGTGATTAAAAATTAGCAACAATAAAAAATGCGATATTTATACTTCTGTATCCACGATATGTATACTTTTAGGGCTTTGTTCGCGGAAATCGTTATATTTCAGAGTGTCGGGAAGGATTAAAATTTCATTTCCCAGCAAAGTCTTTTTTACACGCACTAAGGCATTCGAGGGTGCATGCTTCTCGAGATTTTGCGTGCAAAGTACGACTGGTGTGTGGGGAGAATTCTGTTGGGTCATTTGAACAATGTTTACGATTTATGAGACAAATGTATAGTTCCTTTATATAAGTTATTATTTGATTAACTGTCTCATTTTTGTTCAAACGGATTTTAATATGTTTGAAGGTTTATAGGATTTTCCTTTGATAAACACGCCTTATTTTGCAGGATGTAAGATAATATATTTTGTATACCCCTAGATGAATCTTACAATTACACTAGATTACAGATCAATGTTTTTTTATAACTATAGAGGTATCTGTAAACGCTCGCTTATCCGGACTTCTCATTAGGGAAGTTCGAACAACAGACGGTGAGTCCGTAAATACAGGATAATACGTGTACTAATGAAATAAATCAAGATATTCTAATTTTTACGGCGCGTACAGTCGGCTTAATCCACCACTACTTATAATAACTTATGTATTCAAAAAAAAAACGAAAACCTGCTCTGATTACTTTATACGGTCGTGTGATGCATAGGGAAATTGCCTTTTTTTTTTTATTCCACAAAAAGATATTGGCATGTATAAACAACATCGCTTTCCCCACTCTGCTAGAGTCGCTTATTGAGTGGAATTTGCTATGCTTTGAACACTTCGGCAGTTTTTTGACTGACCTTGACCGCTTGACTAGGTGACACAGTCACCGAGTTTGCTTGTTTGATTCTGAACGGGCTACTGTTTCTATTTCTTTTTGTAATAATTAGATCCTTCTCTTTATTACCATCGGCAACATATTGTGTGTTTTTAGCATTATGTTGCTGGTTACGTATAAAGCAATTGAATGACGAACTATTAGGAACTGAGCGACTGAGCGATTACTAATAAGACCAAGTTATCACTACTGCATTCCATATTAACTGTTTGTACTTCATTCTTTGCTATAATTTGAAATAGTGAGGGATCCTGGTCAGCGCATTTAGCCTGATGATTTTACAGACATGTTATTCCTTGCAATCCAGCATATTTTTAAAGTTAAGTTGAGTCATTGAGGTTCGATATTTTATATAACTCAAAAAAACTCAAGGCTAAAACTGCGATCGGGGACTTTGAGGCAAAGGAGCATTTATTGTCATGACCCGAAATAGTGTTACCTCTAATTTATATAGATTTGTACGGGTGTTCCACTTGTTTTTTGTGTGTTTTCTAATCACTACGGTGCTTAACGACCCTATCCATGCATCTGTATAAATACAGACGTCCACTGCGTAAACGCATATTCACTGTTTAATATGATTTGTTACGTAAGGGTTATTAATAATCACCCAAAATGATAAAATTAACATAGTATATGATTATGATATTTCAGTAGAACTTCTGGAAACAGACACTCAAAGATAAAAAACTCGCAGTAGCGAAATCTCAATGATATAGATAATTTCTGTAAAAAAGTAAGATTAAGAATGTCTCGTAACTTCAGCCACAGGAATAACGAAATTCGACCTGCAAAGGAAACACTCAAAGTTACTCCAAATGAATAAAAAATTGTACTTAGCTTGCTTTTGTGGGAAGTCACGTGTTCCGATAACGACACACGGCCTTGGTCCTCCTTCTCTATTTAGCGGATGACCTGGTTTGGCTTCAGTTTCCCCCGTGCGCGTTGTTTCGATGATTCGAGCCCTTGAAAATCCGATGCTGCAGACGCGTTCGGTTTGTTTCTTGCAGTGCCGGAAACGCTCACTAACGATGTTTTCTTGAATGATTCTAATGAGAGACGAAGCTTCCGTTGCCGTAGGAAAAGGACACGTCGGTTTTGTTTCTTGAAGTTATTCACTAAACAATGATACTAAGTTGCTTGACGAATCTTGTTGTTTTCTGAAGTCGCTCACTAATGATGATACTAGGTTGCTTGAAGAATCTGCTGCTTTCGTCGTCGTTGACTTCATGATTTATTATTCTGTTTTTTCTTCGTAGGACGTTGTAGAGTTCTTCTGGTCCGCTGGCCACCAATATTAGGGCTTGTGCCTTGTATGATAAGGCGCCCTATGAGGTAATGTTAGACTAGCGATAATCTATACGCTAAGTCGGTTGGTATTGCACTTCCATCTTCAATGGAGTGTCTGGGGTTTTGTAGATCACTTACGAAGTCGGTATTATCTTTACGACGATGTGTTAAACTCATGGTTCGGTGAGGTTCTTGTAGAAAACACTAATTATAAAAATAGATATAATTTCTTCTGAAGTTTTTACATGACATGTGAAGATCAGATATGATTGTACAAGTCTTCTAATAACGATAGCTTGATCGCTTCTGCCAATGATAATGGCTAATCCTATTCCTCTACATGATAAAAGCCTTAGGTAAAGAGGTACAGGTCTTCTAATGTCGATAGCTAACTCTGTTCTGCCTGTCTACCATCTCTGTTACAAGTTATGAAGGAACAGAACACAGTAGTTCGAACATATGAACATACATACAATGACATAGTTTCATACGAACACACAATCAAATGAGACACGCTACAGATCACGTAGGCGGTAGTTGTCTCAAGCAGGGAGCTTGGACTAATGTTTATAAACATTGAATGACTACAGGTGACGACATGTTATCTTAGCCTACTTTTATTGTATACGTCATCTTTAGCGTCTCTAGTCTGATCACATTCCTGCAAGCAATCTTTTATATATATGGACTAACATTCCATATTTTATTATGTAAACACTTACATTAGCTCGGTCAGCTACCAAAACCAACCACTGAATATTACTCAAACTTGACTTGCATTTGACTTATAGGAGTGTGATACAGACAACTATGTGTAATATATATATATATAAGTAAATAAAATTCATTGTGTACATGATTGATTCAAGTAATAAAATATAAAACAATGATATTGGTAAATAATAGTGATCACGGATATATAAATGATACAGTTTTTTTTTTTCACTTCATCTCATTAAGATACATATGCTACAGAAAATACTAATGTACTCTGATAATTGCATAGAATGAAGATTAACATGATAAAAATCATATTTTAACTGATAAAAAATTTCATATATGAATTGATAAAATTATTAATGGTTATGCTGATTGATTCGTTGATTTTTATGCTAAATGTTATATATCTGATTAGTAATTCATATACTAACTCATAATAACTGCAGATAATTGTAAGATAAAAGGTAACATATTGATTAGAGGGCTACCTGAATTTGTTTATAACAATGTTTATAATTCATTCATAAATTATGATTAATATATGTGCACTTTAAATAGATTCCTATTGCGTACACGCAAAGATATATTTAGATTCTGTTATTTATGATCATCTATATAAGAGATTCCTATTGCGTACACGCAAAGATATATTTCGACTCTGTTATTATGATCAATTATATATAAGAGATTCCACGCATGTAGCCTCATTGCTTCATCATTGCAGCTCAAGTGACAATGCGCTTAGAAAGATATTTTATCTTAACCCATTTAAGTTACCAGGACCAGAGGTGTCAAGTTTGGAAAGATGATTTTTTATCTTTATTGATTGAAGCTTGGAAAGATTCTTCTTTTTTTTTTTTGGTCATTTGCAACCTAAAGCAAACTGTCTCATAAAATTTATTAAATTTCCGATCACGGACAGAATATCTATCCAATTTCATTGTCTATCCTTAATAATCTTGACACCCTGATAAAGCCTGTTATAACTCAGGAGGAAATTAGGAAGATGTTTCACAGATATTTTCTCAGTGACTAAGTTTTCCAGTCAAATTTTTTGGAAAGAAGAAGAACATAAGTAAGAATGTTTATAGAGAATAAGTTAATCTTCTCATATTTACGTCATTAACGGGTGAATAAAAGAAAACGAGGGAGATTATTAAAGGTAAATTTTTTTTTTAAATTATTTGTGATAAAATCGATACCGTCAGAGTTTGAAGGTCTGCATTTTGCGGAAGAACATGATACAAGATTGTCACATGCGTTCATTACACCTCACTTCTTTATACTAAATCGCATGAGGGCGATAAATTCGTTTTAAATTCTTTTAGATTTTTATTTTTGTTCAGATAACTATTAGTTCAAAGTTAACGGCCAATGACCAGTTACTTCTTGCAGATTTCCAAGTATGTAGTATCTTGAGGATGAGAGCAAGCTTAGCAATGCAGTGCCTTCTCCAACGAGGGGCATATCTTTAGACTGCAGTAACAATAGGCCAATTTGTATTTTCACTGTGTTCTCCAACGTTGCCTAAGAACTTATTTTTAAGCCACCGTATAAGTATGTAGAATCTAAAGGATTGTTAGCTGATATTCAGTATGCATATAGGAGGCAGTTAGGTACCTGCGGTGCACATTTAGAATTGATTTGCCATTTGCAAGGTAACGTTGACCGTGGTTTTGAGTTTAGAGTAATTTAAATAGATTTTGGTGCTGCCTTCGATTTAGTAAATCACAAGACAATCTTTCATAAACTTCAGAATCATATTTTTTGAGTTGCTGCGGATGAGATCTTCAGTGAACATTTGTGTGTGAAGTTCCACAGAGCAGTGTTCCATGCTCACTGTTATTTTTAGTATATACAAGTGATATGGTCGTTGACCTGGAGAGCAATATTGTTTTGTCTGCCGTTGATGCAACACTTACAGGTGTAGTAAAGGCTCCACTTATGAGAAATGAAACTGCATTCAGCCTAAGTCGGGACGTGGACCAGATCAGTCAATGGTGTAGCATGTGGGGTATGAGGCTGAGCCCTAGTAAAGCGAAAACAGTTAATTACTAGATCTATTAAAGATTTTCCACTCCACCTTTCTCTTCAGAATGTTTCAGCAAATCCAGCACGAAAGTTAGGCATTGTTCGTAGGCCTCATATATTTAAAAGGGTAATAAAATCAATGCAACCTGTTTTAGGTTATTTGGTCTTCGTTTAGTAGAATGCTGTTCTCCAGTGTGGATAATAGCTTTTGCTCTAGTAGATTCACATTAACCGTGCATCTAATGTCTAGGCCCATCCCTTACGACGCTCCTCATTGGTTGTTGATAAGCCAATCACAAAAGGAGCATGGGATTCAGATGTGATCGACAAGGTTTTCATTCAACCATCTCTTAAGAAAATTAAAGGAAGATTATCAGCGGGGGTGACGTAAATTGGCTTACCTGTGGATAGATCTCTTAGTATATATACCACCTTTTCTGTAAACTTTTCTCATTCATATACCTGAACGGAGAAACAACAGTCTCTGAAATATAGTACTTTTCTCTCATTATTTTGGTGTTTTTATGGGCTCCTTTTATTAGATGGAACTCTGTTGTAACAGGACATTTTTACCAGTCATAAAATAGATATATATATATATATATATATATATATATATATATATATATATTATATATATAATATATATAATAATAGTAGCAACAATAATTCGAAAATTTAAAATATAAGTAGTTTTCTTTATAATAAGAAAATAAGGTAATTGGGTCAACTGAACACAGTCATAACATTCCTGCAGATTGAACCTAAATCAAGGCCCTTATATTCTTTACTAGCAAAAGGTCTTCTAAAATTAGAAATGGAGATACTTTATGGCAAAGCAACTTATTTCTTTTCCGTTCCGTAGTAAATAGGATTGAATAAAAACTTAATTTGGTAACAAACAAGTAGATCTACTGCTTAAATATTACGATATTAAGTTATATAATGAATGAATCCGATTTTTACATAATATCAATACATATTCGGCGATGACTTCAATTATACAGACCTCGTGCATACACGCACGTGGTCTAGTGAGATAAGTTGTTCCAATTATAGATTTTTGCTTTGTTTTCATTGATCAGTTTTATAGTTTTTATTTATGTATTAAAGTTTCCTTTGTATTGAAACTTAAATTATTCTAACAAAGAGAGATGCTTTGTAAAATAATATGTCCCAAAGTTTTAACACTTCCAATATTATTCACACATAGAGTGTGGAAGAGTTTAGGAATGGATAAGGAAAAGTACTACCTCCAAGATTATCTGCTAAGTAGCAAATATGCTTTAGTTTCAATTCGTTCGTTATTTGCATCATCCTTGGTAGTATAACTGAAATAACACATCTGACTTATAGTACCAACAATCATATTAGCAATATCATATATATCGCCATATATCCCCAATAAATCAAATTAAGATAAAAAAAAATAAAATAAAATGGCACCTAAGGCTCAATTTCCAGCTCTTTCAACTAACTGGATTTCTGAACCTTCACTTTGATTCCATTCCAATACCTCAGGTACATTTACTCTATTCTTTTGGAGAAGATTCTCCAAAAGAATAGAGTAAATGCATTCACATGTTAGCCAAGAA
>NC_061100.1:74303490-74340990 GCF_015104395.2 Macrobrachium nipponense | reverse complement strand
CTCCTGAGCAAGGACTTCAGGCCTTCCAAGATTCTCACTCTTTTTGCGATGACAGTCATATGGTTTTTTGTTCCAGTTTCTTTTAACAAAGGATGCATCTCTTTTAATGTATTTAGCTATCCAGGAACGTGAAATGAAGGATGCACCAGCAACCCTGTCCTCTCTGAAGGTTATAGGCTGGACTCAGTCAATCCATTTGATTTCCTCTGAGTCATTAGCCATGGCTGTATCTAACTTCGTCACTCAGTTTGAAAATACAAGAAATGTAAAATGAAAAATAACTGATTAGAAACTCAAGATAATGTACTTGGAGATAGGCCACAGCAAAAAACTTCATAACTTTCCATTTGTTCTGTGGAGGGGGCCTCTAATTTTGAAACACCCTGTATATATATATATATATATATATATATATATATATATATATATATATATATATATATATATATATATATATATATATTAAGTAAAAAATATTCAAAGTGAACAATAAACACATCCTTGAGGGCTGCTGTTTATTAGTATTCATCCGCTGGCGAATTAAAAATACTGGGTGATCTACAGAAATTTTTGTACGTGGAATCGAAATCTGGATTAAAGATGCGGGCCAAGTTTTCCTTTTCCGTTGAGACGGATGGAAGTTATATTTGATTTTAGTGAAAAAAAAATATGCCCATCCTTCATAAGTATTTGTTAGCTCCTTTTGGACGTTTCTCATTTTTTTTTTAATAAACGTTCGTGATCGAAGATCCTACCCTATTAAAACACCTAAACCTCTTTCCAAATTTTCATAACAAATTTGTATGATGTCCAACAATGCGATCTATATTTTATTATTGCAAATTGTTTTTTTTCATATGTCAGTAGTGGAGAGAAAGAGATTCGAATTTCCATCGTAAAATGCGTTTTCGATGACTTCGGGGTGTTTGAGGAAAGAGTGCTGGCCATTTTGAGGATTCATACCTTTTATTCAAGAGAGCAAATCCTTACAACTCGCCGAACTAAGTAGCCCGCTAGATCATCCTTCACTGAGATATCATCATAATAAGAGAAGAAATGGATGTTAGATATCAACGTGAACTTATGATTATTGAAATTCCCAACTATTAGTGCATCCTAGAAAAATGACAAAAAATCTGTCCTACATTAAATTTAATGTTTAGTAAGAAACTAATGAAGTTGAGGATCACCTGAAGATTAGCGACCCCTAATACCCCTCCTGAAGAAAATCGACCCCAATATTTTCGTTCTGAAGAAAAGCGACCCCAATATTTTCCACCTGAAGATAAACGACCCCTGCTTGTTGGTGTCTCCAATCTTCAGGTGACCCACTCTACTATGAGATTCAGGGCCTCTGTAACACGGTTTTTTCGCAATAACTTTTTATCTATGCATTTCATAAATATAACGCTTATTCAGAATACATATTATATCAACACATAATTTTGAGTGTATTCTGCACTACGTAGGTTGAATAAATTTGGTACTTATAATGTAAAAGTGACCTTTTTTGAAGACGGGCCAACTTACTCAGAGAAAAGGTTTCGAACGCACTTGTTACGTAACTTATGACATCATTTCTTCCCTCTTTCTCGATGGATGATTGGCTATACGTAACGAAGGCTAAACCTCTGGCAACAATGACATACAAATTCAAATACAAGCAAAGCAGTACACCTTTCTGAATTCTGGAACCTCCCCACAGATAATTGTTATAATGAACAAACAAACAAAATATGTTAATAAATACAAAAACACTTCGATTATTAGTCTAACTCCCAAAATAAGTTTCCAAAGAAATTACAGTCTACTTTATAGGTCACAATCAGATTAACAAGATGTAGGGAATAGTTGGTAATTACCAAAAACATGGTAGACAAGCTTGATTTGATAACTGCTATATCCAATGTCAAGCAATTTTTATTTATTGGCTATCTACCTATTTACTGAAAAAAAATAGCCGGTACCGTATATTGGCTTTAAACCTTCACCAATAATTATCGTCAGAATGGTGACTTCATGAGGCTCCACCCACTTTCGCCTCGTTATAATTCAGGATAACACTGAAGGCTACCATGGGCATTGTTGGATTAGAAAATTTAACTTCTGGCTATAAAAACTAATTTCTCGAGTAGTTGTAAGAAGTGCTAAATGATCCTCAAGGATCCCAGCAGTTGGTCTAAACGTTTAATTCATGTATATTACTGCTATACTGTTGCGGCACTACTGCTACAGTAGTATTACTACGCTAGCACTGATACCCCACCCACATCTATGTATCGTTCAACCATTCATAAAGTCTTTGGGTTTCAGAGCCGATGGCATTTCTGTCTGGTGGATGGGCGGGGCAACATTTAGTCAAAAGGTGTTTGTTTACCTTGCTTACGTAATGAATGTTTTTCGACTCTTGGCTCGTAATCATTGGCCATGGCGTCGGCTAGTTCATTTTTACTCTATAAAAATCAAAACTATTGGGTTTAGGTTATTGATAATGCTGACAAAATTTGTGTGTGGTTGTAAAATATATATATGTCAACTTTCAGCTACATCCGATGCTTTGACAAGGAGCAAAGTCCAAAAAACCGTGTTACAGAGACTCTGAATCTCATAGTAGCTCATAATATTATAGAAAAAAGGAGAAAAAATATAGATATATATTCATTAAACACTACTTTATTAAACATTGTCAAAAACACAAATTTAGACAAACAATCAAGAGTTAATTAAAAGTGTATTGTCTTACAATTTCAGTACAAAAATAATCAAACCTACTGTAACCCCTGTGGCTAGCGTGCGCAGCACAACATTACCTCTTGCCAGAACATACCGAGCTTGCCAACAATCTTTAAATATGCGGATAAGGCGCGAAGCGCCGTTCCGCCACGGCCTTACTGTAACCTCTGTTAATTCTTCACCTTAAGAAAAGCGACCCCAATATTTTCCACCTAAAGAAAAGCGACCCCAGCGTTTGTTGGGGTCGCTTTTCTTCAGGTGATCCGAATTTGACAACGCAATTCTTCCAATATGATATTCATAAAATTTAATGTTTTCTACATACCTTATTATGCCATTACTTTAGGTTTAACAGTGTTCTTGACCCAGGCCAAACTTATTGCAGTTGTACGCTTGATTAATTGTCCATAAAAACAACTATTAAATGAAATATAATATCAGAAACGCAAAGTCATACAGCTTTTTCTAGATCTTCCGGAAAATAGTAGTACAGCTTTAATAGATACATAGGAAAATAAGGAATCCACATCTAATCATAGTAATTTTACATTGTGAGAGGAGGGGGCCGGGTTGTGGAGGAGGGTGGGGTGGGGGAATTACGTGTATTATTGCATTTTGTACAATGATGTTTATAATCTTGTAAGGATGGAAAGGGTGTGCACACTGGAGGAGAAAATGATGCTTCGTGACTTTCATTCACCATCCACTTTGGTCCTTTACACCACATACACACACGCACATACACAAACACACACAGACATATATATATATATATATATATATATATATATATAGTATATATATATATATATATATACTATATATATATATATATATATATATATATATATATATTATGTTACGACCCCTTTGGCCGCAATACAAAGTTTCTTTATATTTCAATAATCACAGGGATCGTGGGCGGTAAGAAAGTGCACAGGGTATGAGGAATGTGGACACAAACACCAGAATAAAATTAACAACACTTAATTATAAAATACACATAACACTAAATAAGCCTTGTGAGAAAACTTAACAGTAAATACACAAAATACAAGGAGCGGTATTTCTACCAGAAGCAATCCGCTGTGGCTTAGACTATGGCAATTGACTGATTCCTATGTTATTTTAGTTACTGTACAAGATTTAAAAGTAAATATCCATTCGGCCGGCTGTAACTAAGCAGTAATTGACCTTTGAAAGTTACATAATAGCCGCACCAAACTCAAAGGTATATTAAAGTTTAGTTCCAACCAAACGAAAAAAATATTCCTTACAACCCTTGTAAAGCAACTAAAATAACATAGAAAATGTCAATTGCCATAGTCTAAGTCACCGAAGAACGGTCCTATAGGAAGGTAGCAAGTATTCGTTACGGTGAAGGAAATGTAAACACAGCCGCCATGTTTACATTCCCCAACCCACACGGAGCATATATGTTTCACAAAGGGGGGGGGGGGGGGTAATAACGCAGAGGTGGTGGGCGGAGTAAGGTGGAAGGTACGAGTTGTCTTAGCAGCACACCCACTTAATAGTAACATACCTTGACGCAACTTTCGGCGAAAGCCTAACACTCACTTTCCTAAAACATAATAATTAAGAATAATGTTTGGAGCTTACCTTAAGGGGTGGAGGTACAAAGCAGCAGCTGCCTTTAAGAATGCGTGGAGGCGGGTCTTGGGTTCCTCAAAATGCAGCTTGAAATAAGCAACAGCCAAGTACCCGACGAAGTTATACATTCTTCTCCCGTATCTTGGAGTCGACTGCCGGAGTTCCCTCCACCTCCTTTCAATAGTATTAGTATGGGCACCGGTTTCTGGGTCCACAAAGTTCATCGAGTGGTTGACTGTCAAGTGGACATAACCTTCATCTCGCAGGCAGTCATAAGCCCTCCAACAGTCAGAAATAATAGTGGTACCCGGCACAATGTATTCTTTGATAACTGCAAGCAGAGTCCCACTCGTCCTGTCGGGTAACGGGAACAACGAAAAACTCCCGGGTCTGCCTGCAGATACCACCGAATACCCACTGGCCTTCGATGAGGCGACCTACGTTGTATTTTCTTCTCCCAAACTTCGCCTCATCGATTTCAAACAACTTGTGCCGGGCCCACCTATTTGCTTCTTCTGTTGGAAGCACCAATTAACTATGACCTGAAATAAAAGTCAGTGTTAGGGGAGGTAATTAAGTGAGGGTAAATTTTCATAATAATACAAGGCAGGTTGTGTATGAGAGAGAGGGAGGGGGGGGGAGAAGGAGGGGGTATGATTGGTAAATGGTGAGGGGATAAGCAAAATTACTTACTTCCCGGGGGAGAAGCTGGCCCAATCATTAATTGTCGAGTCCGACAGTCCAAGTTCTGTTCTCGCAACCTTGTAAGAAAAAAAAATCACTCACATACAGGTATGCGAAAGAACAGAACTGTCTCAACATCAAGGTGGGACCCAGAGAACCAAGTGCCCTTAAACAATGAAAAGTAGTAAGAACAGCGTTTTTTCGCTTTCTTACTATTTTGGTCGATAAGACCGGTCACACCTAAAGGTAAACGTGGAGGGAAAAATACCAATTATAAACATGAAAATATGGAGTAGGTCATAAATGGTATAGGTGTAATATAATATTGCCATGAATCTAGGGCCGGGTCATATCACGGTTACATGTAGAATCCAACAAACTATTCGTAAGGTATTATACCTAAAGCACTTTTTTTGCAGATCTAGGCGGCACTCATTCCCCACAATGGGGGCAAAAGACCTGCTTCCTCAGGAGGCCGTGGTCCTGGCATAAACAGACCAGCTGTTCATAATTACCTGAGTAATAGGCAGAAAAATCTTTGTAACTGAATGGGGGCAAAAGACCTGCTTTCTCAGGAGGCCGTGGTCCTGGCAAAAACGATTAGTCGATCATAATGACCTGAGTAAAAGGCAGAAAAATCTTTGTAACTCATGTAACAATTGTTACATGAAGTTGGCAAAGAGTTCCTGGTGAGTGGCTGGGACGAGAGCGTGAAGTAGATGCAGCAGTGGATGTCATGGCGGCAGATTCAACAGTGTTGGAGTTCTACAGTTAGGAGGTGGCAGGAGGCCAGACCGTAGAAAACAGGTAGGAGAGGTGGGGTGGAGTAGTAAAAATGCTTTGATGCTATTGGTTGAGGTAGGGTGGGGCTTGAGGTAAATGAACAAGCACTTAACAAGATAAGTTGGCAATGTTAAGGGTAATAAAAGTAAATGGGTAGTTAAGGAACTAAATGTAAATGTGGGATGGGTTCAAAATATGAATTAATACAAATACAATATATAAGGGGCCCAGGAGGGGGTGGGATTTAAGTCCTGGGTGGTAAATGTGTAATAGGGCCTATAGTTGTGTTAATAAATACAAAAGACCAAATTAAACATAGGTTAGCATATAACAAAACTAATTAAACTTGTAGGGGATGTTGCCTGACCAGGGGTGGGGTTGGACCTGCTGTAACCCCCCTTAAAGAACCAAACCAACCTAACATAACCTAACCTAGCAGGGGATGTAACCTTACCTAGTAGGGAACTTAACCTAGTAGGCAATGTTGCCTGAACCAGGGGGCTTTGGGGGGCCCCCAGTAACCCCCCCTTAAAGGCCTAACTTAACCTACTAAGAATGTAAACCTAACCTAGTAGGGAATATTGCCTGACCAGGGGGGCTTCGCCCCCCGTACCCCACCTTAAAGGCCTAACCTAACCTAGTAAGGAACGTAACCTAACCTAACCTAGTAGGAAAATACTAGGCCTAAACGTAACCTAGTAAGGAATGTAACCCTGACCAACCTAACCTTAACCTAACCTAGTAGGGAATATTGCCTGACCAGGGGGGCTTCGCCCCCCCGTACCCCCCTTAAAGGCCTAACCTAACCTAGTAAGGAATGTAACCTAACCTAACCTACCTAGTAGGGAATATTGCCTGACCAGGGGGGCTTCGCCCCCACCGTACCGTACCTTAAGGCCTCCAACCCAACCTAAGTAAGGAACGTAACCTAAACAATAACCTAGTAGGAAATACTAGGCCTAACGTAACCTAGTAAGATGTAACCTAACCAACCTAACCTAAACCATTAACCTAGTAGGGAATATTGCCTGACCAGGGGGCTTCGCCCCCACCCCCCGTTACCCCCCCTTAAAGGCCTAACCTAACCTAGTAAGGAATGTAACCTAACCAACCTAACCTATAGGGAACATTGCCTGACCAGGGGGGCTTCGCCCCCACCGTACACCCCCCTTAAAGGGCCTAACCTAACCTAGTAAGGGAACGTAACCTAACCTAACCTAGTAGGGAAATACTAGCCTAACGTAACCTAGTAGGATGTAACCTAACCAACCTAACCCTAACCTAACCTAGTAGGAATATTGCCTGACCAGGGGGGCTTCGCCCCCCCGTACCCCCCCCTTAAAGGCCTAACCTAACCTAGTAAGGAATGTACCTAACCACCAACCTAACCTAGTAGGGAACATTGCCTGACCAGGGGGGCTTCGCCCCCCGTACCCCCCCTTAAAGCCTAACCTAACCTAGTAATTGAACGTAACCTAACCTAACCTAGTAGGGAAATACTAGGCCTAACGTAACCTAGTAAGGAATGTTAACCTAACCAACCTAACCTAACCTAACCTAGTAGGGAATATTGCCTGACCAAGGGGGGCTTCGCCCCCCCCGTACCCCCACCCCCCCTTTAGGCCTAACCTAACCTAGTAAGGAATGTAACCTAACCAACCTAACCTAACCTAACCTAGTAGGGAAAATTGCCTGACCAGGGGGATGCTCGCCCCCCCGTACCCCCCCTTAAAAGGCTAACGTAACCTAGTAAGGAATGTAACCTAACCTCTAAACCTAACCTAGTAAGGAATGTAACCTAACCTAACCTAACCTAGTAGGGAATATTGCCCTGAGCAGGGGGGTCTTCGCCCCCGCCGTACCCCCCCTTAAAGTCCTAAACCTAACCTAGTAAGGAATGTAACCTAACCTAACCTAACCTAGTAGGGGAACATTGCCTGACCAGGGGGGCTTCGCCCCCCCGTACGCCCCCTTAAAGGCCTAACCTAAACCTAGTAAGGAAAAGTAACCTAACCTAACTAGTAAGACCGGGTAAATTATTAGGCCTAACGTAACCTAGTAAGGATGTAACCTAACCAAACCTAACCTAGTAGGAACATTGCCTGACCAGGGGGGCTTCGCCCCCCCCGTACCCCCCTTAAAGCCTAACCTAACCTAGTAAGGAATGTAACCTAACCAACCTAACCTAACCTAACCTAGTAGGGAACATGACCTGACCAGGGGGCTTTCAACCCCCCCATACCCCCCCCTTAAAGGCCTAACCTAACCTAGTAAGGAACGTAACCTAACCTAACCTAGTAGGGGGGAAATACTAGGCCTAACGTAACCTAGTAAGGAATGTACCTAACAACCTAACCTAACCGTAACCTAGTAGGATTGCCTGACCAGGGGGGCTTCGCCACCGTACCTGAAGGCCTAACCTAACCTAGTAAGGAATTGTAACCCTAACCAACCCTAACCTAGTAGGGATATTGCCTGACCATGGGGGCTTCATGTACCCCCACCCCCCCTTAAAGGCCAAACCAATCCTAGTAGGAATGTAACCTAACCAAACCAACCGTAACCTAGTAGTACCAACCCCCCGAACCGAAGGGTGTAACCAAGTAGGGAATGTAACCCCCCCCCCCCCCCCCCCCCCCCGGTATCCACCCTTGAAGAACTAACCAACCTAGCCTAACCGGGTAACCCCCTTCAAGGAAGTAAAAACTAGTAGGTAAACCAACATATAACAAACTAAACCTAAGGGTATGTTGCCTAACCGGGGGATGGGATTCGGCCCCCAGTAGGTAAAATGACATATAAACCTAACTTTGAAATGGGTGTGAAGTTGTAAAATGTAAAAAGTAACCATACATAACTGCATAATAGTAAGGAAACTGGAAGGGAGGTGTAAATTGTAATGTCTGTAAAAGTGTATAATGGAATATATTGAATGTAGGTTTTATAAGAATAATGGCAAACTATATAATTTAAATATTATATATTGAAATGTAGGTTTTATAATAATGATGGCAAACTTAATATAGGTATTGGTATCGGTGAGAAATGCATTGTAAATGGTGTAACGTAAAGAGCCAGTCGTAAATACTGGAAAGGGGAGGGATTGACTTGTGTATAAATGATATAGGGAGTGTGTATGTAATATGCAACGCAATGTGCAATTTCACGTAACAGGAGGTAGGTAGGTAGGTATCGAAACGTCCCTAAAACTGAGTTCTATATCAACACGTAGGCATTTTTAGGTGTCTGTCCTCAATTATAACATATATTTTCAAGTTATATATGGTGAAATGATTAGGTGGGATATTTCAAAACAGTTATTATCAAATACTATGGAAAAATGAAAAGGATAAACACTAGAATTCACACATGTTTAATAAACAAATTAGGTAAATGCTTTTATGTAACTCAACGTATGGTTACCAGCCAGGGTTCCCAGATGACACCATACCAACCAGCCAAAGTCTACCATGAAACCAGCCAAAATCCCGCCAAATGGAATCCAAACCAACCCAAATAACCGGCAAATATATGTGCGTTATATCTATCTTTATAAATGCATATTTTTATCATATATATGCTTGTTTATAGCGGCATCATAGTTTTAGTTAGTATATACAACTAATATAAGAATGCAGGAAAAAAAAACGAGAATGAATTGAAATTTTGAAATGAGGCTCGTTCTCTGAGAATCCGGCAGCCTGTTTTGTGGTCATCTGGTGTGTGTGTGATTTTTATTTTAATTCCATCTACATATTTTTGCTTAAATGTTACCAAGTTTTTACTGAAAACCTATTCAAATTCCCCAGATTTTCCTGAAAACCTTCAAAAATTCCCAATCTGGGGAGAGATTCCTCAAACGTGGGATCAGTGTTTAGCTCAAATAGAAAGTGTTTGAAAACCAGCCAAAATACCACTAACCAGCCAAAGTGAATTTTTACCCCCACCAAATTAGGAAAAAAAGCCAAATTTGGTGAGAAACTGCCAAATCTTGGAACCCTGTTACCACCCAATCCTTCACTCAGTCCGGTAGCAATGTAGGGGTCATACTGTAACGTGTTTGGCTAAATACATATATCCCTCCCGTTAAACCCCCATTCTTTCCCCCAATACCTAAGAAGTCTGAGTTTAGGCAAAAAGCTCCCTTACAGTTAGCGCATGCGCAGTAGCATTAGCGCATGCGTAGTAGGATTCATTGTTGTGGTAGTAGTGGTAGTAGACAAATATGGATGTGGAACGGCTCCACTATGCTAGTTTTGTTATTTCTTATTTCCGCCTGTATTTCGTTTTTGTGTTTTTAAAAGTGATAAAATGTGGGGAAATACCACAATAACACGGCAAAATCTCCCCCCAAGTGGTTTCTCCCCACCCAAAACCCCGGTTCCCACTGGGGGTCCCCCTTACCGTAGGATAGAGTTGGGGTTTTGTCCCCACCCAAAACCCCGGTTCCCAATGGGAATCCCCTTTACCGTAGGATAGAGTTCAAAGGTAAATTAGAGTCGTCCGAATAAATATTACTTCAAATTCTTGTTCAGGAGGTAAAACTGCATAGAAAAACCGCAACTGCCATACTCTGGGCCGCCGCGGATAGGTACACTAGATCTACCCAAGGAGCAAATAACGGGCTCTCAAGGACTATTAATACTGAAAGCTGACCCTAACAAAGTAAAGAATATAATATGCCAAAGGCTCAAATAATAATAACACGGGCTCAATAATAAAACCACTAGCCTACAAATATAAGAAAGAAAGAAGAGCAGAGAAAATAAAGTTATGAAAACCTTAAATCTCCTACCTAACCGTGGCAGTTCTAAACTTAAAAACTAATTCAAATAAACATTCTGAGGGGCAAAAATACCAGATACCCCTAACTCAACACAGCATAGATATATATACAAATATAAAGAGATACAATTAACCGTTAAGTAGTGGTAAATCCTACGTTACAAAAACGTGTACAGGGGTTCCCGGAGGTCGCTTCAACCTTCCAGCAGCAATACGGGGAAGCTCACGAATTGTCCAGGTAGACAGAGAGGTCGAGTTCAATCCCGAGGGACAACACAGGATAATCGGCTCTTACTTAGCAATTGCCTCCCTACGTGCCTCCTCACGAGCCCTAAGCTATCCTGGACAAGCAGCTGAAGACGGACGGGACAGTGGTTGGCGTAACGCCTCCTATGTGGCGGGACAGCGACGACAGCGTCTTCCACCAAATCCTCAGACGGGAAACAGGAGTCGCAAGTGACTACCACCTGCGATATCACAGCCGTGATCAAACTCCAACTATGTACGTACACCGTAGATGGCTCAGCACATTTACGCAAAACCACTTCCAAGGGAAGGTCCGTCGGAGTAAACCTTCAAAAGGCGTAAGATAACTCTCCAGAAGGTTGCTAACAAAAGAGCGTACGTCAAGAAGCTTATACAGGCCCGAACTATTTTTGGCCGGCCTCCACTCGCCGCACTACAGTTCCATTCCAACTCGAAAACAAAATAAAAACAATCGTTAACACGGTAGTTAGGTAATTCACAACAAGAGGAGGAATCACTGAGCAAAACCACTGAACGTTACGTTAACGTAAAAGAATACAGCTGCTGAACTAAATATAAGAGAAGATTTAAAACTAAGGTACAAGGCTAATTTAAGAAAATAAACAATCAATAAATGACGTTTAATTTGACAATACACACACACACACACACACACACACACACACACACACACACACACACACATATATATATATATATATATATATATATATATATATATATATATATATATATATATATATATTCCAAGCATCAACGTTTTGTTTTAAAAGCACAAATAGTTACAATGATTTTACAGAAACAACCAAGTTCTTCAGTAATAAAATCTGAAATAATATAATTTACAGCAATCGTCAGTGGATCAGTTGGGAAATTTATTCACGGCTATTCATACATAGGCATAGTAAGGACTTACTTACGCTTCGAGTTCAGAGGAAGGTAGAAAAATGAAACAGGGAGGCGAAAAACAAATAACTTTTATTTAGAATATCACTAAGAATGTCGCTTTAATCTCAGACTAACTTTATCAACAAGCTTTAATTCTCGTCGACTTTTCATATTAGATATACGTGAAAAGAAGTTGCAGCAGAGTTAAGTAAAAGCATCTCTTATCTATTCAAGACCCACATCTGCCCTAACTTACTTCTTGTTTTGTCTGAACTTTTATTATGCAGTTAGGTAGCCTAAAGCTAACTTCACAGTGGGGTAAGTTCGCGCTAACCCATAATAATGACGTTCTCTCTCTCTCTCTCTCTTCCTCTCTCTCTCTCTCTCTCTCTCTCTCTCTCTCTCTCTCTCTCTCTCTTAGATGAATTTCTGCTATCAAACGTTGAATAGATTAAATGAATGCAAATATCCATAACTCATCCAATTTTTTACTTTTGTCAAAAAAAACTTAGTACTGATATTGTAATGTTTTAAGCTAAAATATATTATATATATATATATATATATATATATATATATATATATATATATATATATATATATATGCTTAAAAAATCACAGTAGATGCACGTGACTTCATAAATAAGCGAATACCACGGGAAATGAAAGTCAGGAATCCAAGCGCTTTCGTCTTTATTCAGACATCGTCAAGGAGCTACTGAAGTACAATCGGAGAGGAAGGCCTCAGGTACAAACAAGATTAGGAATACCAGATGGTTAATTATCAAAAGGGTAAAATTAAAAGGGATAATCCAGATTATCGGATATCACACGGTCACAAACTTAAAACAGATTCTGACCCTAACCGAAATTACAAAGTATCTTTATAGTCCAAAACATGTAAAAACTGAATATATTAATTTTTGTTGCTTATATTTATCTACAACTTTTTTCATTATGAAAGCATCAAGTTTAAATAAACCAAGACTTAAATTTAGAACATTTCTATTATTTGACTTGATAAAACAAGATTCAATGATATTCCTTTTAACTGTGTCATTACATGGGACTAAGGCTCTTGCTTGACTCCAGTTAATAGGATGGTCTAAATCTCTCATAGTACAAAATAATGCATTCGATATTTGCCCCAGTTCTCACAGAATATTGATGTTGCTTAAGCATATATATATATATATATATATATATATATATATATATATATATATATATATATATATATATATATGCTTAAAAAATCACAGTAGATGCACGTGACTTCATAAATAAGCGAATACCACGGGAAATGAAAGTCAGGAATCCAAGCGCTTTCGTCTTTATTCAGACATCGTCAAGGAGCTACTGAAGTACAATCGGAGAGGAAGGCCTCAGGTACAAACAAGATCAGGAATACCAGATGGTTAATTATCAAAAGGGTAAAAATTAAAAGGGATAATCCAGGATTATCGGATATCACACGGTCACAAACTTAAACAGATTCTGACCCTAACCGAATTACAAAGTATCTTTATAGTCCAAAACATGTAAAAACCTGAATATATTAATTTTGTTGCTTATATTTATCTACAACTTTTTTTCATTATGAAAGCATCAAGTTTAAATAAACCAAGACTTAAATTTAGAACATTTCTATTATTTGACTTGATAAAACAAGATTCAATGATATTCCTTTTAACTGTTGCATTACATGGGACTAAGGCTCTTGCTTGACTCCAGTTAATAGGATGGTCTAAATCTCTCATATGTACAAATAATGCATTCGATATTTTGCCCAGTTCTCACAGAATATGATGTTGCTTAAGACGCTGTGAAAGAGATTTGCCAGTCTGTCCGTAATAGATTTTATCACACTTTTTGCAAGGAATTTCATATATGCAGCCTGGAAGATCTTTAGGAGAATTTTTGATTACTAAACTCTTGACATTAATATTACTGAAAACAACATTTATGTTAAAAAGCTTTAAAATTCTAGGAATATCTAAAAACCTTTCATCATAAGGTAATTTTAGAATGTTATGCTTACTAAATTCAAGTTTGTCATTAGTTGAATAAAATGTTTTTCTAGCTCTTTTCCATGCCACATCTACAAAAGTCCTTGGGTATTTAAGTTTCAATGCAATATCATAAATAGTTTTAATTTCAGCGTCAATAAATTGCGGGCTACAGACACGTAAAGCCCTTAGGAACATCCCAGAAAAAACAGAGAATTTAACATTTTGATGGTGATTGGAGTAGTAATGAACAAAAGAGGCAATATTAGTTGATTTTCGAAAGACTGAAAAGGTGAAATTTCTATCATTTCTATGGACAGTTACATCAAGAAAATTCAAATTACAATTTCTTTCTTCCTCTACAGTAAATTTTATAGAAGGGACTAAATTATTGAGATTATTAAGGAATTCCTGGAGGTTTTCATGAACTGGCCAAATACAGAAGATATCATCCACGTATCTAAACCAAATAACTTTTTGGGGCAAGATTCTTGGTAAGAGTTTTGTCTCAAAAAATTCCATGTAAATATTGCTAAGGACAGGAGATAAGAAGATTACCCATGGCCATGCCAAACTTTTGTACAAAAAATTCCCCATTGAAACAAAATTTACTATCTTTGATACATAACCTTATGAGACTAATGAGATTTTCTACAGTTAAGGGAATGTCATGACGCTCTAATTCCTCTTCCAAATATTCAAGTAAGTCATCTACAGGCACTTTTGTAAATAAAGAGACAACATCAAAACTAACCATATTAAAATCATAATTCAAATTTAAACTATTCAATTTGTTTATAAAATCAACATTGTTTTTAACATTCGTGTTAAAAAAATATTTCCTACCAAAGGAGTAAGAATTTTTACAAGCCATTTAGATAAATTATACGAAACTGAGCCCACTGAACTAATGATTGGTCTGATAGGGTTATTGATTTTATGTGTCTTGACTAAACCATACATGTAAGGTAGGGAGGCGCATTGCGGTGTAAACTGTTTAATTAAATGGTCCAAGCCCTTCAAAATGGATTTAATTTGTTTATTAAAATGGGAGTTAACTGTCTGTGTAGGGTCAGACCTCAGTTTCGTATAAGTATCAGTGTCATTTAGCAATATCATTATTTTACTTATATAGTCACTTTTATTCATAATTACCACTGCATTAGATTTATCTGCTTTTGTCACCTTCACTGTTTCGTCTTCTTTAATTTTCTTAAAAGCCTGGAGAAATCTCACGGGTACATTAGGGGGAGAAGGTTTACTCATAGCACCATACACAATACCTTTACAAATATTGATATCATCAGGGCATAGGTTTTGATTCAATTTTTCTAAATAACAAAACGATTTTGAGATGTCGACACAGTCCAGGTTACCATTAAATACACCAAAGCTTTAACCCATATCCCAAAGCCGCTGTCGTAGCACTATCCACTGGTTTGTCAGATAAATTAATCATGAAGTCCACGTTGGCATCGACATCACAAAAGTGGAAGTAGATGATGCGTTCCGTACACTTAGAAGCAGAACGGTATAGCTTTAATCAGACGGTTCCTGTCGATTGGAAGAATCGGATCTGGATTATTGCTATGGAAAAATGAAGTCCCACGTTTGGCATGCTTAGTCCAGTCGCTTTCAGCAATAAGATTTTTCAGCTTGACTTGGAGCTTCCTTTCAAGACGGTTGCAGCACTTTCTCAATTTTCCATAGCAATAATCCAGCATCCGATTCTTCCAATCGACAGGAACCGTCTGATTAAAGCTATACCGTCTGCTTCTAAGTGTACGGAACGCATCATCTACTTCCACTTTTGTGATGTCGATGCCAACGTGGACTTCATGATTAATTTATCTGACAAACCAGTGGATAGTGCTACGACAGTGGCTTTGGGATATGGGTTAAGCTTTGGTGTATTTAATGGTAACCTGGACTGTGTCGACATCTCAAAATCGTTTTGTTATTTAGAAAAATTGAATCAAAACCTATGCCCTGATGATATCAATATTTGTAAAGGTATTGTGTATGGTGCTATGAGTAAACCTTCTCCCCCTAATGTACCCGTGAGATTTCTCCAGGCTTTTAAGAAAATTAAAGAAGACGAAACAGTGAAGGTGACAAAAGCAGATAAATCTAATGCAGTGGTAATTATGAATAAAAGTGACTATATAAGTAAAATAATGATATTGCTAAATGACACTGATACTTATACGAAACTGAGGTCTGACCCTACACAGACAGTTAACTCCCATTTTAATAAACAAATTAAATCCATTTTGAAGGGCTTGGACCATTTAATTAAACAGTTTACACCGCAATGCGCCTCCCTACCTTACATGTATGGTTTAGTCAAGACACATAAAATCAATAACCCTATCAGACCAATCATTAGTTCAGTGGGCTCAGTTTCGTATAATTTATCTAAATGGCTTGTAAAAATTCTTACTTCTTTGGTAGGAAATATTTCTAACACGAATGTTAAAAACAATGTTGATTTTATAAACAAATTGAATAGTTTAAATTTGAATTATGATTTTAATATGGTTAGTTTTGATGTTGTCTCTTTATTTACAAAAGTGCCTGTAGATGACTTACTTGAATATTTGGAAGAGGAATTAGAGCGTCATGACATTCCCTTAACTGTAGAAAATCTCATTAGTCTCATAAGGTTATGTATCAAAGATAGTAAATTTTGTTTCAATGGGGAATTTTTTGTACAAAAGTTTGGCATGGCCATGGGTAATCCCTTATCTCCTGTCCTTAGCAATATTTACATGGAATTTTTTGAGACAAAACTCTTACCAAGAATCTTGCCCCAAAAAGTTATTTGGTTTAGATACGTGGATGATATCTTCTGTATTTGGCCAGTTCACGAAAACCTCCAGGAATTCCTTAATAATCTCAATAATTTAGTCCCTTCTATAAAATTTACTGTAGAGGAAGAAAGAAATTGTAATTTGAATTTTCTTGATGTAACTGTCCATAGAAATGATAGAAATTTCACCTTTTCAGTCTTTCGAAAATCAACTAATATTGCCTCTTTTGTTCATTACTACTCCAATCACCATCAAAATGTTAAATTCTCTGTTTTTTTCTGGGATGTTCCTAAGGGCTTTACGTGTCTGTAGCCCGCAATTTATTGACGCTGAAATTAAAACTATTTATGATATTGCATTGAAACTTAAATACCCAAGGACTTTTGTAGATGTGGCATGGAAAAGAGCTAGAAAAACATTTTATTCAACTAATGACAAACTTGAATTTAGTAAGCATAACATTCTAAAACTACCTTATGATGAAAGGTTTTTAGATATTCCTAGAATTTTAAAGCTTTTTAACATAAATGTTGTTTTCAGTAATATTAATGTCAAGAGTTTAGTAATCAAAAATTCTCCTAAAGATCTTCCAGGCTGCATATATGAAATTCCTTGCAAAAAGTGTGATAAAATCTATTACGGACAGACTGGCAAATCTCTTTCACAGCGTCTTAAGCAACATCAATATTCTGTGAGAACTGGGCAAATATCGAATGCATTATTTGTACATATGAGAGATTTAGACCATCCTATTAACTGGAGTCAAGCAAGAGCCTTAGTCCCATGTAATGACACAGTTAAAAGGAATATCATTGAATCTTGTTTTATCAAGTCAAATAATAGAAATGTTCTAAATTTAAGTCTTGGTTTATTTAAAACTTGATGCTTTCATAATGAAAAAAGTTGTAGATAAATATAAGCAACAAAATTAATATATTCAGTTTTTACATGTTTTGGACTATAAAGATACTTTGTAATTTCGGTTAGGGTCAGAATCTGTTTAAGTTTGTGACCGTGTGATATCCATAATCCTGTATTATCCCTTTTAATTTTTACCCTTTTGATAATTAACCATCTGGTATTCCTGATCTTGTTTGTACCTGAGGCCTTCCTCTCCGATTGTACTTCAGTAGCTCCTTGACGATGTCTGAATAAAGACGAAAGCGCTTGGATTCCTGACTTTCATTTCCCGTGGTATTCGCTTATTTATATATATATATATATATATATATATATATATATATATATATATATATATATACTATATATATATATATATATATATATATATATATATATAAAATTGCTAATAAAAAGGCATTGACACACAACCTTCATGGTGTATGTATACTTAGAACTCCAGCCCCGGCCCTTATGTGTAAATATTGGAAACTTCGCTCGTCGGGCTTTCCGAACAGCAATGGATGTCAACCGCTTTTTCTTCACAGTTCTCTTCTTTCTTCGTCGTAGATAAAAAAAGAATAACCATTTTCAAGAACTTATAAGAAGGTGGTACGGATTACAGTTGCTTAGTGAATGTAGGAAATTAGAGAAACTCACGAAAAAGTATGAGGAAACCAAATGAGTCGTACAACTAAGTCATTTCAAATATTGTTAGGATTTAAGTGTATAGGGTTTCGTTCTGAGTTTCATGCCGATGCAACTAGACATTTTCTTGAACTAGAAATCACAAGAAAACACAAACGTATAAAACATTCCTTGTCATTGTTAGGCACAGAAGTAATTGATTGACACAATAGAAAACAAAAAGCTTTGGTGTTTTGGTTTCTAAGTTCTGCAAAAATTTGAGCACTGTTTTTAACTTCTCAAAAAGGACTCTGTCAGAAAAGAAGAGTTCTTGCTAATCTTGCTTTTAGATTTTGCTCGTTTTACCAATTGAATCACCCTTTCACCGTATTAAGACTGCCCTTCGACACCGATTTGAGTGTTCTACAGTCCTAGATTTCATCCCTGGCCCATAGGACATTTAACAATGTAAAACTAGGATGGACTCCGTTTTTCAACAAGGACGACTTCAGTATTTTAAAGAACCTGGCGAAAGAGGAAGAAATCGTAGTAATAAAACCCGATAAAGGTAAGGGTCTTGTTATTTTTTACAAAAGTGAATAGTTATATAAAATGGGGGATATTTCTAAAGATCAAAAAGAATTAGAAACAATAGGTGTACTTGACTGTAATCATATTTTCAGAACAGGATAAAATTAACAGAATTTTAAGAACACTCAAACCAAATAACGTTGTTAATGATAACACTTATCAAGACTTGTTTTCCTATGGTTCATCATACGGTATTTCATATTGTCTCCCTAAGCTCCACAAAGAAGGAGTTCTCATACTCCTAATTATCTCTTCAAGGAATATCCCATACACCCTCCCCTCTCCTCACGGAATACGCCAGATTATAAACTAGACAAACATTTTATTCTCTTGCTAACAAAACACAATCTTTTGACAACCAGTTCCACCAATTTTTAAGAGGACATTTTCAGGCAAGACTCGGACTAATACATGATAAGTTCAGACGTTGAATCCTTGTTTTTAAGTGTCCCGGTGGGGGAAATTATTGATATAATATTAAACACACTTTTTCGTGATAAAGATGTATCTTTAATCTTTCTAGTAAGAAGTTTGCTATATAGCTTTTAGAGATACCTGTGGTGGCCCCGACCTTTATTATGTGCTCCCTGGAGGCGCGCATAATAAAAGAATGTCTCACTCTTGCGCCCTCTCTTTCATCGGAAATATATTGAAGACACGTTCGCCCTATATCGTTATGAATGTCGTGCAGAGTCCTTTCTGGAACTCGTCACCCGGCAACATGCAATCAAAGGTTGTCTATGGAGGAGATAAATAGCAGATTCCCCCTCCTTGGTCTTATTATTTCCAGAGGTGACTCAGACTTTATACACAGGTGTTTATAGGTTTTATAGTTCGTGTTTCTATTATCTTGAACTAACCTCCATTTTAACTCTCCCCCATAGGGTTTATACTCACTCATCAAACTGGATGAGGTTCCACGACGAAATATCCATTTTGATGAAATATTTCAGTAATAATTGTATTACTTCACGACCTTTTTTCATACCCCTCAGCAAATTGCTATTAGAGAAAATGACTTAATCAACCTATATCTGCTGTACCCGAAACTAAAGGGGTATGCAACTTTCCCTTTCGGGCGTGATGATACTTTCAGAAAAAAATGCACGTCAATTATTCAACAAGGTTTTCCTGTTTTGATTTAAGAATTATTTTTAAAAATCCCTTTACAGTTGGGTCCCTGTTTAGAGTAACAGACCGATCCAATCCTCGGCTTTCGTCCAGCGTCGTATACAAATACACTTGCTCGAGATGTAGTCACGGGATATACGTGGGATGCACAAAGAGGCTGTTAAAGGTACGCTTGGATTACTACAGGGACTTAAGCCATAGAATAAGTAGCAGGTTACCTAATCATAAAAAAATCAAATATACATAACTATTTAAAATTCTGCAAAACTTATATAGACAGCAAGGATTTTTTTATCTTAGGCTAAGTGCAGAACAATAATGACTTAACCATCTTAGAATCCATAATTATGAAAAAGACCGTACTATCGATAAACACTCAATTTTTTCTGTGAAGTATGTTAAGTTAGTTTAGTTTACTTTATAATTATTTCCATTATCTGTTCTTATAGTGACGTCTTCATCACATCATGCCCACGGCCGTTATGCCAATGAATTTCAAATCAGTGTCTGTATCAGCTATATAAAGAATACATCTTTTTTCAAGCATTCGTCTTTTCCTAAACCACCTGTAAGGGATACGTAACAAATTGTATTCCTGCATTTATCCCTACAGAGAATATTTGTAAGTACTTAAGAAAGTGGAGATATTTCAGTTGGCGACGAGGACAATACGATGTTTAAAGTAATTGTATTAAACATGGCTACACAGTATCTAACATTCAATCATGGCTTAGAAAATGTAGTGGAGTTTCTTGAACGATTCACTGCTGAATCTTCTTATTTTTTTGCAGCAAGCTGGAGACGATAGTACTAAGGTTAGTATTTTGGTGAAATCTCTTCCTGTATATGTCATTATTGATGACCAATGGATACTTAAGCCGGTGAATCTGTCAGATGCCACATATGAAGATATTAAAGTAGTTAACTGCTCAGTATGAGGTTAAAAAGAGTGTAATAAGTGCAACGGTACAATTCTTAAAAACTATGCTCGTGCATTAAATGACTTTGTGTTCAAATTGCAATTATAAGGAATGTTGCTGTGTTAGGTCTCTGCGTGATGCATTTGTGAGTAGCTTAAGATCTGCAAATATTCTGAGTGGTTTGTTGCAAGAGTGTGAAAACAAGTCCTTTAACGAAGATGTTGAGAAGGCGAAACTGCTGGCAAATTTTCTGTTGATGCTCAGGAAATAAAAGCAGATTGCAGTCATCATACAAGTTATAAAGTTACTGATCATAGGCTTAAAGGTATTAAAACGGTTCCTACTGCATATGTTTGCATAAGGTGTGGTCAACAAGCAAAATATTTTGCTAATGAATATGTCCGGATTTTTAAATGTGTTAAATGCCAGAAAACCGGATACCTTGCTAGGAGTTGCAAATCCGATGCACAGTCATCACGTGCAGTATCTGAAGCAACTCCAAGAGGTGCGGCACCGACCCATGGAGATATGGCACCGCAACTTAAGGGGATGGCGCACTATGACCAGACGGATGTTGTTCATGCAGAAGACAGCTGTGAGTGCTGTCAACGAGGGATAAATTCTTTTATAGAATGAGCCCCACTGTGCCTGTCTGATTCATCACATGTGTTGAGCCGCTTTATTAATAATCAGACAGTCGATTTTGAAATTGAAAGTGGAAGTCATGTTTCTACAATATGTGAAATTGATGCAGCCAGAGAAGGCATTGCTATTTTTCCAACAAAACACCGTGTTCGTGGATACAGTGTAAATGCCATAAAGTTATGTGGAAAAACGTATGTAAATGTGACTTATGGTCACAAAATGCTGAAACACAAATTCTTAATTGTAAATTCCAGTAATGTTAATCTCCTAGGTAAGGATTTGTCTAAAGATAGATATTAAACGTGTATTGCCTGATGTTATGCAACATTCTGATAAGCTAGATCATGTAAATGTGAGTAAATATGATGACGTCAGGAATAGTATTTTGTCTGAATTTAAAACATATCTGGCTGATGAATTTGAGTCTGACGTCAAACATACTGTCTCTTTAAATATCATGTCTGATGCAAGGCCAAGTTTTGCAAAAGCTCGACTTGTTCCATTACGTATGCAAAGTGATAAAATATCTAAGGTATATTCCGGTGATTGGCTACACCGACGGTCAATACTATGAGAATAACATTCGAATATGTGGGGATTTTTCAGTCACAGTAAATAAATACCTTGAGCCGGGGTAGGCTCCTTTACCTTTCATTGACTAGGTAATTGCACAGATTGGTTCTGCAACAGTTTTCTCTAAAATTGATTTGGCACATGCATTTTAACAGCTACCGTTAGATGAAGAATCTAAGCAATATACAACAATTAATACTTGTGAAGGTTTGTATCGATATAATTACCTCCAATTTGGTCTACGGAGTAGTACCGGCAAATTCCAGTCATTTATTTAACAGTTATTGAGTGACATTAATGATGTGATTATTTGCCAGGATGATCTACTTATTTTGTCTCCTAATGTTGATGAGCATACTGTTACCTCGAGGAGAGTAGTATTAGATACTCTTCAAGATGCTGGTATCAAAGTTAGTAACAATAAATGTTCATTTTTCACAGATCAGTTGCATTATTTAGAGCATATTTTCATTAGTAAGGGGGTGCATACCTAACCCGGGAAACGTGCTTTCCATTGTTGATGCCTCTGCACTCAAAGACTTGAAGCAGTTGCAAGAATTCTTGGGGCTTTGTAACTATTATAGACGATTTATCTCTATCTTCACTGAGGAGTTTGCCCTATTGTATAAATTATTCGGTAAAACGCAAGATTTCAATGGAATCAAGAACAACATAAATGCTTTGATACTGTTGAGTTATTGTTCACATCTCATAGGGCTCTACTGTTGTATAATACAAGCGAAAATTTGTTGGAAACAGACAGTTCAGGATATGGAATTGCTGTTGTACTGATGCAACTTGAAAATATGTACTCTCAGTGGTTATCACCTGTAAAATTTGCGTTCGTCCTTTACTCTGAACAATGCAGAGCATAAATACCCAAATCTGTGGTGTTGGGCGTTGAAAATTCAGAAAATTCTTCTTGGATCAAAATTCATAATCAAGAATGATCAACATCCTTTGTGTAAACTGTTCTTCCATACAGGAGTACCTTTTACATGTTCTGCTAGGTTACAGCATTGGTATCTAAGGCTAGCTCAGTTGGATTATTGTTTTGAATATTCACAAGGCACAGATAATGTCAACAGTGGTTTTTTAAGTATAGTACCTCTACCTGAGTATGGTTATTACTGTGAGCCATATGAACTAATCTTTACTGTAAATTCCTTCTCTGATATGAATATGACCTGTTTTGAGAGTCAAAAGGAAACAGGTATGGATGAAACTTCATCTGAATTGAAACATTGTACAAAATATGGTGTTCCTATCAGCACCAATTCTAACATATTACCATATACGAACTTTCTGAAGGATATGCCAATTATGACAGGCTACATTCTGTATTAGAATCGTTTTTTAATTCCTTAATCTTTATGTCAAATGGTATTAGAGGAATTTCATATAGGCCATCCAGGGATATGCAATATGAAATCTTTGGCGAGGCCTCTTATCTAGCACCCTAACATTGACCATAATGTTGAAAGGCTGGTTAAAAAGTGTGAGTTGTGTCAGTTTATTCTAGCAAGGCTAAGTAAGAATCATCATGAAAAATGGCCTACTCCACCAAGCCCTTCGTCTCTTATTCATATAGACTATTGTTTCTATCAATCTCATACAAATCTAATTGTTGTAGATGCACTTAGTAAGTATGTAGAAGCAGAAATAGTGCAAATGATAATAATGGCATTGGTAGGCAGAGTGACTCAGGACTTTTCAGATCATCTGATTTTTACAGACTTTTGGAGTGCTGGACAACATATTATCAGAGACCCATCTATGCCTCCTGATACTTATGTGGAAGTTCCATATGTCATTATAGTTGACGAAAGATACACCTTGGTCCAATATCTTATGATACCATATCCTCAAAGGAACTTGGATCACCCAAGGAGAGTATTTAATTACCTTTTATCAAGAGCCCACAGAACTGTAGAATGTAGTTTTGGTTATCATCTAAACAGATTGAGAAAGATTTTACCACCACAGTAATGATTGTTAATATAGTATACATATTACACAATTATATATTAGATGAGGAAGTGCCAAAATCAGGTTTCTCACATGCCTTTGAAGAGATGATACAAAGCGTAGTAGCATGTACAAGACCTCAAGGCCGGCTATTAAACAGTGTTTTAAACATCAGGGAAGCCTTATCGAATTATTTCACTGGAGTTGGAAACATTCCATGGCAAAATGATTTAGCCTTAGAAGGCAATATAATTGCTGTGAATATGACATAAAGTTCATAAAAATTCCTGGTCAGTTATATACTTTCAGAATTAACTAGTATTTGCATAACATATATTGTTAAAACATATATATATATACATATGAATGTTTTTGTCTGGTTATTTTTCCAGCTTCATGGATGAAAAAAATCCCCCCTTTGTCCTCCTATATATATATATATATATATATATATATATATATATATATATATATATATATATATTATTGATAGATACATATATATATATATGCATATAGATAGAATATAAATATTTATATTTTATATATTATATATATATTTATATATATATATATAGCTATATCATATGTATATATATATATCTATATGTCATATGTATCGATATTATATATATATAGATATAGTATATATAACATATATATATGTATAGATATATATAGCTATATATATATATATATATAGAATATATATATAAATATTATATATATATATATATATATAGATATATTTATTATATTTAAATTATATATATATAATATATATATATCTATAATAATATATCATATAATATTCTATAATATATATATATATATATATTATTTTTTATTTATATATATATATATAATTATATATAATATATCTATATATACATATATATATATATATATAATATAGATCTATATATATATCTATATATATATATATATATATATATATATATATATACTATATATATAGTATATATATCTATATCTATATATATATAATATATATATATATATATGAATATATATATATATATATATATATATATATATATCTATATATATATATAGTACTGGTAATCTTCTTAGGCACGAAGATATAGTAATACAGTTGTATTCCACATAGGAAAATGAAAAAAAGGTATATCTCAGAAAATGCCCAACAGTTTCGTCCTCCAATGGACCTCTTCTTGGAGCGTTTATTAAGGAATACAATGATACTTAATATATATATATATATATATATATATATATATATATATATATATATATATATATATATATGTATATATTATATATATTATATATATATATATTATATATATATATATATATATATATATATATATATATATAGAGAGAGAAGGAGGAAGAGCAGATGAGAGAGAGCGAGAGAGAGAGAGAGAGAGAAGAGAGAGAGAGAGAGAGAGAGATAGTAAAAGGAGCCCATAAATATGCCAAAATATAGAGAGAAAATACTATATTTCAGAGACTGCTGTCTCTGTCTTCTGGTAGATGAATGAGAAAAGTTACAAAAGAGGTGGTATTTATACCAAGAGATCCACTGATAATCCTTCTTTAATCCTCTTAAGTGTTGGTTGAATGAAAACTTTATCAATGACATGTGAATCATAGGCGCCCTTTGAGATGTTCATCACCTGTCTGTTTAATCAAATCCGATTCTATCATCTGACTCTTGTACCAACAGTTGCTGCTATAAATCATATGTGACAAATTCCAGTTTATTTTGTGGCTATGTTCATTTATATGGTTGAACATAGCTGAGTTCAGTTATCCATACCTAACTGACCATTTATGTTTTATTAATCTCGGGAAGGGATTTTCCTGTAAATCTGATGTAAGATTGGTCACAGTCCAGGCATGGGATTTCGTAAATGCCTGTGTCCTAGGGGGAATGTCTTTTGTTGGAAGTTAATCAGGGATTTAGCTAAGGTTTTTCAGTAAGTAAATGCTAAAGGCTTAGATTTTCCATCTTAATCCTGTCCAGGTGTGGAATTTTTATTTTATTTTTGGTGTCTCTCTGGTCCTATCTTGAGGGGGTTGGTAGAAAATTACGTTTGCTTTGTGAATTGCGTTCTCAATTATGTGTTCAGGATACCTGAAAGACGAAAGCTGTTACGAACTAGTTTAAATTCTTTTTACACGAAATATAGGAAAACAATTCTTATGGCTCTTAAGAATTGGTTGCTGGCTATGCCTATCTTGACAGGAATGCCGTGATAGCTAAAGTAGTGAATGTCATAAAGTGAGAACGTTGGTTTTCTGTATTTGGTAAAAATGTATTCTGTCGTGTCTCTAATTATTTAAACATCAAGAAAAGGAATTTTGTTGTCTGTTTCCCATTCAACTTTAAATTTGATGCTGGGCAATAATGCATTTAATTTTGAAAGGAATTCATTGAAATTACCCCATCTATTATCCCAAAATGTTAGAATATCATCTACGTATCTGATCCATAGCATGTTTTTGAGTTTTATTGCATTTATTACTGTAGTTTCAAAGTATTCCATGTATAGATTGACTAAAACAGGACTTAAAGGACAACCCATGCTACACCCGAGTTTTAGCTTATAGAATGACTCCCCGAATGAAAATACGTTATTAGATGCACATAATTCAACTAACTTTATTATTTTGTCAAGCGCCAATGGGAAATGATCTGAATAGGGGCTAATTTTTCCATCAAAAACTGAAGAACGTCCTGTACTGGTACCTTTGTGAATAGGGAATCTATGTCAAAGCTTAAAAGTTTTATGTTGTGAAGTGGTATATGTGCTTCTCTGAATTTGTAACAAAAATCTTCCGAATGTTTAATGTGACTGGAAGAAAAAGTGGGAAAAGGGGGAAAAGAGGCCAGCTAACCATTTATAAATTTTGTAATTGAAAAGTCCGGCATATGAAACGATGGGACTGAATGGAAGATTATCTTTATAGACTTTAAATTTCTCTAATAGTCCAATGCTCTTTTTGTCTTGGGCAATTAATCTTTTTTTCCGAAAAAAATTTTGTGGGGACGTTTTGGAGGGGATTTTTCATCAGTTTGTCGCAAGTGCTAGTGTCAGTAAGGAGTTGATTGATTTTGTCGAGGTATTACGATTTTGCCATCTTTGTCGGATCTACTTATTACAACATCTGAATTTTTTTAGTGAGCAGATGGCTATCATAATACTTCTTATTAAGGTCAGTTAAAGGATTTAGCAACATTCCTTTTATGTTTAAAAGAAGTGTTACTAAATGCTTTAGCCAAACATCCTAAATTTTATTTATTTCTTTATTTTTTTTTTTTCATCTACCATCTACTGTGTGAACTTTTATCCTGGGTCTCGAATGTTCTATACAGATGCCGACTGGTGTCCAAATGCAGGAGAAAGCAGCGTCCCCCTCCGGCGAAATCAACAGTCATGTAAACAAGTCTGCCTTTCTGTCAGCAAGATATTTCTTGCTGTAATCCTTAGCCATGTCATGTGCACGTCACTCTGTTAGTGAACTGGAAATCAGGGGCTACAAGCAGCCAGGCCACAGGCAGCCAAGTGTGAGGTCTACAAGGAAGACATTGCAGATTATCAAACTCTATTGCAAAGTGCACTTGTAAGCCTACCCATGGTATGTCTGTTGGCATTCGAGGTTTACCAGTTCCCTTTTCCTTCTACTGAATTCCTTCTACCGAATTTCGTGAATTAATCGTCCTTTGCTCGCAGTGAAAATGAAGTTATCCTCCCATGTGCTTATAATTGCTATTCTGAGAAACCTCATTTCCGCGAAGCTTCATACAGGATTATTCTATTTCCAGACACGCGTTACACCGTTCACCCTCGTTTTCCTCATTATCCGTCTTGCCTGAGAATTCTGCTCTACATCAGCAGGCCTATCAACGTGCATATTATTGCAAGAAACCAAAATGTGTAGTTCACGGGCCAATGGTATTCCGTTTTGCTGTAAATTGTATCATTAATTTCCTTATTGCAAGAAGTACCAGTAATTTGTTGTGCTGTCAAATTCTAGCATTAATTTCCTTTATTGAGAGTTAAATCAATATTCTGTTGTTTGAAATGCCATCATCTGGATGTAATAAAGACGAATCTGTATTGACCAGAACTTTCAATTAGCGACACCAGATCCACGTGGTCGAATGCCATTTGTTGTCCAAGGCGTCAACATCTGTGCCATCACATTCATGCAAACATACGCATAGATATTTTGAAATTTTATACAAGTAAATGACTATCACTGATACTATATCACAATTCCTTTACACTAACGAGAAAGGATATATAATTGTTATCTATTTTAGAGCGTAGTCAATTACATCAATTGTAATGTAAACTCCCTGACAGTATTATTATGCTACTCATTTGAGAGTAAGAGGGAAAATATTTTCAGTAAACCTTAACTGCACACTTTCTTTTACCTAAATTCATAGGAGGCATATTTTGTTCAAAACAGTCGGTTTTAATAAGAAAACAGAATCAGAACGCCAAGTTTGCGTCGACTAAAATCACTGGAGTATGTGTTCCTGTGTGTGTGTGCGTGTGCGCGCGGACTTTTTTTTTTTTATTTCTTTGGGGGGAAGCGATTTTCCTACATGCAATTTTCGTTGACTTCGATGGCTATTTGGTTATTAAACAACATTTTATTAGTTTTGCAATAGTTCCTGAATTTTCAACGTCCTTCCAAATTCAATTGATGGAGAGAAACGAAAGTTAAATGTTCACTCCCTTTGCTGGAAACAGCGCCACAGCTGTCCCGTCACTTGTCTTGGTCTTTTCAAAGTGTACTGCATGAATATCACATCAAACAGACGGAGAAGTAGAGTCCATATTCAATTAGAATACATTACAGTACAATGCAACAAATCCGTTTTAGAGGATTTAAATTTGCGCAAAAGTAACACCAAATTTAAAAAAAAAATTGTAAGTGAACTATAATGAAAACAAAATCACGTGCTTTGGTAGTTGCGACAAAAAAAAAAAAAAAAAAAAAAAAAGCTAGGGATACAGACAGTGTTGTTGCCACTGTTGTAGGTATTTTCTATGACGATGCAACATGAAGTAGGGCTCCTAAAAGATAGGAACGATCTTTCCACTTCCAGTTGGTGGTGCAGTGGTCGCTGCTATAACAAGCGGACACTGCTATAATTAGTCAATCATGACTACGTTGCCGGTTTAATTTCAAAGCAATTTTTTTTCTTCATCTTCAGCATTTATTTTTACTTTTACTTAAAATATTGTATTCTAATGGTTAGTTTTCTTTAGTAGTTTAAATTTAAATGTCATGTCCTTCATGCTTTGTTTAACTGTGTTCCCAACTCAGGTTGTAGCTTGACTTTTAATTATATTAGTAGTGAAAAAGACCCCATTTCGGCTCATCCTCAACACCCGACCCCCAATTTGGCTCACAGGTGATAAACCCATAAGCTTGCCTGTATCTTAACCTCAAGTTCGTAGACCATTAATGACTCCACGGGAAAACCACCAGATATTTTGTTCTAGTTCAGAAAAGAACCCCAAAAATGGCTCATGAAGAACTCTTCGGATAGGAGAACCAAGGTTTCGCTCGACCCCTTGTAAATACCCAACCCCATTTTGGCTCAAGATATACCCTACAGATGAAAAAAAAAAAAAAAAAAAAAAAAACACCATTTCACGACCCCTTGAAAATACTCAACATCATTTTGGCTCAAGATATACTCTACAGATGAAAATACTACCATTTCACATAAATATGAATATGAGTGAAAAAATTCCAAGTCCCTTGACCGAACCTAACCCAACTTAACAACTTAACCCACCACTTGAAGATACCCAACCCTATTTTGGCTCAAGATATACTCTACAGATGAAAAAACCACCATTTCACAAATATGAATATGAGTGAAAGAGTATTTAAAGATATAATAAGGTTTCATACACTGTACAGGTACAGGAAATGTTCAAGTTACGACAATTCGTCTTACGATAGTCCGATTTTACAAGAGACCAAATTCCAATACCCTAACTTTATCCCATCTTCTAGTTAAATAAGTTAAAAAAAAACAGCAAAAGAGAATGATGAAATTATTGTTTCAACGTTATACTCGTTGCGTAAATATGTACAACCATGAACAAACGAACGAGAAACAGCCAGTGACTTTTATCGTGCATCGGCAACAAGGATAAAACTCCCGTAAACTTATGCCATCAAACACAACCATAGGTAAAATTGAGAGAAAATCTTTTTAATCAAATTTACTGGGCTTGAAAGAACACATTTTACTGTTGTTTTCACGTCGATAAAAGATAAATAAAAGATAAATATCGTGAAAATACCAATCAGAATCACGTAATTTTTTTATTTAATAAACATGCCGTCAACATAATCTGTTAACGAAATAAAAATAATTTAGTTCACAATCACAACGAGTCGTATTCAAGTCATATTTCGACTTAAAAACATGTCGCATAACGAAAAATTCCCATGTCTCTCAGAATTGAGTTAAATATGGCTAAATAAACATGTACAGAGTTTAAGATTTAATGTTTAGCCAGTTGGAAAAGCTTCGTAAAGGGGTAAACATGAACATTTTCCAAAATACATCGAAATAAACAGGCATCGGTCTAGGGCAGATATATGTTTGTGCTACGCCTTGTATAACAAGGCCGCATTGTGAGGTTATTTAGACCTGCGATGTTATACGCAAGTATCGTGTGGTATACTTCCCATCCTTGTCTGAGATTGCGACGATAATTTCTAAGTCAATATATTCTTTGGGTATAAAGGCAGAGATGTTTCAAACTCATGATGATAACTTAACAATGGTATATTTGCAAAACTACATCTCTTGAGTAGAAGGCAAGAAGGTGGTTAGGAAAACCTGATTCTAGGAGGGAAAGTAGAGTTCTAAGTTACAATGCATTTACAAAGGTATAAGAGAGCACAGCTTAGCTCAGCATACATAACATACAGACAGATGAACATGTGAGAGGAAGTCACGTAGACGTCTGTGGGTGATAGGTCAATAGGTTCTCAGGCGAAGCACTGTGACCTCTTTGACACCATTATGGATTTGATTATCACAGGCAAATGCAAACCAGGGCGCTGCTGATTCAATACATCAAGCCTAGCTTCCATTCTGTTTATCAACTCTTATCACACTCCTTGTTATCTCAACAGTGACCTCTTTGGTCGTTAGTTTATTTACACATATGGAATATGTATTTCTAAATGTAACCCTTACATATATACGTCTAGAATGGTCTGGCTCACAAAGTCTGATTTATTGTGTAGAGGTGTGCAAGAACAATTATAATAATATATAGATAAATAGTATTGGTTAAATAAATAATCAGGGCCATGCAAAAATATTTGACTTCCCCAGTAGGCCAACAAAAATTGTCGTTAGGCAGCAACTGGTGGCTAAGATATCGTTTACTTGTTTATTTATTTATTTATTACCATCTATGTAAGTATTATTGCCATCTTAGAATTTTAATCTCAAGTCAGATCTTAGTTTCAAAAATGAAATGTCCACCAGACTAGGTAAGACAGACGAGATTCTAGCTTATTTTCGAATAATAAGACTTACTTGACACAGGGTACACATGAAAGATTGCTTGCAATTGTATAATTAGAATAATAATACACTAAATAGATTGCTTGTAGTAGTTGTTATTAGAATAATACTTACCTGGCACAAGGTATGCCAAATACATTGCTTCTAGTTGTAATTAGAATGATACTTACCTGGCACAGGTACACCAAATAAATTGTTTGTAGTTGTAATTAGAATAATACATGGCACAGGGTACGCCAAATTGATTTTTTGTAGTTGTAATTAGAATAATACATGGCACAGGGTACGCCAAATTGATTGGTTGTAGTTGTAATTAGAATAACACTTATCTGGCACAGTGTATGCTAAATAGATTGTTTGTGGTTGTAATTAGAATAATACCTACATGGTATAGGGTGCACCAAATAGATTGTTTGTAGTTGCAATCAGAATAATACTTACCTGGCACAAGTCACTCCACATAGATTGCCTCTAGTTGTAATTAAAATAATATTTACCCTGGCACAGGGTATTCCAGATAGATCTCCTTTAGTTGTAATTAGAATACTTACCTGGTACAAGGTATTCCAAATAAATTACTTCTAGTTATAATTAGAAGCATACTTACCTGGCACCGGGTACGCCAAATAGATTGTTTATGTTTGTAATTAGGATAATACTTATCAGCATAGGTACACCAAATAGATTGCCTCTAGGTGTAATCAGAATAATACTTACCTGGCACAGGTGCACCAAATAAATTGCCTCTATTTGTAATTAGAATAATACTTACCTGGCACAGGTACACCAAATAAATTGCCTCTAGTTGTGATTAGAATAATACTTACCTGGCACAGGTACACCAAATAAATTGCCTCTAGTTGTAATTAGAATAATACTTACCCGGCACAGGTACACCAAATAAATTGCCTCTAGTTGTAATTAGAATAATATTTTCATGGAACAGGGTATTCCAAATAGATTGCTTCTCGTTGTAATTAGAATACTTACCTGGCACAGGGTATTCCAAATAAATTACTTGTAGCTATAATTAGAAGCATACTTACTTGGCTCAGGGTACACCAAATGGATTGCTTCTAATTGTAATTAGAAGCATACTTACCTGGCACAGGGTACACCAAATAGATTGCTTTTAGTTGTAATTAGAAGCATACTAACCTGGCACAGGGTACACCAAATAGATTGCTTCTAGTTGTAATTAGAAGCATACTTACCTAGTACAGGGTACACAAAATGGATTGCTTCTAATTGTAATTGCAAGTATACTTACCTGGCACAGGGTACACCAAATAGATTGCTTCTAGTTGTTATTAGAAGCATACTTACCTGGCACAAGGTACACCAAATGGATTGCTTCTAATTGCAATTAGAAGCATACTTACCTGGCACAGGGTACACCAAATAGATTGCTTCTAGTTGTAATTAGAAGCATACTTACCTGGTACAGGATGCACCAAATGGATTGCTTCTAATTGTAATTGCAAGCATACTTACCTGGCACAGGGTACACCAAATAAATTGCTTCTAGTTGTAATTAGAAGCATACTTACCTGGTATGGCACAGGGTACACCAAATGGATTGCTTCTAATTGTAATTAGATGCATACCTGGCACAGGGTAATCGAGATAGATGTCTTCTAGTTGTAAATAGAAGCATACTTACCTGGCACAGGGTACGCCAAATAGATTCCCTTTAGTTGTAATTAGAAGCATACTTACCTGGTACAGGGTTCACCAAATGGATTGCTTCTAATTGTCATTATAAGCATACTTACCTGGCAGATGGTACACCAAATGGATTGCTTCTAATTGTAATTGCAAGCATACTTACCTAGCTCAGGGTACGCCAAATAGATTGCTTTTAGTTGTAATTAGAAGCATACTTACCTGGCACAGGGTACACCAAATACATTGCTTCTAGTTGTAATTAGAAGCATACTTACCTAGTACAGGGTACACCAAATGGATTGTTTCTAATTGTAATTAGAAGTGTACTTACCTGGCACAGGGTACACTAAATAGATTGCCTCTAGTGTTAATTAGATAAATACTTTCCTGGTACAGGGTACGTCTAATAGATTGCTTCTAGTTTTAATTAAATTAATACTTACCCAGCACAGGGTATTCCAAGTAGATTGCTTTTAGTTTTAATTAAATTAATATTTACCTGGCACAGGGTATTCCAAATAGATTGCTTCTAGTTGTAATTAGAAGCATACTTACCTGGCACAGGGTACACCAAATACATTTCTTCTAGTTGTAATTGGAATGATACTTATCTGGTTCAGGGTTTACGCCAAATAGATTGCTTCTAGTTGCAATTGGAATGATACTTACCTGACAAAGGGTACACCAAAAAGATTGCTTTCATTTCCTTTGCTTCTTCCAGTACTATGTATTTGGTTCCTAGTTCCCTTTCTACTAAATCCTTTATCGTTTGATATACTTAGTACTAAAGACTCCTTCTGCAACCCAGGATTCCATCCTCTCACAGCTTGTCCTCGGGTCTCCAGCTTGCTTCGGTTTGGAAAGCTTTTAGTGCTTCTGAATCTTCATCCTCCACTGTTATTGCATAATCATTGGTTTGTGTTTTGGCCTGCAGGTGATGCTTAAGCCGATGTTCGCGTTCTTCATGGTGTCTTGATGATGAGAATATCTTCTGGGACCTCAATTTCTCTGCGCATTTCTCTCCAATTGTGTTTGGAGCTTCCATACTTTTGTGGCTTTCCTTCAGCTATTCCCTTTATATCTAGTAGCTCTTCCTTTCTTCTTGTTGTGTACTTCTCCAACTATTCCTCCTTTGTTGCAGCTGTCTGTTTTTTCCTAAGTCTCAACTTGATATCCTCCCTCGTCTTCCACAATCCAGGATTCCATCCGTTTACGTCTGGTCCTCATGTCTCCAGCTTGCTTCTCTCTGGGAAGCCTATAGGGCTGTCGCATTGTCGGCCTCCGCTGTTATTCTTTTCTCTGAGCTTCCTTTTACATTAGGTTTCAAATCAGACGCATGTGAGCTCCGGAGCCTTCAAAGATGGCTTCTAAGGATCTTGAAGCTTGCATCTAGAGTCTTTGGATTCAGTGAACCTTATATCGTTGGGTGTCCAGTTCATTTTTTAATCCATCTTTGTATCTTGAGTCTTTGCGTCAGCATCTGAATTTCCTTTCATTAATCCTTTCTTGGTCGAACTTCACTGGGAGGCAGCCAGACCTGGAGCCTCGAGGATTCTAAAAAGTCTTCAGGGTAAACCCCCCTCCAGACTTGAGCTGAATTCTAATTATATTTCTCCTAGTCAGTTCTGCTGGTTCCTGGATGCTTCCCACCCTTCAAGGAAGATATTCCAGTAGATCTAAAGCAGCATGTTAGTGGAGGATGACCGATGCTTTAGCGGAGTGTGGAGTCTGGGTCTCCAGACTTCGGAGAACGAATGGGACTTGAAGAAATGGGCAGGAGCGTTCTGTCACATTTGCCATGGCATCTTTTAATTCCGGATAGTAGCCATTTCTTGAGAAGACTTAAATGTATGCTGCTTGTTTGTCAGATTGCCTATGACTGTTTATTTTTATTTCCTTGCAGGTCATGGTTAGGCGATGTTCGCGTTCTTCTTGAGGTCTTCTTGGTGAGATTATCTTTGGGGGCCCCAATTTCTCAGCTTCCGTAACTCTGTGGCTTTCCCTCAGCTGTTCTTTATATCTATTAGTTCTTCTTTTCTTTCTTGTTGTCAACATCTCCAAATATTCCTACTTCGTAACAGCTATCTGTTTTTTCCAGTCTCACCTTGAGATCTCCCTCATCTTTTGTCTCTTTTTTTTCTGGATCTCTTCGTCTTGATGTCCAGCCATACCAGCTCCTCTTTCCGTGGATATTAACGCCCAAATAGCTGAAGTGACCCCCTCCCCCAATCGTGCCTGCCTATAATATATAGCCTTAGATTTCATAATTCATTGAATCCTCCGAGGTATCGTTCATCGATTGCAGGAAAGCGTAGTAAAATAAGCTTGATCCGTGAGGATAATGCAAGTACGTGTGTTTTTATGCCCTTCCTTTCGAAATTCTTCTGTTGGAAGTTTTGCATTTTCAACATACCGTGAAAATTTCCGCCTGTTTCTTATTTGTTCGAGAAAAAAAGACGGAAATCTATCATTTGTCTCCAGTATATCAACTTTCTTGACATAACTTCAAGTCAGGCGTTCTCTTCGTAATGTTATGATGGCGTGTGCAACAACATAATATTTTCTCCTGCGGTTAACCTTGTGTTCATACTTATTTCTTATTTATTTCTTTTTATTTACTTATATCTCATTAGATACATACTGTGTGAGTGTGATATTATAGGTCTTTTTCTGAACGGTGTGGTACGCTTAATGTAACTTCAAATGTTTTTATACATCTCTCTCTCTCTCTCTCTCTCTCTCTCTCTCTCTCTCTCTCTCTCTCTCTCTCTCTCTCTCTCTCTCTCTAGCAAAATACAGCTAGTTGGGAATTGAGAGTGACTATCGCATTGCTAATTGGCGGCCGCACCGCTGCGAAGGAAAATTTACCCTGCAATTTAGACAAAACAGTTGTCGGTGCTGTGATTTTGCAGATGTTCATGCTCAAGATTGCAATGCAGATGTACTGAGCTTTTTAATCTTTTCTTATAAAGAAAATCAGGTGGCCGAGTTTGACATATGTTCGGTAAACGATGTTCCTGTAGGGAGGAGAGAGATTAGGCGAGAGAGATAGAGAGAGAAGAGAGAGAGAGGAGAGAGAGAGAGAGAGAGAGAACTTTATATCGCCAGCAATTATGTTAGGAAGTTTGACAACTGTTCAGCAAACGATGCTTGTTTGTCAGCGTTATCATTATCAAGCACTTGTAGATTATATTTCTCTGCTAGAAAGAGAGAGAGAGAGAGAGAGAGAGAGAGAGAGAGAGAGAGAGAGAGAGAGAGAGAGAGAGAGAGAGAGAGAGAGAGAGAGAGAGAGAATGGCATTAATATATCGCCAGCAATGATAAGCTAGGAGAAAATATGCATCAACCTGAATCACTGTTTTCGAAGCAGATTCGTTGTCATGAAAATGAGACGAATTTCCTTCGACTCAGAAGCCGAATTTAGTCTCTTGAATTTTGTTACATTTTTCTTTTTGGTTTATTATTTGCACAAAGACACCAGCTGTCTTCTGATTTTTTACATCAAGCAGTACAAGATAATGAATTTAGAAGATTGTGGTTTTTTTTATTGTAAAATTGTTTAGCAGTTTGAGGTTGGTGATACGGAGTCGTGGCGGTATAGCTTTTGAATGGTCTCGGAGAAAAGGGTGAATCTGACACTTGTTTAGTGTCCCGATTTATGTAATGAAAAATATGTGAATGGTCATAATTTATTTCTATTACCCTCATTCTTTATTGTTCAAGCTTCCATAGAGTTTCATTATGTTAGGTTATGGAGTTTAGAATTCACTCATAGTCATACTTGTGTGAAATGGTGGTTTATTTACCTGTAGAGTATATCTTGAGCCAAAGGGGTTGGGTATTTTCAAAGGGTACAGCGAAACCATGGTTCTCCTATCCGAAGAGTTCCTCATGAGCCATTTTGGGGTTCTTTTCTGAACTAGAGCGAAATATTTGGTGGTTTTCCCGTGGAGTCGTTAATGAAGGCAAGCTTAAGGGGTTTATCGCCTGTGAGCTGAGTTGGGGGTTGGGTGGTGAGGTTGAGTCAAAATGGGGTCTTTTTCCCTACTTATATTAATTATTATGTATTAGAGATAACCAACACACAATCACGTGTGGAACAGAGATAAAATTGACTCACTTCGGAATTGAACCCCGGTCTATCAATTGAAAGGCAAGGGTATTTGGGTCTCACGTGGTCATGTTTGTATGCCTAGCATACAAGTATGTTTTACCCAATTTCCCAAGTCAGCAGTGACCGAGATGATAGCATTTTATTTGAATTTTCCCTTCTGCTATGCTAGGCAGTAAACCTGCCCAAGTGGCACATAGGTTCCTGCTTCTTTTATA
>NC_061100.1:74290990-74300990 GCF_015104395.2 Macrobrachium nipponense | reverse complement strand
ATCTTTTTCATATCTCAAGATGAACACAGAGATATTAGAAAAACATTACTGGACTCACCACCTGAGTCACTTTTTTAAAGTTGAAATTAAGATACTAGGTACACCATATCAGTAAATCAAACCATTTAAAAGAACCATAGCAGACTCTTGTGCTGTTTTCTTCAACAATGAAAAAATTTCAGCAAACCTTGTTGAAGCATCTATGACAACAAGTAAATGTTTGTTACCCATCTGTCACGGACACCGAGGTCCGCTACAGGTTCTCAAATATAATAAACAAAAAGATTTAACACCAACAGTTGAAACTGGGGATACAAATATAGAAAGAAAACCAAACGGAACAGAAATTTTATTTACAAGATTGCTACCAAAGATAAATGCAGAATGATTTCTCCTATTTACATAACAAAAATAAAATCTTACAAACATGACCTGGGGAAACAGTGAGGTAATGAAATACTTGCTGGCCAGTTTTGCTGCTGTCGAAAATATATGCTCGAAGCGATGGCTTCGCAAAGGAAAACAGTAAAACTTCAGACGTCTTCTTGACTCCGTACTGGAGAAAGCAATGTCTATTCTTGATACTCGAAGGGCAGGTTACTCCTCAAAACCAACGTGTAGGACGTTTCCTCTCTGAAGGCTTGCGCAACATCTGAAAATCTCTGTCGCTCTCTCTCTTCGTCTCTTCCTTAATCTCTTATCTCTCTCTGATGATCTCTCACTGATCTCTCTGCTGATCTCATCTCTTCTACTTCCTCAGGGCATATATATATATATATATTTTATATATATATTATATATATATATATATATATATATACTATATATCATATAATATATATATATATATATATATATAATATTATATATACGTGATCTGGGGGCGGGGCTTACCAGCGAACGTCACAGACTCCCGAGACGACAGGAACTTTTTAGAAGGATCTCGACGAAATGTTGCATCATAATATACGGCGTTTCTGACGACGTGACGGTGCGTGTTGCGTTCCACAACACACCTCCAACAAATACGCGAATGCCTCCTTGCTGCAGACCTTCTTGAAGAAGATGCATTTTCATTTCCTTTAACTTATAATTCTTCGCTATAAAGCGATTACTATGACACATTCATGGTTTCATAAAAGCCTGTTAACAAGTCTATGTGCACCATTTCAAATGGTTTCTGTGGAATGGGTTAAGTACTTACAACTAAGTTTCTTAACATAAAGTTCATTCTCACGACGAACCTTGCAAGGTTTAATGTAATCATGTTATGAATATTCCATGTCATTGAAGTCCATTAAACATGTTTTGTGCCTTTGCAAGGATGGTAGAAAAGCCTGGGTGCGTATTAATTTTGTTTGTGTGTAACCATTTCATCACAACGGGTTATTAGTTTCTTTAGGGTAACTATCTGATTCGTGTTACTATAGATGTTACTTCTAGTCTTCCTAGGAACGTTAAAATATTTAATTTCCTCTACTTTTGAATAATTTTGTTGTCAACTTTAAAGTGCTTCTATATTCTCATCTCTTTTCAGAGTTTCTGTTATTTTACTCAGTGTTTCATCCTGCATTTTTTTTCCTCTGGGTAGAACATCATGACTCCAGTCTAAGTCATCTGCAGAAACATCAGGAGATTCTGAGATTATTTGACACTTTTTAGTAGCATTAACCGACTGTAATGTAAATATATCATCATCAAATCCAGAGAGATTATGTGTATGAGATGGCACTGGGTTCCTGGATAATGTCCAGCAATTATATTAGTCTTGCCAGGAACATACCCTATTTTAGGTCCAAAATCTTGTATAATCATATGCCATTCTGTCCTTTTGGGACTAAAATCAAAGCTCTTAAAGAAGTCACACAGAGGACTGCGATCTCTCAACACGTTGACCTTATATTCATATATGATATATTTAGAATCGCATAAGGAATTTACAATGGTTGGGGCTTCTTTACCTATATTTACTCTCAGCGGGTTTTATCTCCCTAGAATAGAATGTTGTATGGTGTAATTTATCATTTATAATCAGATGCATCAGTAGTAATGTTAAAGTACTTATTATAATCTGGAAAAGTCCAAATTCGTGAGGACGGTAGTTTCTCTTTTAGAGTGTTAAAAGGTGACTGATGTTGGACGTGCCATTTAAAATCAGTTCCTTTTCTTGCCAGATCAGTCAAAGGTCCTGTTTACAAAACTGATGAACACCTTTCACTGAGGTGGGTTAAGGAAATATTTCTATTACTGCAATCTTACAATAAACTACATTTAAACCGTCCTTTGATACAATAAAACTTATATATTCAAGTTTTTCTTGGCAATCCTACAGTTTATTGGTTCAAATTCACTGCATTAAGTAAAATCAAGATCAGCACTAGGATTTATCAGATACAAGTTGAATGGTGGAAAACAATGAAAAAAAAAAGCCGTTTATCTGCTTACGGAAGCAGAAATTGTGAAAAAAATGGGTGGGCGGGGATAAAGAGGGACTGTAAATAAATAAAACATATCTTATGGGATATGGACCATTTAATTTTGAGAAAGTCGAAAATCTCGGCTTCTGTAAGCAGATAAACTGCTCATTTTTTTTCAGACTTGTCAAAAAGGTTCCTACCTGGTTCCTGTTTCCTAAGCACTCACTCCACAAACAGTTGCGGGCACAATACACTATTCACGTGGCGTGCAGAAATTTATTCCTTTAGTTTTTAAAATCTCTGCTTCTGTAAGCAGAGAAACTTTCTTCGTTTTTTTGAAATATACTTCTGTTTGCAAATTTGTCGAAAGAAAAAACTGAAAATAAGAAAGATAAACAAACACACACAAGGAACAGTGAATTTTGACCCCTAAATGGTAGGATTTCGTTCTTCTTTGCAAAAATTACCTTTTGATAACTTCACATTTAAGTTATACTTTCTTACCCTTTAGAAAACTACTATGAGATTCAGGGCCTCTGTAACACGGTTTTTTCGCAATAACTTTTTATCTATGCATTTCATAAATATAACGCTTATTCAGAAAACATATTATATCAACACATAAATTTTGAGGGTATTCTGCACTACGTAGGTTGAATAAATTTGGTACTTATAATGTAAAAGTGACCTTTTTTGAAGACGGGCCAACTTACTCAGAGAAAAGGTTTCGAACGCACTCGTTACGTAACTTATGACAGCATTTCTTCCCTCTTTCTCGATGGATGATTGGCTATACGTAACGAAGGCTAAACCTCTGGCAACAATGACATACAAATTTAAATACAAGCAAAGCAGTACACCTTTATGAACTCTGGAACCTCTCCACTGATAATTGTCATAATGAACAAACCAACAAAATATGTTAATAAATACGAAAACACTTCGATTATTAGTCTAACTCCCAAAATAAGTTTCCAAAGAAATTACAGTCTACTTTATAGGTCACAATCAGATTGACATGATGTAGGGAATAGTTGGTAATTATCAAAAACATAGTAGACAAGCTTGATTTGATAACTGCTATATCCAATGTCAAGCAATTTTTATTTATTGGCTATCTACCTATTTACTGAAAAAAATAGCCGGTATCGTATTTTGGCTTTAAACCTTTACCAATAATTATCGTCAGAATGGTGACTTCATGAGGCTCCACCCACTTTCGCCTCGTTATAATTCAGGATAACACTGAAGGCTACCATGGGCATTGTTGGATTAGAAAATTTAACTTCTGGCTATAAAAACTAATTTCTCGAGTAGTTGTAAGAAGTGCTAAATGATCCTCAAGGATCCCAGCAGTTGGCCTAAACGTTTAATTCATGTATATTACTGCTATACAGTTGCGGCACTACTGCTACAGTAGTATTACTACGCTAGCAGTGATACCCCACCTACATCTATGTATCGTTCCGCCATTCATAAAGTCTTTGGGTTTCAGAGCCGATGGAATTTCTGTCTGGTGGATGGGCGGGGCAACATTTAGTCAAAAGGTGTTTGTTTACCTTGCTTACGTAATGAATGTTTTTCGACTCTTGGCTCGTAATCATTGGCCATGGCGTCGGCTAGATTATTTTTACTCTATAAAAATTTAAACTATCGGGTTTAGGTTATTGATAATGCTGACAAAATTTGTGTGTGGTTGTTAAATATACATATGTCAACTTTCAGCTACATCCGATGCTTTGACAAGGAGCAAAGTCCAAAAAACCGTGTTACAGAGACCCTGAATCTCATAGTAGTTCTAATTTCATAAGATATTCCTTAAGTGCATGTGAAAAGATAACCAAGTTATCTATATAAGAATGAAGGAGGTCACACAACATATCTCCAAAAACTAAAAATGGCCCCTGTAGGTGCTAAATGCTGTATTTTGTGTACTATTCCCCTCCAAACGAATTTTATGGAAACCTCTTAACGGTAAATTATATGGACTGGCAGATTTCTTTATTACGCCGTCTTTACGCATTTTCTCCATTTCATCCGTTATTTGATTTGGAACTTCATGGGAAGTCTGTAGGAATGAACATAGATTATCTTATTTGGATCCCTCAATCTTATCTGATATTCAGTTACACCAGTTTTACCTAATAAATAACTACTGCTAATAGTGAATATATCTCTTTGTTTTGAAAGTAACTCCTCAAAATTTTTTCGAACACTTATGTCCTATACCAATCTATCTTTTACTGAATTCAAGATAAAATTATCATGGCTAGGTGGTCATTTTCTACTCCTGCTACTGAGAGTATCCTATGATGATATACCTCAACACCCATCAAGGGTGTATTTTCATTTATTTACAACTCTTTACTTAGATGATTGAAAATTTCAATTCTTATTTCTTGATGGCTGCTATCAACCGTGTAAAGTGCTTCTGTCGCAGATAAACCATGAACCTTCATTGTTCATTTAATACGATAACCTCGCACCCAGAAAAAATCTTTAGCTCTAGCAAGGATATTTGAAGGTACTTTTGGTTCTATATACTGTTTTAAACTAACAGTTACCTGTGAAAAGGAATTATGTTTTGTTGCCTTACTCATTTTTTATATATTCAAAACCCTAACTGGTTCTTCAATGTAAGTAAATTGGTCCCTCTGGTATGTTCTTATGTTCAGAGTTTATTTTCAAAGAATGAGAGGATTTTATAAATCTCCAATTAATGAAAATGCCATGCTTTGCTGGAACCATAACAAAATTATTCTTAGACATAGATGGATATCCCAGAATGACTATTGGACGCATATTAATCGCATTTACTACAGTATAATCATCAGCTGGAATCATTTTACCTATCTTATACGGGTTTCTGACAGTATCAACCATATTTAATCTATTGCCTATGCCTGCCAGCAGAACATTAATCTTCCGTTTGGGAAAATCAGCAAATGATGAAAATTTTAATCCATTAATTAAGTTAGGAGGACTATCAGTATCTAGAAACAAGGTAAAAGTTTTATGAGGCTTACTAACTGTTTTAACTACAGGTCGTTCTTCTATATTTCTATAAATGAGTGTGAGTTATCTAGTCATATCTAAAACTGATGAATTATAATTGCTATCACACTACTTTGTATCTTCCTGAACAGCAAATTGATCAGCCAATGTATTAAACATATTACTTACATGCAACTCAGCAGTATCAGTCTTACCCATAGAGACCACTATAACTGGTTCACTTAAGGTAGATTCTTGGGTGATCCCTATGCCTACGAGACGTTAGTTTGGCGGCCGCTGATTGGCTGGGAGCTGCATACCTCCCGGTACCAGCCAATCAGCGGCCACCAAACAAACGTCTCGTAAGAATAAGGCTCATCCGAGAATCTACCTTAAGTGAATCAGTTATAGGTTGCCATAGTTTTTTCCTTGAGAGTTCGAAATTTCTGTGCTCGATTAACTACTTTGCTGTTGAACAATGTTTACATTAGCTTTGGTTTTTTCTTCTGGATCTGCGCTTATTACTACCGCTACCTATATTTGATCTCCCAAAGGAATTATGTGAGTATGCATGCCTTATACGTAACCTCATATGGGTATAAAAATAAGTGAAATTCTCATAACAAGAAAAGAACACAAGTTAATATTTTCACTTACAAAGGAAAAGAAAAAGTTAACAAGTCTACGGGGTTAAACCTTCCGGATCTTATCTCCGACTACAGGACGCAGTTTGCTGTGCTAGGCTACACCACTGCTCAACCACAAAGACTAAAAATTAAGTATACTTATCTGATATATATGGGAGAATCTCCGGAAGATTGTCACGCTCACAGCTGGATGTCCTTTGAAGAAATGGGTCGATCTTATTTATCAACACGACTGTAGGTTATACAGACATCTAATGGCTATGGTAATCTACAAACCAGAATGACGAGAGCAATTAGAAACAGGTTCGGTTTTTCTTCAACATGCATAACTCCTTCCTGCTTTTCCTTGGTGATGAATTCTTGACAGACGTCGACGAAAGCACGCAGCAGGATACAGCTTCCTCCCTCCATCAGTGTTCATTATTCTCGCACAACAACATGCGACGCCATCAATCTTCTGAGAGATGTCTTTTTCTTCGTGTAAGCAGTTACAACTGTGACGATATCTGGTTTCTGTTCACAGTAACGCAGGTGAATTATGGCGCGAACGACAAGAATTCAGCAGTCGTTCAACATGGATACAAATTTGAAGCATATGTTATATTTTGATTAACTTTCTAATGTTTGCAGTAATTAACAACATGTAAAGTTTCTTAATATTATATGGTGAAAATTAAAACATTAACTTCAATTATTGCAAAACATAAGAAAATAATGGCTATGAACATAGCCTCTTCAGTGTCGTAAATAGTATTCCAGCACATTAACTATATTTTATTCTTATTATGTTTAAAGATAAAAAAAATAGTAACTGATATAGAGTAAAATTAACTTGAATCATTTCCCATTAAGAAAAATAAACACCATTGCTTTTGTATTGAATCCCGTAAGAAAATTCCTTTGGGTAGATAGCCCTTGGCCCCTCCCACCTCGTTGCTGATTGGTCCGTCAGAAACTTACTTCAACCATGACAAAATACGCGGTCCCCCCTCTATTATTCCTCCAAGGATAATACCGACTGCCACCATGTTGTGATGCTTCCTTAAAAGCCACCGTGGTAGGTTAAATAGCGATGTGTTTAAGTGAGGCTCATTCTCCGGTTTTTTATTTATTTATTTATTCTTTTTTTTTTTTAGCTTCCATACAAAAAGAGAATAGCGTGTGAATGCTTACAAAAGTAACAAAAGCTGTGCTTGAATGAATCAGAGCGGCGAACAATGCCATTTTGTAAGGGCATGTTCACCATACACGCGCTCTCACATCTTTAACACAAAAGTGAGTCAGATCTTGTAATGTAAAAATAATGATAGATTACATTATATTAAAAATAATTAAGAGTCGCATCCGACTCGTGACAAGAATAGATATTATCCCTATGATTGTAAATATTAATGAGAGTATTTAATAAATTGACAACAGATTCTTCATGTGACTTCATTCATCTCCTATTATGTCTTTCGCATTGCTTTGACAGACATCACTGTATCAGCGTGTGATTCGAAAACAATTCATCGAAACTCCCCTCTCTCACCACGACTTCTCATCTTCACACTTATCATAGTTAGAATGATTTATAATATGGTTTTATGCATATATATATATATATATATATATATATATATATATATATATATATATATATAATGTGTCAATTTATGTTTATTATTATGCTTAATTGACTGACTATCATTATCACCTTTGACATCGGCTACGAATAATCTTATTTCAGTGGGTCTGATTTAAGAGTCGAGGTGCCACTAAGTGTGATGGCTATATATATTTGAATCATTCTCCCATAAGTTGTCTTTTGGGCACCACACTTGCGACTATGAAGCTCTTGCGTATCAGTGTGAAATATATACAAAATGTGTATTTTTACAGGACTATGACACGATTGTGTTGTGCCACTCAAGTACAGTAGCAGTTTCGATCGGTTTAGTAACTCCATTGCATATATTGCGTGGATTGGTTTGTCGTTGGTTGTTTCCTATAGTATAATGAATATTCACATAGCCAAATGGGATAGTTTAGACCAATGAATATATGAATATAAAGTGATGTTCTTGCCAAAGTATGAGTAATGGGTTAGACGGTCAATTCAGCCAATTTGCATCCCGTGGTTATGTTTACGGTACAATCTGTTGTGGTATTAATAAATTCGTTATCATATTAATGACTTTTTTTCAATTCACGAGTAGACAACATAGGCAATGACTGTCATCTTTTTTGATAAATGAACAGAAAAATAAGTTAGGAAAATATGAAAGCAGCACGGCCCATCATAAAAAGTACAAGGCGTTAAAAACGGGTCACAAGATGCATTAAAGGATCAAAGATCTATGCAAGAAGAAAAAAGGTGAATAAATATGGGCCCTTATAGAAATTTGTTTTATAAGTTTGTTACTCTTCAAGAAAACGTTGACGGGAAAGAGAGGGCTGTTTACCTTTGTTTGGATCGGATATTGAAAACCAATGACGATGAAAAAAAAAAAGGCCACAAGACCGACGAGAAAAAGAAAAACATATTATATTTATAACTATCAAGTGTCAGTATTCAGCAGGCATCATTAAGGTAAGTCAAGGGCATTTTTTTCCGAGAAGGTTTAATTTCTTAGTACTGCCTATATTAATATTTAATCTATATTCTTATTACCGTTGATAAAAAACTTATAATATAGGCGAATTTAATTTTTTTGTCGTTACTGGATCCCTGATCTGAGTTAAAGATCGACTTCAAAAATTTAAGCATCTTAGAATCCGTAATCATAAAAAATACTATACGGTCGTTAGATACTCAATCGTCTTCTTTACAGTTGTTCATAGCTTAGCTTGGTAACTAGTTTTTCTCGCTGTTTTCATGTCATGTATTTGAGTTAGTTATACTCTTTCTTTCATATAGGTAGGTTATATTAAATTTTTAGTGAACTCTTTTTATTTTAATGTGTTTGTCTATGAGTATATTGTTTGTTTTAAGTGTTCTTCCTTCATAATGAGCTGTTGTCATAGCTTATCATCATGAAATATATTTAGATACTAATGTTTACAAAATATATCTCATAGCCATGAAAATGTGACTTCTGATGCGTCGCAAAACGTTGACATTGACAATAAACTCCGTCGTATATATATATATATATATATATATATATATATATATATATATATATATATATATATATATATATATATATATATATATATATTGTATATATATATATATATATATATATATATATATATATATATATATATATATATATACCCACACATATATATGTATGTATATATGTATATATATATATATATATATATATATATATATATATATATATATATATATATATATATATATATATATATATATATATATATATATATATATATATATATATATATATATATATATATAATATATATATATATATATATATATATAGATATATATATATATATATATATATATATATATATATATATATATATATATATATATATTTGACATGTGTTTTCATGTCAATTATTTGAGTTAGTTATACTCTTTCTTTCATATAGGTAGGTTATATTAAATTTTTAGTGAACTCTTTTTATTTTAATGTGTTTGTCTATGAGTATATCGTTTGTTTTAAGTGTTCTTCCTTCATAATGAGCTGTTGTCATAGCTTATCATCATGAAATATATTTAGATACTAATGTTTACAAAAATATATCTCATAGCCATGAAAATGTGACTTCTGATGCGTCGCAAAACGTTTGGACATTGACAATAAACTCGTCCGTATCGTATATATATATATATATATATATATATATATATATATATATATATATATATATATATATATATAATATGTTATATGTATATATAATATTATAATTATATATATTTATATATATAAATATATATAATATAATTATATATATACCCACACATATATATATGTA
>NC_061100.1:74280990-74283490 GCF_015104395.2 Macrobrachium nipponense | reverse complement strand
CGTGCATCTACTGTGATTTTTTAAGCTATATATATATATATATATATATATATATATATATATATATATATATATATATATATATATATATATATTCTCCATTTTCTCAACCAAGAAGGTTGTGTCATATAAACACTCGCTAAACTCTCTCTCTCTCTTCCACACAAATTTGCTTCATACCTCTGCCTTGCCCCTCTTTCTGTCGCGTGCTCTCTGAGCACGCCAAAAACCAGAGATTAATTAGGCAGCCAACGAAGGGCACAACGAAGGTCATAAAAGGGGTCGCGAACAGAAGGGCGGCCCCAAACGTACCCCGGCCAGATGCCGAGTAGAAACGCCTAACAAAGTCACCCCCCCACCCCACCACCGCCACCTCCCAACCTCCCCATTGGATTCTCAGTGTCACGCTGCCAAATTATTTATTACTTGAATCCAACATCCTCCATAGTGCCTTGACCAGTTCCAGTTGCTCCCTAGAGGATGTGGAGACTAGTACGAGAGCAGTGTGGTAGTCCGTCTTATTCCTTTTTCTGTTTCATCTTTGTGTCCCGTGCAAGCTGCCCATGTCACTTTGTTCCCCCATCGCCACGTGCCCCTTGTTCTTACAAGTTATCTTTGTTTCAAGTGCTGTTTGCTTATTGCTTGAATGATCTCCCTTCTAATAGCACCTGCTAAGATCAATTACTAGCGGAGATAATCCACGCTTGGTGTCTGTGTAGACCCCCTCCTATGAATTACCAAAATTTTCTGTGTAGCAAGTTTGTCACTTTTTTTTAAACTCTGAGGGAATTTGGAATGTAAGAATCAGATATGTTGCAAATCGGAATGTTAAGCGGCCTCACCACACTTCATTCCTCGCTCTGTGTGACGCACGTGTACTATATATATATATATATATATATATATATATATATATATATATATATATATATATATATATATATATATGTATATATATATATGTATATATATATATAACATGTTATATATATATATATATATATATATATATATATATATATATATATTATATATATATATGTGTGTGTGTGTGTGTGTGTGTGTGTGTGTGTGTGTGTGTATAATACTCATATTTTTGTGAGTCCTTCTCTGAATTATACACATTGCTTACCGGCCAATTGTTCCTTATCTTTACAGCCCACCTAAACTAACTCAAGACACTTGTCATATAATTTCATCTTTGCTGACAACACCACTGATTTTTATTAATACGGTTATATTCTCAAATTCAGACTTTTTGCTGTTGAAATACCTGTAAACAGTTCCTAATTTTTATTCACAATCCACACCGTCCATACATAGGAGAACTTTCTCAACAATAACCATATACTTCCTAATACGTCTTCGTTATAGACATTATTTTACTTCGAATCTTTTGCATTGACTGTAATTATTCTTGTCTTAGCTGTTCTAGTACCCTGTGTTCTTTTATTCTTCAGTTGTGAGCAACATTTACTTTTTACACCATAATATTTTTCCATGTTATATAATATTTACATCTTACTTCAAGATACCTTTCAGTTTTAATGACTTCGATTTGTTTTTAAGTATATCATCCTAGGAGTATTTCAATTGCTTTTACCCATGTCTGAATCTTCTCCCTGTTACCAAAAAACACATTATCAGAAACAAACGTTATTCATACTAAAAAGATTCATAAAAAAAAAAGTTTTCCGTAATCACGAATATTTACCTAACTATTTATTAATTTATATTTTGCCTTCTATAACTTCCGTCGTTACTTCATCATAAGCTTTTTAAATATTCATTGGGACTTTACAAACATCTGTTTTAGGCCAACATTCACTCTGAAGAAGGCACTAACACCTTCAAATTCTAATATAATATTTGCTTTCAATATCAATTCTTGCATGTTCTAAACAGATTACGTTCTACTTTGATATTCTTAATAGCATCAGGATATTAATATATCAATGCTATTCCAAAGCTTCCCAAGGCACATGCAGCTAGCAATGAGGTTCTTTCTTTTACCATAAAATTTACACAAACGCTTTTGCTTTATGAAGAAAATACACTCTATACACAGCCGATTCCTTGTTTAATTTTCCATATTTTTCCTTTCTCAGTCGCTCTGTAGCCTATCTTACTTTCTCAATCAAATTAACTAACATGCCCCTTGTAAGTAATTATCAATTTTATGTTCAATATTATATACACCCATATTTTCCCTATATCATAACAGTACTATTCTTTCTACAAAGTATTCCTATGGAAGCTTTCGTTCCCCAATGAAATTGCAAACCCTGCTCAGCATAACTACTTATCTGTATTCCATTCAGCTACAGTACAACTATTTTCGTAAAGAAACATAAAGTATAGTTTTGTTCTGTTCGATATACATGCGTATTCGACAATGATGGCTGCGCTGGTATGTGTGGGTAAGTGTGCGTGTATGCGTTCATAAGTGTGTACTTCGTGTGTATCAATGGTGAAACAGAAACGTTACCAACAAAGTGCA
>NC_061100.1:74230990-74270990 GCF_015104395.2 Macrobrachium nipponense | reverse complement strand
CGATGTCCGATGTCCAATTCCCTTTTGAGATGTTCATTACCTGCTTCTCTTTTATTAAGGCCGATTCCATCATTTGACTCTTGTACCGGCAGTTGCTGCTATAAATTACACGTGACATATTCCAGTTTATTCTATGGTTATGTTCATTTATATGGTTGAAAATAGCCGAGTTCTGTTGTCCATAACTAACTGACCGTTTGTGTTGTATTAATCTCTGGGGAAGTGATTTACCTGTAAATCCGATGTAAGATTGGTCACAGTCCTGGCATGGGATCTCATATACCCCAGAGTCTTTGGGCGATGTCTTTTGTTGGACGTTAATCAGGGATTTGGCTAAGGTATTTGGGTAGGTAAATGCAAAAGGGTTGGATTTCCCAAGAGTGTGAGTTACTCTCTTAATCGTCTCCAGGTGGGGAATTTTTATTTTATTGTTGGGTGTGTCTCTGGTCTTGTCTTTAAAGGGTCGGTAGAAAATTACGTTTGCTTTTTGAATTGCTTTCTCAATTATATGGTCAGGATACTTTAAAGATGAAAGTTGCTTGCGAATTAGTTCAAATTCTTTTTCCAGGAAATCTGGGGAACAAATTCGTAAGGCTCTTAAGAATAGGTTGCTAGCTACACCTATCTTGATAGTATTGTCATGATAGCTAAAGTAGTGAATATATTCACTACTTTAGCTATCATGACAATACTATCAAGATAGGTGTAGCTAGCAACCTATTCTTAAGAGCCTTACGAATTTGTTCCCCAGATTTCCTGGAAAAAGAATTTGAACTAATTCGCAAGCAACTTTCATCTTTAAAGTATCCTGACCATATAATTGAGAAAGCAATTCAAAAAGCAAACGTAATTTTCTACCGACCCTTTAAAGACAAGACCAGAGACACACCCAACAATAAAATAAAAATTCCCCACCTGGAGACGATTAAGAGAGTAACTCACACTCTTGGGAAATCCAACCCTTTTGCATTTACCTACCCAAATACCTTAGCCAAATCCCTGATTAACGTCCAACAAAAGACATCGCCCAAAGACTCTGGGGTATATGAGATCCCATGCCAGGACTGTGACCAATCTTACATCGGATTTACAGGTAAATCACTTCCCCAGAGATTAATACAACACAAACGGTCAGTTAGTTATGGACAACAGAACTCGGCTATTTTCAACCATATAAATGAACATAACCATAGAATAAACTGGAATATGTCACGTGTAATTTATAGCAGCAACTGCCGGTACAAGAGTCAAATGATGGAATCGGCCTTAATAAAAAGAGAAGCAGGTAATGAACATCTCAAAAGGGAATTGGACATCGGACATCGTCGACGCAGTGTTCATTCAACCAACGCCTAAGAAGATTAAAGGAAGATTATCAGCGGGGGTGACCTAAATTGGCTTACTTGTGGACGAATCTCTTGGTATAAATACCACCTTTTCTGTAAACTTTTCTCATTCATATACCTGAAGAGAGAGACAGCAGTCTCTGAAATATAGTACTTTTCTCTCTACATTTTGGTGTTTTTATGGGCTCCTTTTATTAGATGGAATTCTGTTGTTACAGAACATTTTTACCAGTCATATATATATATATATATATATATATATATATATATATATATATATATATATATATGTAAGTGTTACATAATATAAATATGGAATGTTATTCCATATATATAAAAAACTAAAAACTATCATTAATTAAAACAAGTGACCCAAGAGGTCAACCAGATTGCTTGCAGGAATGTGATCAGACCAGAGACGATAAAGTATGCTAAGATGGCGTATACAGTAAAATAGGCTAAGATGACGTGCCGTCACCTGTGGTCCCTCATTTGTTTTGAAAACATTAGTTCAAGCTTCCTGCTTGAGACAACTACCGCGACCTATAATTCAAACGGCCTACGTGATTTGTAATCTATGTCATCTGTATGTATTTCATATGTTCGAGCTACTGTCTGCTTCCTTTATGATTTGTAAATGAGATTGTAGTCAGAACAGAATTAGCCATCATCATTGGCAGAAGCGATCAAGCCATCGTCATTAGAAGACCTGTACATCTTTATCTAAGTTTCATCATGTAGATTTGAATAAGCCATCATCATTGGCAGGCCTGTACAAATTTCCTCTGATCTTCATCATGTAATCTCAGAGAATAGAAGTATCTTTTGTACTTAGTGTTTTCTACTAGAAGCTCACATCAGAAAGAGATCGAATGAAGTTATAACTATCATCATGAGTTTAACACATCGTCGTCATAACCAAAGAAGATACCGACTTCATAAGTTATCATCAAACCCCAAGACACTCCAATGAGTATGAAAGTGCATAACCAACCGACTTAGCGTAAGATTATCGCAAGTTTAACATAACCTCACAGGGCGCCTTATTGTACAAGGCAACAGCCCTTTCATATATATATATATATATATATATATATATATATATATATATATATAATATAATATATTATATAAAATCAATTCCAATAGCCTGTATCTGGGGCTATAACAACAGTTCACTGCAAAGCACATATCTTCCCATCTCGACGCTCCCGTGTGTGTGTGTGTGTGTGTGTGTGGCCTGCAGCTGAACAGACCTGTGAAACACGCTGTAGAAAGGCAAAACGTCTCCCAGTGGAAGACAAGAAAACTGACGACTACCATGCCCATTATAGTCCATAAGCGTCGTAAATCCTCGTAGACTCGTAGATTCTTTCGCATTCAGCTAGCACACAACATTCTTGTACTAGCTGAAGGACGTCTTGCTGGCGTAGGGGAACGATATTTATGGTTTTTCAGTATGTCAGTCATGTCACCGGTCAATTAAAGAAGAATTAACTCTAGACATACATCTGTCAAATAATGACCTCAAAATTCTAAGAAATACTAACTGAACGATTTCCAATTAAAAATCTGAAATTAAAATATCACTATTATGCATTTAGAATATGTAAGGACATTATGCTTACCTGTGGACTTTCTGGACAGGTGAGAGTGATATTTGAGTAGTTACCAGATACAAGTATGTAAACAAAAGGATTATTTAGGCGGCTGTTAGTGTTATATTTTCAGGCGGAAACAGGGGTTTAAGGCATTATGAATTAGACAGGTAATGTCTATCATATAATATATATATATATATATATTATATATATATATATATATATATATATATATATATATATATAATACATATATATATATATACATATATATATATATATATATATATATATATATATATATATATATATATATATATATATATGTGTGTGTGTGTGTGTGTGTGTGTGTGTGTGTGTATGTATAAGGATAACAGAACGCAAACCTTCTCAGAAGCAACAACAATGTTCATTGTCTTTTTCCTGCCTGTACACATGGAACAACTTGCACTTGTATCGAACTTATGTTTCGAGCTTCTCCAATACAGCAAATATTTCATCAAGGACTCCGATGATTTTTATGCCATATTGCATAAGTGGCTCACCAACAAGCTGAAAACAGAAAGCATTTTCTTACATATTTAAAAAGTACTGAGATGCAATTCTAGATAAGCATGCACTTAACCATAGTGATAACAAATGATTACCAAAAATATCCTTACTCTACTGTTTTTTATTTACATATTACAAATTTAATGAGAAAGAGAGAGAGAGAGAGAGAGAGGAGAGAGAGAGAGAGAGAGAGAGAGAGAGAGACCGGAAGTATAATATTATATGATATAATATGATGTAATGATATGATGATGTAAATTAATACAATATATATATATATATATATATATATATATATATATATATATATTATATATACATATTATTATAGTATATATATATATATATTATATATATATATATATATGTGTGTGTGTGTGTGTGTATATAAAATATATAATATATATATATATATATATATATATATATATATATATATATATATATATAATATATATATATATATATATATATATATATATATATATATATATATATATATATATATATATACTACAAAGACGAGGAGGTCGATTCACGCGCATCCCTTGCTTGTCCTTCGGTCTCCCTCGGGTCCTTTGTTTTAGTAACACCCTAGTTTGCGACAAAATATCAACCGGGCCGTACGTTAATACCAACCTTGCCTATCACACATATGTAACCATGCTTCTGAATTTGGGATAGGTAACCCTATTCAAAACTCTAACTTAGTAAATGAATTGAAATACAAATGCCTGACAGAAACACATCTAAGCAAACAGTTATTGATAAGGTATAACTGCACTTGAACACACTATCCAGTAACGTTAACATGTAGAATAGACCACGTCGACGTTCACCTTAAAAACTTATAGGACTCCAACACTGCTCTAATTTAAAAATATTTCAATACTTCACTGATGGTTTGTAATAATAATAATAATAATAATAATAATAATAATAATAATAATAATAATACTTTATGTACTTACAAATTTATGTTATGATATTATGGCATAAAAGCTATAGTCACTTTTGGATTATATAGAACACTGCTTATGCACTTTGAAAGGAACCACTCCCTCGAGTGACGACTGACGAGTCTCGAGACACTGAACTGACAGATCATGTGATGTGGGTAATCAGGGTTGCAAGATATTAGTTGGGTTTGTTAACAAACACGGTCCAGTGTTGCAAGTATGGATACAAAAGTATCCTTTAGATACATTTTGATGTTGCTGGTACGTTTTTACGATGCTAACCAAAAGGATACGAAATTGAATAAAAAGGTCAAAAATGGATACGTTTTACTATTTTTTTTTTCTTTTTAAGAATTAGATAATTTTTACATCCACATTGTTGCAGTCATTATTTTTTACAAAAAGTGAAAACCAATCAAAACTCTTAAATACTGCAACGCTCGCAATCGTATGATAGAGTAACCGTTTCTTGAGTGGGGGTTTGGGGGATGGGAGTGAACGCGTCCTGGGCTCCTGAGCGGTTGTGTTCAGGTCAGAGAGGATCGAGGGGCGGCGAGAACTCAGCTGAGCCTGGTGCAGAGCCGCAGACTGTGTACGACTGTACGTCACTGTACAATTACCATCACTAGGCAGCACATAGCACCTTGGCTGCCAGCAGGGTAAGAACTAATGAATACTAATAAATTAAAAATACTCTTCTTAACCACATCCTCATTAACTATGACGCTTTTTCAAAAGAGAATATATTGGATACGATTTAATATCTTATGTCCTCACAGTCATGAACCTGCATATATTATGGAAATGGAACATTTTATGGAACAGTGAGCTCCAAAACGGGTTTTCACAGGAATGCTTGCCTAACACAGCATAATCTTCCAAAATTTGTTTGTAGCACTTTCAGTTCACTTTGATGCAAAATAAAAGATTAATATATATATATATATATATATATATATATATATATATATATATATATATATGTGTGTGTGTGTGTGTGTGTGTGTGTGTGTGTGTGTATGTGTAAACTATAACTTGCGGAACATGATTAAAACTTGCTTTGCCAAAAAAAAAGGAAAAATTTCATGGGTTAGGATACATCATTGAATGACCTTTGCTATCCCAGTGCTTGGCTTGAAGTCTGAATTCTATGATCCAATCTAATCATGTGAAATTTTCTATTTATTGAAATAATCGTCACTGTCATATAGGAAAAACATCAAAGAAGTCACGACGAATGCCAAAGTTTTCTTCACTTTGTTCATTGATTTTAATATATATAATTATTTAAAGGAGAAATGGTGATAGAAAATAATATCTCGGATTACTTTTGGAAGCCTTTTTATTCAAGGTTTCTAGCACTCGACCTTTTGGAATAAATCCTATATCCTACTACTACTACTACTACTACTACTAAAAAGTGTAATTAAGGAGTATTGGTAGTATTTTATAATTGCCAGAGGTGGAGACTTTTTCACGAATAGCCAATTATCCATCGAGATGGAGGCAAGTTAATGACGTCGTAATTACGTCATTATATCTTCGGAAGACATTCCTCTGAGTTTCCTGGCGATGTCAACAAGAAGTCGGTGTTACTCTTATAATTATCAGAATTATGCAACTTTCGTAATATGGCAATAGTGAACACATTCTTCGAAAAGAAGAGAGAGCACTTGATAACATACAGGAGTGGCGGTAGATGCACACAAATAGATTACCTCCTTTACAATAGATCAAGGCTGGTGGAAGTTAGGAATTGTAAAGTTATCCCAGGTGACCACGTGGCCCCCCAACATAGGCTCCTTTGTATGGATTTAAAGATTAAAAGAGAAAAGAAAACGAAAACGAATGGGGTAAAGAAAATCAAGTGGTATAAATTGTTAGGGAGGGAAAATGATAAGAAGAGAGAGTTCAGGAGAAGAGTGCTGGGAGAGGTTGATCTGGGAATTGAAGATGTGGGAGAATGGTGGAGGCATAATGCATCAGTGATTAGAAGATATGGAAAGGAGATACTAGGGGAAACATCTGGAATAGTATGGGAGGAAAAGGAGAGCTGGTGGTAGGGAGAAGAGGTGGGGGAAGTGGTGAAGGGTAAAAGGGAGGCAAAGAAGAGATTTGAAGAGTCACAGCTGCAGGAGGACAGAGAAAGATTAAGAGAAAGGAACAAGGAAGTAAAAAGGGAGGTAGCTCAAGCTAAGGCAAGAGCATATGAAGAGGTTTATACTGAACTGGAAACCAAGGAAGGGTTGAGTAAGATGCTCAAACTGTCAAAAGTAAGAAATAAAAGAACAAAGGACATCACCCATATTAAGCAAATGAAAGATAGGAATGGTACGGTCGTAAAAAAGGAAGAAGCCATCCTGAAAAGATGGAAAGAGTATTTCGAACAACTGCTAAATGAAGAAAATGAAAGACTTGTAAGAGAGGATGGACAAGTAAACATGGGAATGGTAATGGGGATATCTAGGGATGAAGTGATACGAGCCTTAAAAAGAATGAGGAATGTGAAGGCAACAGGACCTAACTTAATCCCAGTCGAAGTTTGGAAAGCCTTAGGAGAGGAAGGGGTAGACATCTTGTATGATCTGATGGTAAAAATATTCGAACAGGAAAAGATACCAGAAGAATGGCGGAAAAGCATATTGATACCTATATTTAAAGGTAAAGGTGATGTCCGGGAATGCAGTAATTATAGAGGTATAAAACTAATGTCTCATACGTTGAAGATTTTGGAAAGAATCATAGATACCAGGCTGAGAGAGGAAGTTAGAATAGGGAAGGAACAGTTAGGATTTATGAAGGGAAGCGGCACAACGGATGGAATATTTTGCATAAGGCAGCTAATGGAGAAATTTAGAGAAAAACAACGAGACCTGCATCTGGTATTCATAGACCTTGAAAAGGCCTATGACAGAGTGCCAAGGCAAGAAATATGGAGATGTTTGAGGGAGAAGATGGTGCCGGAAAAGTATGTCAGAATTATTCAGGAGATGTACAGGAATGTGTATACTAGAGTGAGGAGTAGTGTTGGTGAGACGGATGGATTTGAGATAGGAGTTGGATTACACCAGGGGTCAGCACTTAGCCCATTCATCTTCAACATCATGATGGATGTAATGACCAGGAATGTTAGAGAAGCAGTGCCATGGTGCATATTATACGCGGATGACATTGTGTTGTGTTCAGAGGGGAAGGAGGAGTTGGAGGGGAGGTTGGAGAGGTAGAGGTGGAGAGCAGCACTTGAGGAGAGAGGAATGAGAATAAGCAGATCAAAAACCGAATATATGTGTTCTAGTGTTACTGAGGACGGTGGAAGTAGCATAAGATTGGGTGGGGAAGAAATAAAGAAAGTACAGAAGTTCAAGTACTTAGGGTCCGTATTGGAGGATAGTGGAAGCATGGACCAAGAGGTTAGACAACAAATTCAGGCAGGATGGAATAACTGGAGGGCTGCATCAGGGGTACTCTGTGACAAGAAGGTCCCTCTGAAATTGAAAGGAAAGTTCCATAGGACGGTGGTCAGACCAGCAATGTTATATGGAACAGAAACGGCAAGTATGAGGAAAACAGAGGAGAAGAAGATGGATGTAGCAGGAATGAGAATGTTGAGATGGATGTCGGGAGTAACAAGGGAAGATAGGATTAGAAATGAGTATATAAGAGGATCGACAAAGGTAGCTGAAATATCGAAGAAAATACAGGAAGGAAGGCTTCGATGGTATGGACACCTATTACGAAGGGAGGAACGTCATGTTGGAAGACATATGATGGAAATGGAAGTGCGGGGTAGAAGGAAGAAGGGAAGACCAAGAATGAGATGGCGTGATTGTGTAAGGGAAGATATGGAATTGAAAGGTATAAATGAGTACGAGGCACAAGACAGAAATCGATGGAGACGACTCATTCGCAATGGCGACCCCATATAAAAATGGGTTTAAGCTAGGAAGAAGAAGAAGAAGAAGATGCAACTTTCGTAATACCAAATACAGTAAAAAAAAAATTAGGTAGGGCTGTAAGATACCCTGTGACAAAGCGTCATCTTTCCAAGGTGCGTTGATAAATTTTCACTCTGGAAAAACACCGGGACGCATATTTCCGAAGTCTGGAAGAGTTTAGGGATGGGGAAAATTAGGACCAATCAAAGCGAGTGGAGCCGATCCATGGCGTCACAAGCCACGCCTTTTAACCACACTCGGTCTCATAGCCATTACTGACAGTCACAGTGCCGAAGAAAAACTTAATTTCACAATTTACGGCTTGTATGACCTATACATTTTAGTCAGATATATCTAAATATAATGCAGCACTAATTCAACAAACAATATATTCTTCAAATGAGATACACCGTGAAATATATTAAGTGTTATCGGGTTCTCCCGCATGGTAATAGTGCTCAGTGAATCTTAATTCCTGCTCGCAAAGTCGATATTTAGTGCATAATAATATTTTCATCGCGAGTTGCTAAATTATATACTTGAAAATTCGTGTTTAATGCCATTTAGAAAGAGTTGCAATAACACATGGGATGAATCAAACAATATACAATATGATAAATTGATGGTATGGCATAGGCGTAACTGCGGGGATGCACGTGCCCCCATTTGAAACTGGTGCCCCTATTTTGAGTTTATGTATGCTTGTAGTAAAACCTAAGTTTATTATTATTATTATTATTATTATTATTATTATTATTATTATTATTATTATTATTATTAATGTTAAAGTTTCTACATCAAGTAGTTTGGTTGTTTTTTGTCTACGAAGATAAGTGGAGTTTTACTATATTAACTGTAAGAAATAAATCAATTTTCTTTCTTTATCTCAGGAGTATACGTATTCGTTTTCCAAACGTTATGTAAGTGTGACAGAAATATAATAACCATATACAGAGAGCAATTTATGGCCAAAAAATCAGTAGATAATGTAAAATTTGGAAATTAAAATAGGATAGAAAATGAAAACTTCAAACACACACACACACACACACACACACGTGTATTATACAAAAATGTTATATATGTATAACGAAACAGTGTTAGAGGACTGACTGACATAGTATAATCAGTTGTTAAAACATCTGAATATGCGAAAATCCTATACAAACTCTGAGAAATAGTGCATTATTCCATAACGCAAATTTGGTTACACACACACACACACACACACACACACACACACAGAAAGAGAGAGAGAGAGAGAGAGAGAGAGAGAGAATGAATGTGCTCATCATTGTTGATATTGTATAAATCCACTGGTTATTCGTTTTAATTTGTCTTGCGCAGCTCCATCGTTGGTAATAGTCTCGTACAATACGTGCATGTGATGTGTTGACGTAATGCTGGCACGGATTAGCCGAGACAGTGCAGTTCCTGTTGGTAAATGGCAATCATTCTGTACGCGATCGTGTGAATAAGAACGTCACCAAGACACGGCAGGTATTTATGTTACAAGAGTTTCAGGCTCATTTCTATTTTTCTTTGTAGTAATGCTGTCATTCTTTCGTCCTTGATAGTTTAATAGCAAGTGCACAAACGCAAATTTTCAATGTTATAGGCAGTGTGCTCTAAGGAAAGGCTTGCTTTGCTTAGGGCCATTTATTTAGTGCTGTAAGAAGTTTTCACATACGTAAATTAAACATATCATAGAAATATGAAATGAATAATTCCAATATATTTTTTTTTTCTTTTTTACAATAAGCAAGTGTTAATTTTGATTCTCTTAATTATATTTTGTTTAGCCTACATACCAAGTGGCTTTATTTCATTGCCAAACCATTGCTATAATATCTCATTTGGATTTACAAGTGTGGTCAGAGGCTCATAATTTGTACTGAAAAAATATTTGAGCAAGTTTGTTATATAAAAACGTGATTCACAAATTGGTAGACTTAAATATTTTAAAACTGCCTTAATATCTTTGCCGCCCCCTATATCAGCTGTGCCCCCAGGTGCCACCCCCCCCCCCCCCCCCATTAAGAGACTCCTAGTTACGCCGTTTTGGTATGGTAAAAATAATGGTATATGACCTGTAATTAGCACTACAGAATACAGCCAGGAGCCCAAGAACTTCGCAGCACTTCGACTCCCATCAAGAATCTTGAACTTTGAAAGTTACGACTCTTTTAAAAGCATGGAGCATGGAACGTTTTTCAGGCGTTACTGCCTGTTGTTTCAGGCTATAAAAAGGTATTATGTACAGAACTAAAAATGATAATAGCCTTATGCTTAAAAGAAATGTGGAGGATACAGTTTTGATGACAAATTTATACACCCTGTATGGGGATAGTGCCGTCAGTACACCTCATTCGGTGCAATGTAGGCATTACTTTCGGCGCCTAGCTGCAACTACTTTCATTAATTTTACTGTTACCTCCGTTCATATTCTCTTTCTTCCATCTTATTGTCCACCCTTTCCTAACGATTGCTTCATAGTGCAACTGCTCTGAGGTTTTCCTTCTGTAACACCTTCCTAACCTTTTACTGTCAATTTCCGTTTCAGCGCTGAATGGCCTTAGTTGCCCCAGTGCTTGGCATAATGCCACAAATCTATACGTAAAAAAACAAACAAAAAACAAATCTATGCACTTAATTGAAGGCATACATTTGGCAATTGAGTGTAGGCTTGTATGAAAAAATAGTAGTATACTTATATACTACCGTTAACCCTGGCTTTAATTAATACATGCTGAATATTTGCATAAAATATTCTGTTAAAAGACTTGGGAAAAAAGCGTCATCCATAATTACTTTAATGCATATCGCAGTTCTAATAAATTTATGCATCAATTCTGCTCTAGTTCAGCTTAGTAAAAAGTCTACTGTAACTCCGTAAATAGGTAGTATTCTGTACTCCTATAATTGCTAAAAGTGTTACGTACCAATGAAATACTCATTTTGATTGCACACAATGACTGACAAGTACGAAAGGTTTGCTAAATATATTAAATAAATTAAATAATCAGTGTTTTCTCTGTGCACGATGATTTTTAAGCAAAAATCACGTAAGGGCTTACTAAAAATATTCAATATTGAATTATATTATCACTTTTTATTTGTTTGTACACAATGTATGAAAAGTAAAAACCAAAAGCAAAAGTTTTTCAATAAAAAATGAAAAGTAAAAATCAAAAGCAAAAATTGTTCAATAAAAACTTTTTATATATTCGTACACAATGATGACGGACCAATCAGATAAGAACATCTGAAAGGTTTTATGGAAACGGAATCCACCCCAAAAAGGCAATTATTTACTATAGCTTATCAAGTACACCTTGAAAAACAACCATATTCAGATTAGCTATTGACAGGATGAGTTTGTCACGTAACTATATTTGGTTACAGTAGCTAACGTAGGTCACCGAAACAACATTACCGTAGATTTCCTTAAGGGCACATTAGCTCTTGAAATAATCTAATGAATGAAGCTGATACTGTGTCCCTGTAAACAGTAGGGACTATATCAGTCTGATTTCTGATTTCATGGCCTGGTAATGATCAGTACATTGCTTTTATACAATGTACAGTAATATGCATTCTTACGAAATAGCATATGTCCATAGAAATCTGTTGTGAAAGCCTACTCCCTCTTTTTATCTTCCCCTACAAACAGGTCAGATACCATCATTTTTACCATCTTGTATATCGTTTGATTCATCCCATGAGTTATCGCAACTCCTTATAAATGGCTTTAAAAATGCATTTTCATGTAAATAATTTAGGAATTCGCGATATTTACCAAGAGGGAGAAGCCAATAACGCATAATATATTTCACAGTGCATCTCATTTGAAGAATATGTTGTTGTTAAATTAGTGTTGTATTATGTTTAGATATATCTGACTAAAATGTATATGCCATACATGCCGTAAACTGTGAAACTGAGAAGAAATTATTTCTTCGGCATCGTGACTAGCGGTAGTAATGGATATAGGACTGAGGTGTGAGGAGGGAGCTAAAAGGCGTGGCTTGTGACGTCATGATCAGCTCCACGCGCTCTGATTGGTCCTAATTTTCCCCATCCCTAAACTCTTCCAGACATGGGAAATATGCCTCCCGCTGCCGCCAATGCGGAAACAGAAGAATATATTTCTGGTGATTAGAAATATATTTCTCGTTATAATGTGGTTCATATCCCACAATAAGCTGGGGGTCCCGTTTCTAAGTAACCAATTGGTTCCTAGCCACGTAAATAAAAATCTAATCTCTCTGGCAGGCCTTAGGAGAGCTATTAATGAACTCAGTGGTCTGGTTAAACTAAGATATACTTATCTATTATCTTGGATGAAGTTACCGCCCGATTCCTAGTTACGCTGGCTGCGATCCATGATTGCCAACCGATTACAAGTTTCTGCAACTTGAGCCTGTTTCTGTCTCCTAACTAGGAACTATTGAGTCATACCGAAAAGTGTGCTTTTGTAAAAACGTGTTAGGTTTGTGTATCTTCCTCCTGCAAATAATACATTTGTGTTGAAGACTTTAACCTTTTTATATTTCTGACAACATTCAAACAGGTGCTCAGTTTTCGTGTGTAAAAAAAAAGAGAAAAAAAAACTAGGGCTACACTTTTCCTGTCACGCTTTTCCTAATAATAATTCTTCCAGGAAAAGTATATAAAAAACATACATCTGCAGCGAAAATGAGAAAAAGCAGACAAGATGGAACAAGAAGTAAAACATCCACAAAAGCCACTAGTGCACCATTTCTTATCTTTCAGAGAAGCCTTTGCAGTGGAGAATATAAAAAATGGCCATCTAGGAGTCTCTTGTGCAGAACTTCCTCTCGAATATTGCGCTCAATAACATGAGTAACTCATTTTCTCCCCTTCAGTTTTAATCGCCATCCAGTAGCGAAAATCAAAAACAAACATTTTGCAACAGAAGTCGCTTCTAACAGGAATCTTTAAAAGTGTATAAGCGGATCCCGTCATCACCTCTCTCTCTCTCTCTCTCTCTCTCTCTCTCTCTCTCTCTCTCTCTCTCTCTCTCTCTGGCAACACGTGAGAGACATGCTATAATAAATTCCACGGTTTTTCATGAGCCGAATAAATAAGAAATTGGGAAAAGAATGATATAGCAAAAATAAACAAGTTTTGTAACGGAAGAGAGAAGAGAGAGAGAGAAGAGAAGAGAAGAGAGAGAGAGATAGAGAGAGAGAAGAGAGAGAGAGAGAGAGAGAGAGAGAGAGAGAGAGAGAGAGAGAGAGAGAAGGAGGAAAAAAGCGAAGTTACATATATATGCAAATATGAGTCTATAGCTATAACTGTAAAACAAATGAGCATGGCTAAAACAGTGATAAACAAAAGCCATTTCGTTAATTATAAACAATGTCTCTCTTTAGCGAATGTGTTAATAACTATACTAACTTTTTTTTAATATTTCAAAATGAGATGCTTTAGTATCTTACCTTCAATATCATGGCTAATTTTATTTGTAAAAAAAAATTATCAAGATTTTGTTTACAAGACAAACAATTTAATTCTCAGTCAAGTAGGTTTTAAATCCTACTTTTCTTTTATTCATTTATGGTATTGAATGACTTTTCTTTTTCTCTTAAATCTAACATTTGGAAGTTCCACTGATCTTATTAGTCATTGGTATTTTTTTCAGAAGCAGGTGTAATAGCAGTAGTTAAATAAGATGGTTATTTAGGACGTGGTAAATAGTGCGATATTGTTATACCACCCTCTAATACTGTACGATTTATTTATCGATGAATTTTTAACGCCTCTTGTAGAATATTATATATATATATATATATATATATATATATATATATATATATATATATATATATACATATTTATATATATATATATATATATATATATATATATATATATATATATATATATATATATATATATTATATTTATATCTATATATATATATATATATATATACACACGACGAAGTTCATTGTCAATGTCAAAGTTTCGCGACGCATCAGAAGTCACATTTTCACGGCTATGAGATATATTTTATAAACACTAGTATCTAAATATATTTTATGATGATAAGCTATGACAACAGCTCATTATGAAGGAAGAACACTTAAAACAAACAATATACTCATAGACAAACACATTGAAATAAAATAAGTTCACTAAAACTACAATATAACCTACCTATATGAAATAAAGAGTATAACTAACTCAAATACATGAAAACACAGCAAGAAAAACCAGTTACCAAGCTAAGCTATGAACAATTGTAAAGAAGACGGTTGAGTATCTAACGACCGTATAGTATTTTTTATGATTACGGATTCTAAGATGCTTAAATTTTTGAAGTCGGTCTTTTACTCAGATCAGGGATCCAGTAACGACAAAAAAAATTAATTTCGCCTATATTATAAGTTTCTTATCAACGGTAATAAGAATATAGATTAAATATTAATATAGGCAGTAATAAGAAATTAAACCTTCTCGGAAAAAATGCCCTTGACTTACCTTAATTAATGATGCATGGTGAATACTGACACTTGACAGTTTTAAAAATAATATGTTTTCTTTTTCTCGTCGGTCTATTCATCTTTTTTCTTCCTGTATAGATCTTTGAAACTCCCGCTATTTTAAACATTTGCTTGTTTGATCCTTTAATGCATTTAGTTACCAGTTTTTAACGCCTTGTACATATTATGATGAGCTATGCTGCTTTCATATTTTCCTTACTTATTTTGCTGTTCATTTATCTAAAAAGATGACAGTCTTTGCCTAAGGTATAAAATAAAGTCTTTCAAGTCTCAAGCTCCTAGAAAGAGTCCACTGCTTACAAAACATGTTTTATGGAAACATATTTTCTTTACCATAAATAACTGATTTATGTCTACTCATGAATGAAAAAAAAAGTCATTAATATGATAACGAATTTATTAATACCGCAACAGATTGTACCGTAAACATAACCACGGAATGCAAATTGGCTGTATTGACCGTCTAACCCGTTACTCATACTTTGGCAAGAGCATCACTTTATATTCATATATTCATTGGTCCAAACTATCCTATTTGGCTATGTAAATATTCATTATACTATAGGTAACAACAAACGACAAACCAATCCACGTAATATATGCAATGGAGTCACTAAACCGATCGAAACTGCTACTGTACTTGAGTAACATAATACAATCAGTACTTTAAACGACGTGTCATAGTAAAGTAAAAATACACATTTTGCATATATTTCACACTGATACGAAAGCGCTTTAAAGTCGCAAGTGTGGTGCCCAAAAGACAACTTATGGGAGTGATTCAAATATAAATAGCCATCACACTTAATGGCACCTCGACTCTTAAATCAGAGCCACTGAAATATTATTATTCATAGCCGATGTCAATGGTCATAATGATAGTCAGTCAATTAAACATAATAATAAACATAAATTGATGCATTATTATATATAATATATATATATATATATATATTATATATATATATATATATATATATGATATATATGTAAAACGATATCATAAATCTTTCTAACAATGATAAATGTGAAGATGAGAAGTCGTGGGGAGAGACAGGTTTCGATGTATTGTTTTCGAATCACACTCTGATACAGTGATGTCTGTCAAAGCAATGCGAAAGACATAACAGGAAATGAACGAAGTCACATGACGATCTGTTATCAATTTATTAAATACTGCTATTAATATTTACAATCATAGAGATAATATTTACTCTTGTCACGAGTCGGATGCGACTCTTGATTATTTTTAATATAATGTAATCTATTATTATTTTTACATTACAAGAACTGACTCATTTTTGTGTTTTAAAGTTGTGAGTGCGCGTGTTTGTTCAACATGCTAGTACAGTGTGGCATTGTTAGCTGCTCTGATTCATTAAAGCACAGCTTTTGTTACTTGTGTAAGCATTCACACGTTATTCTCTTTTTGTATGGAAGCTAAAGAAACAATAATAATAATAAAAAAATCGGGAATGAGTCCCACTTGAACACATCGCTTTTAACCCACCATGGTGGCTTTTAAGAAAGCATCACAACATGGTGGCAGTATTGTCCATGGAGGAATAATAGAGGGGGGACCGCGTATTTTGTCGTGGTTGAAGTAAGTTTCTGACGGACCAATCAGCAACGAGGTGGAAGAGGTCAAGGGTTATCTACCCAAAAGAATTTTCATACGGGATTTAATAAAATAGCAATTTTGTTTCTTTTTCTTAATGTGCAATGATTCAAGTCAATTTTACTCTATATGAATTACTATTATTTCATCTTTAAACATGATAAGAAGAAAATATAATTAATGTGCTGGAATACTATTTATGACAATCCTGAATAGGCTATGTTCATAGCCATTATTTTCTTATGTTGTCTTGCAATAATTGAAGTTAATGTTTTAATTTTCACCAAATAATATTAAGGAATTTTACATGTTGTTAATTAATGCAAACATTAGAAAGTTAATCAAACTATAACATATGCTTCAAAATTGTATTCATGTTGAACGACTTCTGAATTCTTGTCGTTCGCGCCATAATTCACCTGCACTACTGTGAACAGAAACCAGATTTCGTTCAAAAGTAACAATAGAACAATATATTTTAATAAATAATGCATATATGAGAGTTATCATGGAAAGTTCACATTGATATATATAAATATCTTAGGTTACTGAATATATTAGAGTTAATCAGTATATCATAACAGCTGACTCATACTACTCTTTTCTCAGATTGCTTAAGAGATAAAGGGAAATAAGGTAAAGGTTAAAATGAAAGCCTGCATTTTTTTTCTGAAACATAACCTTCAAATAACAATTTGCTGATAGCTTTGGGAAATAATAAGTGACTCTACTCAGCTATTCTCCTCATCTGTTGACAAAAGATACTCGAGGGATGTTTATGATATTATAAGACTATTTAAAGTATTATTTTTTCTATCAATGTCTAGTTCATTTACTCATTAATGCCAACCTAAGTTCACATAAACCAAAAAACACGGAGGTAACAGAATAATATACAAAACAACTAGATAACGAGACAAATCCCCATTACAGACAAAGGGGCACCACTAATGTTTTGAGTGGATAACAGCACTGGATAAGCCTGCCCACTCCCATCGATTCTTGCTTCACATCCAGTACATGCAAGGGCCCGTTGCGAGGTCTCCATGTATCTATCATCCTAGATATTACTGCTCTTCGAGCAAGACCTAGCGCATCTTATAACGATAACAAACAGAAAACATCTCTATAAGAAGTGTATATCTCAAAAGGTATACTCAGTGTGAGATGAGAGCGCCCGACGCATTCAATTATAAATTCCACGTTAAGGTAATCACTGCTATCGATAACACACATGTAGAACTCTTAAACTTTGCCTGCATTATGGATAAGATTCCCCCACGCGTTTGCTAACAATTCCCGTTACATTTGTAACTGCTTACACGAAGAAAAAGACATCTCCCTGAAGATTGATGGTATCGCATGTTGTTGTACGAGAATAATGAACACTGATGGAGGGAGGAAGCTGTATCCTGCTGCGTGCTTTCGTCGACGTCTGTCAAGAATTCATCACCAAGGAAAAGCAGGAAGGAGTTATGCATGTTGAAGAAAAACCGAACCTGTTTCTAATTGCTCTCGTCATCCTGGTTTGTAGATTACCATAGCCATTAGATGTCTGTATAACCTACAGTCATAGTCGTGTTAATAAATAATATCGACCCATTACTTCAAAGGACATCCAGCTGTGAGCGTGACAATCTTCCGGAGATTCTCCCATATATATCAGATAAGTATACTTAATTTTTAGTCTTTGTGGTTAAGCAGTGGTGTAGCCTAGCACAGCAACCTGCGTCCTAAAGTCGGAGATCTGATCCGGAAGTTTTAACCCCGTAGACTTGTTAACTTTTTCTTTTCCTTTGGAAGTGAAAATATTAACTTGTGTTCTTTTCTTGTTGAGAGAATTTCATTTATTTTTATACCCATATGAGGTTGCGTTGAAGAAATGCATACTCACATAATTCCTTTGGGAGATCAAATATAGGTAGCGGTAGTAATAAGCGCAGATCCAGAAGAAAAAAACCAAAGCTAATGTAAACATTGTTCAACCGCAAAGCAGTTAATCAAACACAGAAATTTCGAACTGTCAAGGAAAAAACCATGACAACCTAGTGGTCTGTAAGGGAAAGACTGATACTGCTGAGTTGCATGTAAGTAATATGCTTAATACATTGGCTGATCAATTTGCTGTTCAGGGAGATACAAAGTAGTGTGAAAGCAATTATAATTCATCAGTTTTAGATATGACTAGATAACTCACATTCATTTATAGAAATACAGAGAACGACCTGTAGTTAAAACAGTTAGTAAGCCTCATAAAACTTTTACCTTGTTTCTAGATACTGATAGTCCTCGTAACTTAATGGATATAAATTTTCATCATTTGCTGATTTTCCCACACAGAAGATTAATGTTCTGCTGGCAGGCATAGGAAATAGATTAAATATAGTTGATACTGTCAGAAACCCGTATAAGATAGGTAAAATGATTTCAGCTAATAGTCATTCAATAGTCAATAGTCATTCTGGGATATCCATCTATGTCTGAGAATAATTTTGTTATGGTTCCAGCAAAGCGTAGCATTTTTATTGAGGGGAGATTTATAAAATCCTCTCATTCTTTGAAAATAAACTCTGAACATAAGAACATACCAGAGGGACCAATTTACTTACATTGAAGAACCAATTAGTGTTTGGTATATATAAAAAATGAATAAGGCAACAAAACATAACTCCTTTTCACAAGTAATTGTGAAAACCGTATATAGAACCAAAAGTACCTTCAAATATCCTTATAATTGCTAAAGATTTTATCTGGGTGCGAGGTTATCGTATTAAATGAATCAATGAAGGTTCATGGTTTATCTGCGACAGAAGCACTTTACACGGTTGATAGCAGCCATCAAGAAATAATGATTGAGGTTTTTCAATCATCTAAGTAAAGAGTTGTAAATAAATGAAAATACACCCTTGATGGGTGTTGAGGTATATCATCATAGGATACTGTCAGTAGCAGAAGTAGAAAATGATCACCTAGCCATGATAATGTTATCTTGAATTCAATAAAAGATAGATTGGTATAGGACATAAGGAGTTACCTTCAAAACAAAGAGATATATTCACTATTAGCAGTATTATTTAGGTTAAAACTGGTGTAACTGAACATCAGATAAGATTGAGGGATCCAAATAAGATCGTTTATGTTCATTCCTACAGACTTTCCATGAAGTTCCAAATCAAATAACGGATGAAATGGAGAAAATGCGTAAAGACGGCGTAATAAAGAAATCTGTCAGTCCATATAATTTACCGTTAATTGTCGTCCCCAAGAAAGATCGTACTTGGAGGATTTGTGTGGATTTTAGAAAATTCAATGAGAAGACAGTTCCAGCTTGTCTTGTGATGATATTATTTTATCTGTTTTAGGTCAATATTCTTATTTTACTTCATTAGATCTGTTAAGAGGTTTCCATCAAATTCCTTTGGAGGAGAATAGTACACAAAATACGGCACTTAGCGCCTACAAGGACCATTTTTAGTTTTTGGAGATATGTTGTGTGACCTCCTTTATTCTTATATGGATAACTTAGTTATCTTTTCACATACACTTAAGGAATATCTTATGAAATTAGAACTAGTTTTCTAAAGGGTAAGACAGTATAACTTAAATGTGAAGTTATCAAAAGGTAATTTTTTCAAGGAAGAAAGTAATCCTACCATTTAGGGGTCAAATTCGCTGTTCCTTGTGTGTGTTTGTTTATCTTTCTTATTTTCAGTTTTTTCGTTCGACAAATTTGCAAACAGAAGTTTCTCTACTTACAGAAGCAGAGATTTTAAAAAACTAAAGGAATAAATTTCTGCACGTCACGTGAATAGTGTATTGTGCCCTCAACTGTTTGTGGAGTGAGTGCTTAGGAAACAGGAACCAGGTAGGAACCTTTTTGACAAGTCTGAAAAAAATGAGTTTATCTGCTTACAGAAGCAGAGATTTTCGACTTTCTGAAAATTAAATGGGGCCATATCCCATAAGATATGTTTTATTTATTTACGGTCCCTCTTTATCCCCACCCACCCATTTTTTTCACAATCTCTGCTTCTGTAAGCAGATAAACGGCTTTTTTTTTCATTGCTTTCCACCATTCAACTTGTATATGATAAATCCTAGTGCTGATCTTGATTTTACTTAATGCAGTGAATTTGAACCAATAAACTGTAGGATTGCCAAGAAAAATTGTATATTTAGTTTTGTTGTATCAAAGGACGGTTTAAATGTAATATATTATAAGATTACAGTAATAGAAATATTTCCTTAACCCACCTCAGTGAAAGGTGTTCATCAGTTTCTAAGCAGGACCTCTGACTGATCTGGCAAGAAAAGGAACTGATTTTAAATGGCATGTCCAACATCAGTCTCCTTTTAACACTAAAAGAGAAACTACTGTCCTCACGAATTTGGACTTTTCCAGATTATAATAAGCACTTTTACATTACTACTGATGCATCTGATTATTGGGCAGGGCAGTGTCCTGCTGCAGTGGAAAAATGATAAATTACACCATACAACATTCTATTCTATGAAGATAAAACCCGCTGAGAGTAAATATAGGTAAAGAAGCCCCAACCATTGTAAATTTCTTATGCAATTCTAAATATATCATATATGGATATAAGGTCAACGTGTTGACAGATCGCAGTCCTCTGTGTGACTTCTTCAAGAGCTTTGATTTTAGTCCCGAAAGGACAGAATGGCATATGATTATACAAGATTTTGGACCTAAAATAGGGTATGTTCCTGGCAAGACTAATATAATTGCTGGACATTATCCAGGAACCCAGTGCCATCTCATACACATAATCTCTCTGGATTTGATGATGATATATTTACATTACAGTCGGTTAATGCTACTAAAAAGAGTCAAATCATCTCAGAATCTCCTGATGTTTCTGCAGATGACTTAGTAGACTGGAGTCATGATGTTCTACCCAGAGAAAAAAAATGCTGGATGAAACGCTTAGTAAAATAACAGAAACTCTGAAAAGAGATGAGAATATAGAAGCACTTTAAAATTGATAACAAAATTATTCAAAAGTAGAGGAAATTAAATATTGTAACGTTCCTGCGAAGACTATAAGCAACATCTATATTAACACGAATCAGATAGTTATCCTTAAGAAAATACGCCCATTGTGATGAAATGGTTACACACAAACAAAATTAATACGCACCCAGGCTTTTCTACCATGCTTGTAAAGGCACGAAACATGTTTTACTGGATTTCATTGCCATGGAATATCCATAATTACATTAAATCTTGCGAGGTTCGTCGCAAGAATGAACATTATGTTAAACATAGTGGTAAGTACTCAACCCATTCCCCAGAAACCATTTGAAAGGGTGCACATAGACTTGTTAACAGGCTTTTATGAAACCATGATAGTGTCATGGTAGTCGCTTTATAGCAAAGAATTTTAAGTTAAAGGAAATGAAAATGTATCTTCTTCAAGTAGGTCTGCAGCAAGGAGGCATTCGCGTATGTGTTGGAGGCGCCTGTTCTCATGATTGCTCGAGAATCTCCCAAGCGTGTTGTGGAACGCAACACGCGCCATCACGTCGTCAGAAACTCCGCGTGTTATGATGCAACAATTCGTCGAGATCCTTCTAAAAAGTTCTTGTCGTCTCGGGAGTCTGTGACGTTCGCTGGTAAGCCCGCCCCGCCCCCAGATCGCCGTATATATATACATACATATATATATATATATATATATATATATATATATATATATATATATATATATATATATGCCCTGAGGAAGTAGAAGAGATGAGATCAACAGTGAGATCAGTGAGAGATCATCAGAGAGAGATAAGGGATTAAGGAAGAGACGAAGGATAAGAGAGGAAGAAGACGCACAAGAGTGTGATTGGAATCGAGTCAAGTTGTCCACCGTCAAAGAGAGAGCGACAGAGATTTTCAGATGTTGAGCAAGCCTTCAGAGAAGAAACGTCCTACAAGTTGATTTTGAGGAGTAACCTGCCCTTCAAGTATCAGGAATAAACATTGCTTTCTGCAGTACGAAGTCAAGACGACGTTTGAAGTTCTACGGTTCTCCTTTGTGAAGCCATCGCTTCGAGCATTGATTTCCGACAGCAGTAAAACTGGCCAGTAAGTATTTCATTAACTCACTGTTTCCCCAGTTCATGTATTGTAAGATTTTATTTTTGTTATGCAAATAGGAGAAACCATTCTGCATTTATCTTTGTTAGTAAGCTTGTAAATAAAATTTCGTTCTGTTTGGTTTTCTTTCTATATTCATATCCCCAGTTTCAACTGTTGGTGTTGAATCTTTTTGTTTATTATATTTAAGAACCTGTAGCGGACCTCGGTGTCCGTGACAGATGGGTAACAAACATTTACTTGTTGTCATAGATGCTTCAACAACGTTTGCTGAAATTTTTTCATTGAAGAAGAAAACAGCACAAGAGTCTGCTAGGATTCTTTTAAATGGTTTGATTTACTGACATGGTATACCTAGTATCTTAATTTCAACTTTAAAAAAGTGACTCAGGTGGTGAGTCCAGTAATGTTTTTCTAATATCTTTGTGTTCATCCTGAGATATGAAAAAGATTAATACATTAGTGTATCTTCCTGAATCTAATGAGTTGGTAGAAAGAGTGCACCATATAATTTTGGATATACTTTCGGTTACTTGAGGTGGCATAGGAGGTAACTGGGATTTAGCAATTCCATCAGTAGCTTGTACAATTTACACAGGGCATCATTTATCTATTAAAATATCTCCTTACGAAGATGTTTATGGTATCAGAATGAAGTCGGTTTTTGATGTATTGAATTCCAATTATGCATAAAAAAAACACAGTTGATGTTAGCAAAGTAAGGTTTGACATTTTTCAAATTATTTTATATTCAAAAACAGTTATCAGATGGCAATGTTGTTATAAGGGGAGATCATGACAAAACGGCAAAAGATTATAAGCCTTATGAAGTTGGTGACAGAGTTTATGTGAAAATTAATGTGAGAAAAGGATTAAACTATACAAATTTACCATATACAGAAAACCAACGTTCTCACTTTCATATATTCACTACTTTAGCTATCACGACATTACTATCAAGATAGGTGTAGCTAGCAACCTATTCTTAAGAGCCTTACGAATTTGTTCCCCAGATTTCCTGGAAAAAGAATTTGAACTAATTCGCAAGCAACTTTCATCTTTAAAGTATCCTGACCATATAATTGAGAAAGCAATTCAAAAAGCAAACGTAATTTTCTACCGACCCCCTAAAGACAAGACCAGAGACACGCCCAACAATGAAATAAAAATTCTTCACCTGGAGACGATTAAGAGAATAACCCACACCCTTGGGAAATCGAACCCTTTTGCATTTACCTACCCAAATACCTTAGCCAAATCCCTAATTAACGTCCAACAAAAGACATCTCCCAAAGACTCTGGGGTCTATGAGATCCCATGCCAGGACTGTGACCAATCTTACATTGGATTTACAGGTAAATCACTTCCCCAGAGATTAATACAACACAAACGGTCAGTTAGGTATGGACAACAGAACTCGGCTATTTTCAACCATATAAATGAACATAACCATAGAATAAACTGGAATTTGTCACGTGTGATTTATAGCAGCAACTGCCGGTACAAGAGTCAAATGATGGAATCGGCCTTAATTAAAGAGAAGCAGGTAATGAACATCTCAAAAGGCTGGTGGATCTCAGATGTCGTCGACGAAGTTTTCATTCAACCAACGCTTAAGAAGATTAAAGGAAGATTATCAGCGGGGGTGACCTAAATTGGCTTACTTGTGGACGGATCTCTTGGTATAAATACCACCTTTTCTGTAAACTTTTCTCATTCATATACCTGAAGAGAGAGACAGCAGTCTCTGAAATATAGTACTTATCTCTCTACATTTTGGTGTTTTTATGGGCTCCTTTTATTAGATGGAATTCTGTTGTTACAGAACATTTTTACCAGTCATATATATATATATATATATATATATATATATATCTATATATATATATACTATATATCATATATATATATATATATATATATATATATTTATATATATATATATATATATATATATATATATATATATATATATATATATATATATATATATATATATATATATAAATAATATATTTATATATATATAATATATATATATATAGTATATATATATATATATATATATGTTACAAAGTGCCAAGTATCTGGTTACCATGCATCAAACATTACCTCACAAAAAGCCAGACACCTGAACCCTCATAACACGTTTAAACGACTGAATACTCTAAAGGCAACAGTGATCCCTTAACACTTACCAGTATTGCAGAAAATCAGACTAAGTTCATCAAAAACAGGGTGGTGAGGTAATCTTGTAAGTAATTAAATTAATCAAAGGGCATCACTCCTTCAACAACTTTAAAACTCTAAGTATTTCCCTGATTTCAGAAGTCTAAGTACTTCCCTGGTTCTAAGTCACTTCAAGTTACTTGAAGGAAAGCAAATCAATTACCACTCTATGTCTCTACCTATCATCAATATAGTCATAATCAAATATAATTATACTGGTGTAATAATTAAAAACACTTTATAAAATTTTAAATACAAAAATTTATTATCAAATTCAAAATTTATAAGTGAAATTCACAATATCAGGGAAAATTACTGTTACTTGAAAACAAAGTAAAGTTTAATTAATTCTTGAATCAAATTAAGTAAAATTAAATCAAATTAATTTATCACAAAATTCAAGAAAATTAATTCAATTGACATTCAAAAGTGTTAGGCAATAATTGAAAATTTGAAATTAATTCACAAGTACTAAATAATAATAAAACTTGAAAAGAATTCTAAGTAAATACAAATTAATTCACAAGTGTTAAATTTAAATGTGTAATGATAAAGCAATGAAAATAACTAAGTCAATTAAATTGTGAATGCAAACGAAAATATAAAATAAAAAGACACACTTCAATAAGAAAATGAACAAGTGCACAAACAATGGAACAGACTCAAACACAAAAAAAATCAGTAATGTGTAAAAGTGTAAATCTTTTTCACTCAAAAACACTCTAACCAACAGTTTTTACCAAACCTTCACAACCATCGGTTATTAGTTAACCACAGTTCCTATCAATTATTAGTTAAACACAATTCCTATCCGTTATTAGTTATTAGTTAACCAAACACTTTTCTGATTAACTTTTTGTTATTAGTTAAACACAGTTCCTAACCATTATTAGTTGCAACTAATAAAAATATAACACACTTCACCTTGGTATACCAACTTCTTTCTCTGCTGCAGTCTTGTCTTACACAATTTCACAAAAACCAGGCGCCGTTACGAAATAATGTCTGTTCAGATTCCACAAAAGAAACTAAATAACACTAAATAAATTCTAAGAAATATCAAACATGAAATTCTAAAACGTTATGAGTGACCAATTTACGTTACGTTAATATAATCTCAATGATGTCGCATGAGAGAGAGAGAGAGAGAGCGAGAGAGATGTTAATGCCTCGAGGTCTTAAGATAGAATGAAATCTCTTCCTTTACGGAAAAGCTGGAGAGGGCAGATGTCAAAACGTTCTTGGCACGAAAGCTTCTCGAAAGTTCTGAAATCTGATGCAATCTCACATACAAAATGTGCAATACCCACGTGGGACTTTACAAAGATATACGCGTACGAGTCCAGTCTGTTAAAAAAAGAAAGACGTACTCGACTCGATCGAGACGGAGAAGTCTTATCACGTACGATGACAGATTCTCCAAAACACAAGTGAAGATTTGAGATCGCTTATCAAGACGCGTTGACAGATTAGGGAAGCAAACTGAGATCTCTCTCTTTTTACATTATATACATATTCTTTTACATTAAGTAATGCAAAATCTGAACACACATTTTAAAACATCCTATTCTAAGCTATCTAGGAATCTGAAAAAATGTTACACAATTTACAAGACATTTCAAAGAGGGGAAACATGCATTTTGAAAGTAGCAATATATAATATACCTCCCCCCAGAAGATTTTTTATCACGGTGTTGAATCCAACGATTCGCAACGAGATAAATAATCAGCAACTACATTGTTTTTGCCACTAATGTGCTGCACTCTTAAGTTATACTGTTGCAGGCACAAAGACCACCTGGTCAGTCTTTGATTATGATTTTTCATTTTCTGGATAAATGATAGTGGATTGTGATCAGATAACATTAAAATTTCTTCATTCCAAGGTCTATTCACATACACTTAAAATTTTTTCAATGCAGTGATTAAGGCTAAAGTTTCCTTCTCGATTGTCGAATATACTTTCTGATGTTTTTTTCAATTTTGTAGACATGAAACACACAGGATGGTAGATATTATTTTCATCTTCTTGAAGTAGAACAGTTCCAACACCACAGTCTGACACATCAACTTGTATCAAAATTTCTTGTCGAAGTCTGGAGCTTGAAGTACTGGTCTTGAAGTTAAAATGGCTTTTACCTTCTCAAAGGATTCTTGACACTCTGGAGTCCAAATAAACTTAGCTTTGGGACTAGTTAAGTCTGTCAAGGGAGCTACTACGGCTGAGAAATTTGGGCAAAAACGACGATAGAAACCAGCCATGCCTAAAAATCTCTGTAGCTGTTTCCTGGTAGTAGGTGGGGTAGCCTTACGGATACCTTCTACATTAGCATTTACTGGAGCAAGAAAGCCTTTCCCAACTTCAAACCCAAGATACTGTACAGTTGCCTTTCCAAACTCACTCTTCTCTAGGTTGACTGTTAATCCTGCTTCTTGTAGTTTCTTGAAAACTTTCCTCAAAATCTTCAGATGTTCTTCCCACGTTGTAGAGTAAATCACGATATCATCTAGGTATACACCTACTCCTTCTATTGATCCTAACAGTTGATCCATCACTCGTTGAAATGTTTTTTGCCGGCAGAACAGTATACTGATACAGTCCAAATGGAGTAATAAAAGCTGACAGCAACTTCACATTCTCATCTAAAGGAATTTGATAATATCCTTTCAACAAGTCTATCTTGGAAACAAACTTGGCTTGCCCAATATTATCAAGTAACTGATCTATAAGAGGCAAAGGATAATTATCAGCCACACTGATAGAATTCAGCTTCCTATAATCAGTACACATCCTAAATGAACCATCTGGTTTCTTCGCTAACACACATGGAAAACTAAAGTGACTTGAACTGGGTTCTGCTAATCCATGTTGCAGCAAATACTCAACTTCCTTCTTCAAAACATCTCGATGATACGGTGATAAGCGATAGGCTCTTTGCTTGAAAGGTTTTCCATCTTCTTGAATCTTGATTTCAAGCTTGGTCAGATCAGTACGTCTAGGCACATCTGAAAAAATTTCTGGAAAACTTCTAATTACGTCACTTAAGTCTTCACCTTGTTCAACACTCAGATGTTTCAGTTTATCCTCCAAATTTTCCAAAATTGAAGAATTATTCATCTTGCTTACAGCTCCCAATTCGTAGCCATCATCGTCTTCTGTAGATAAAGTTGTCTGGGTTACTGACACAGTTTCAGTTTTAGTTTCTGAGAAATAAGGTTTCAAGAGGTTCACATGTATCTTCCTTTGTCTTCTTCTTCTTTCTGGTGTTTCAGTCACATAAGTTCTATCACTTAACTTCTGAATTATCTTGTAAGGACCTTGAAATTTATTATTGAGGGGAAATCTCTTGACAGGTAAGAACACTATCACTTGTTGACCAACACTAAAACTTCTTAGCTTAGTCTTAGCATCAAATCTCCTTTTCATTTTCTCTTGACTCATTTTCAAGTTTTCTAAAGAGAATTTTCTAATCTCTTTCAACCTTTTCCTTAAATTCTTCACATACTCTCCTTGGCTTTCCTCTTGATTTTCTTCCCAATTTTCTGCAAGAATCTTCAACGGTCCTCTAACTTCTCTTCCAAAAATCATCTCATTAGGTGAACATCCCATACTTTCTTGGTAAGCACTCCTAATTTCAAACAACATTAATGGTAAACCAACATCATATTCTCTTCCTGACTCAGAACAATACTTTGTCAGCATACTTTTCAATGTCTGGTGAAACCTTTCTAAGGCACCTTGAGTTTCTGGATGATAGGCAGTGAATAACTGTTGTTTCACTCCTAACAAATTCATCACATCCTGGAATAACATTGAAGTAAAGTTTGTTCCTCTGTCACTTTGTACTATTTCTGGTATTCCAAACTTTGAGAAAAACTCCACAAGTTTTTCAACAACTATCTTGGTAGATATGTCTCTAACAGGGATTGCTTCTGGATACCTTGTCACAGGACACATTAATGTCAACAAATACTCATTTCCTTTCTTTGTCTTTGGCAGCGGTCCAACCATGTCCACAATCACTTTGCTAAAGGGTTCTCCTCTAACTTCTATAGGTTGTAGGGGGGCTTTCTTGATGGTTTCATTCGGTTTTCCAGCTATCTGGCAGGTATGACACTCACGACAGAACCTGCTAACATCTTTGTGAAGTCCAGCACAGAAAAAATATTTCATGATCTTCTCTACAGTCTTCCTGATTCCCATATGTCCAGACTCATGAGCTACTGCAACCACTTGCTTTCTCAATGGATATGGAATCAAAATTTGATGATATTCGCCCCATACACCATCTCCTGGTATATCTGTAGGTCTATACTTCCTCATCATTAAACATTCCTTCAGATAGTAACAGGTAGGAGTTTGTTCCATCTCTTCTCGATCAACAACTCTGAAGAACAAATCAGTTAACGATACATCCTTCTTCTGCAAGTCCATCAGCTTCTCTCATGTCACTTGACCAACTTCAAGGGTTGAATTCTCAATATCTGCTAACTCAGCTACTGTAGTTTCCCTACTGTCTTCAGTAACACTTTGACTACTCGGAGTCTCTTCAGGAACATCAGGTTCTTCTTCGTCGTCGTCGTCATCTTCTTCATCTTCTTGGGAAATCTCTTCTTGGTCAGCACTATGGGAAACTTCACTTCCCTGGAATAATTCTTCCAAGCACAAAGATCCTTCACTTGATCCTTCTTGGGTGTGTAAATGCTCAGTTTCTTCACTTACAGTCGTAGTCCTCTTCATACTTCTGGTAGTTACACAACTAGGAACAGGGTGGGGGTTTATTCTTCTCCCAACTCTACTGTAGGACTAATCCTCAATGGTTTGTCTGTCACTACAGGACAAGGAATAAATGGCCCACCACCAACTTCATTCCCCAACAGAACATGTATACCTTCCACAGCTAGTGAGTCCTTTACAAAAAAATCAACATTCCCTGTCACCAATTCACATGACAGGTGTAAGCGGCATATAGGAGTTACTTCCTCTCCTCCTATACCCTTCAAAATAACTGAATCTCCTGTGAGACTCTTCTCCAACTGAGGGTGAGAACCACGTACTACCACACTATGGTTACTCCCTGTATCACGTAATATCTTGACTGGTACCTGCATACTTCCTTCTTGAGTTGACAGCATACCCTCATAGATATATGGCTTAAAAGCCTCCACACTGCTAAGCCACTCACTGCTTGAGGTAACATTTCCACTGGTTGCTAAACATTCAGCTTGTTTAGTTTCATTCTTGTCTGGAGTCTGATTCTTTCCCACACTGCTCTTCGTAGTTTGTTTCACTTGGTCACCTTTTACAACTTGACCAACTGGTTTTGACTGCTGTTGATTCCGGTAACACTCTTGACTGTAGTGTCCTACTCTTCCACACTTGAAACAGACAACATTAGGTTTCTGTAACTGTCTTGAAAAACTGGATGAGGATTTTCACATTAGTTTGCTGAGTTGTATTACCTTGTGTACTCTTGGTAGTATCACTTGTAGGTTTCCCATTAAATTTGTTCCTGTTATTTGGATAAGACTTAAAACCTGGGCGTTGTTGACTCTGGTACTTGACATTGTAATTACGTTTGCTACTGATTATATTGTAATCTTCACTAAGGGTAGCAGCTTTGTCAAGTTTCTTCACTTCTCTCTCTCTTAAATAGGCTCTTATATGTTCAGGAATTCCCTTAAGATACTGTTCAAGAACAAGTAACTCTTCTTAACTCATCAAAAGTTTTAACTTAGCAGCTTCTACCCAACGTTTGAAACACTTCTCACTTTGTAAGCATAATCTAAGAATGTTCCTTTCTCATCTTTTCTCAAATTTCTGAATCTCTCATTGAAGTACTCTGGGGTCATCTGGTAAACTTGTACCACACTGTGTTTAAGTACCTTGTAGTCTTTACACTGATCAGCTGTTAAGGCTAGATAAGCACTTCTCCCTTTACCAATTAAGACACTTTGTAGCAAAACTGACCATTTATCCTCTGGCCATCCCATACCTGAAGCCCCTTTCTCAAAGTGATCAAAAAACTCATCTGGAGCTTCTTCAGTAAATTAGGGATTAAACTTCTGTACTCTCACTACATCAAATATAGGGTCTTGATTACCTTGGTTAGGGTTAGACGGTGTTACAAGGTAATGTGGATCTAGCTCTTATTAATTCCATTTCCCTTTCATGTCTTGCAATTTCTCTTTCCTCTTCTGCTGCTTTTTCTTCTTCTCTTTCTCTTCTTTCTTGTTTTTCCTTGTCTATTCTTTCTCTTTCAGCTTGCATTCTTTCTCTTTCAGCTTGCATTCTTTCTCTTTCAGCTTGCATTCTCTCTCTTTCAGCAAGCATTTTTAGCTTAATCAAATTCTCTTCTGCTTCAATGTGTCTAAGCTCTAACTCTGCATCACTTTTCTCTTTCTTTTCTGCTTGCTTATTTATGAGATCAGCACGTGCTACATTCAACAACTCTTGAGCCAATTCTAACTCATCTTCATCAGTTATTCTACCAAGAGTTTATCAATGATTCCATAGCAATATGTAAGTGTTTTTTTTACATAATAAAAATATGAATGTTAGTCCATATATATAAAAATCTAAAACTAAAGAGGTTCAACCAAGATTGCTTGCTAGGAATGTGATCAGACTAGAGACGCTAAAGATGACGTTATACAATAAGTATGTAAGCTAAGATAACATGCCGTCACCTGTAGTCATTCAATTGTTTATAAACATTAGTCCAAGCTCCCTGCTTGAGACAACTACCCCGACCTATTATTCAAACGGCCTACGTGATCTGTAGCGTGTCTCATTTGATTGTGTGTTCGTATGAAACTATGTCATCTGATAGTATGTTCATATGTTCGAACTACTGTCTGTTCCTTCATAACTTGTAACAGAGATGTAGAACGGGCAGAACAGAGTTAGCTATCGTCATTAGAAGAACCTGTACCTCTTTACCTAAGCTTTATCATGTAGAGGAATAGGATTAGCCATCATCATTGGCAGAAGCGATCAAGCTATCGTCATAGAAGACTTGTACGATCATACCTGATCTTCATCATGTAAAACTTCAGAAGAATATACTATATACCTTGTGTTTTCTACAAGAACCTCACCGAACATGAGTTTAACACATCGTCGTAAAGATAATACCGACTTCGTAAGTGATCTACAAAACCCCAGACACTCCATTGAAGATGGAAGTGCAATACCAACCGACTTAGCGTATAGATTATCGCTAGTCTAACATTACCTCATAGGGCGCCTTATCATACAAGGCACAAGCCCTAATATTGGTGGCAGCGGTGGGATTAAAAATTAGCAACAATAAAAAATGCGATATTTATAACTTCTGTATCCACGATATGTATACTTTTAGGGCTTTGTTCGCGGAAATCGTTATATTTCAGAGTGTCGGGAAGGATTAAAATTTCATTTCCCAGCAAAGTCTTTTTACACGCACTAAGACATTCGAGGGTGCATGCTTCTCGAGATTTTGCGTGCAAAGTACGACTGCGGTTGTGGGAGAATTCTGTTGGGTCATTTGAACAATGTTACGATTTATGAGACAAATGTATAGTTCCTTTATATAAGTTATTATTTGATTAACTGTCTCATTTTTGTTCAAACGGATTTTACTATGTTTGAAGGTTTATAGGATTTTCCTTTGATAAACACGCCTTATTTTGCAGGATGTAAGATAATATTTGTATACCCCTAGATGGATCTTACAATTACACTACATACAGATCAATGTTTTTTATACTATAGAGGTATCTGTAAGCGCTCGCTTATCCGGACTTCTCATTAGGGAAGTTCGAACAACAGACGGTGAGTCCGTAAATACAAGATATTACGTGTATTAAAGAAATAAAACAAGATATTCTAATTTTACGGCGCGTACAGTTGGGCTTAATCCACCAGTATTTATTATAACTTAATGTATTAAAATTAAAACGAAAAACTGCTCTGATTACTTATACGGTCGTGTGATGCATAGGAAAAATCCTTTTTAGTTCAAAAAGATATCGGTATGTATGAACCTAACATCGCTTTTCCCCACTCTGCTAGAGTCGCTTATTGTGTGGAATTTGCTTCGCTTTGAAAACTCGGCAGATTTAACTAACCTTGACCGATTGACTAGGTGACACAGTCACCGAGTTTGCTTGTTTGATTCTGAACGGGCTACTGTTTCTATTTCTTTTTGTAATAATTAGGATCCTTCTCTTTATTACCATCGGCAACGTATTGTGCGTTTTTTAGCATTATGTTGCTGGTTACGTATAAAGCAATGAATGACGAACTATTAGGAACTGAGCGATTACTAATTAAGACGAGTTTATCTCTACTGCATTCAATCTTAACTGTTTGTACTTCATTCTTTGCTAAAATTTGAAATAGTGAGGGATCCTGGTCAGCACATTTAGCCTGATGAAAGTTTTTTACAGACATGTTATTCCTTGCAATCCAGCCATATTTTTAAAGTTAAGTTGAGTCATTGAGGTTCGATATTTTGATATACTCAAAAAACTCAAGGCTAAAAGAACTGCGATCGGGACTTGCAAAGGAGCATTTATTGTCATGACCCGAAATAGTGTTACCTCTAATTTATATAGAGGATTTGTACGGGTGTTCCACTTGTTTTTTGTGTGTTTTCCTAATCACTACGGTGCTTAACGACCCTAATCCATGCATCTGTATAAATACAGACGTCCACTGCGTAAACGCATATTCACTGTTTAATATGATTTGTTACGTAAGGGATTAATAATCACCCAAAATGATAAAATTAACATAGTATATGATTATGATATTTCAGTAGAACTTCTGGAAACAGACACTCAAAGATAAAAACTCGCAGTAGCGAAAATCTCAATGATGTAGATAATTTCTGTAAACAAGTAAGATTAAGAATGTCTCGTAACTTCAGCCACAGGAATAACGAAATTCGACCTGTAAAGGAAACACTCAAAGTTACTCCAAATGAATAAAAAATTGTACTTAGCTTGCTTTTGTGGGAAGTCACGGTGTTCCGATAACGACACACGGCCTTGGTCCTCCTTCTCTATTTAGCGGACGACCTGGTTTGGCTTCAGTTTCCCCCGTGCGCGTTGTTTCGATGATTCGAGCCCTTGAAAATCCGATGCTGCAGACGCGTTCGGTTTGTTTCTTGCAGTGCCGGAAACGCTCACTAACGATGTTTTCTTGAATGATTCTAATGAGAGACGAAGCTTCCGTTGCCGTAGGAAAAGGACACGTCGGTTTTGTTTCTTGAAGTTATTCACTAACGATGATACTAAGTTGCTTGACGAATCTTGTTGTTTTCTGAAGTCGCTCACTAATGATGATACTAGGTTGCTTGAAGAATCTGCTGCTTTCGTCGTCGTTGACTTCATGATTTATTATTCTGTTTTTTTCTTCGTAGGACGTTGTAGAGTTCTTCTGGTCCGCTGGCCACCAATATTAGGGCTTGTGCCTTGTATGATAAGGCGCCCTATGAGGTAATGTTAGACTAGCGATAATCTATACGCTAAGTCGGTTGGTATTGCACTTCCATCTTCAATGGTAAGTGTCTGGGGTTTTGTAGATCACTTACGAAGTCGGTATTATCTTTACGACGATGTGTTAAACTCATGGTTCGGTGAGGTTCTTGTAGAAAACACAAGGTATAAAAAATAGTATATTCTTCTGAAGTTTTACATGATGAAGATCAGGTATGATCGTACAAGTCTTCTATGACGATAGCTTGATCGCTTCTGCCAATGATGATGGCTAATCCTATTCCTCTACATGATAAAGCTTAGGTAAAGAGGTACAGGTCTTCTAATGACGATAGCTAACTCTGTTCTGCCCGTCTACCATCTCTGTTACAAGTTATGAAGGAACAGACAGTAGTTCGAACATATGAACATACTATCAGATGACATAGTTTCATACGAACACACAATCAAATGAGACACGCTACAGATCACGTAGGCCGTTTGAATAATAGGTCGGGGTAGTTGTCTCAAGCAGGGAGCTTGGACTAATGTTTATAAACAATTGAATGACTACAGGTGACGGCATGTTATCTTAGCTTACATACTTATTGTATACGTCATCTTTAGCGTCTCTAGTCTGATCACATTCCTGCAAGCAATCTGGTTGACCTCTTTAGTTTTAGATTTTTATATATATGGACTAACATTCCATATTTTTATTATGTAAACACTTACATTAAAAAAAATATGGAATGTTAGTCCATATATATAAAAATCTAAAACTAAAGAGGTCAACCAGATTGCTTGCAGGGATGTGATCAGGGACTAATTTTTAATCACGCCCAACTCAGTCGTGGATGAATCTCTCTGATAATCTATCTAAAGTAATATCCGTAAAGTCATTCAAGCAGAGGTGATTCAGCAGAATTTTTTTTATCTTTTACCTGAATACCAGGAAGTTTCTCCACTGGCGAGTGATCTCTGGAAAAAAACGGATGTAATTTAACACAAAATACGGTCTAAGGACAAACATAAAGCTATATACGTACCTTCGTGTAGACTCTCAATGAAATTTCAAAATAAAGATAAATGACGAAGTTGAAAAATGTTAGTAATAGGAGCCATTAGGAAATCAAATAAGCCCATATAATTTTTCCCTCAAATGTCATGCCATAAAAGATCGGACTTGGCGTGTCTGCGCAGATTACTGTCGCTTAAACAAGGAAACGACTTCCGATAGTTTCCAGTGCGATGTACCGACGACATCTTATCTCTGTTAGGTTAGAATAAATTTTTTTTTTTTCACCAACTTGGACTTACTTAAATGTTTTTACCAGATACCATTACCTAAGTGATTGTACCTCATACACCGTTTTTTTTCAGCACACCCAGGGGACATTATCAATTTTTACGTATGCCTCCGGCTTACGTTGCGCCCCAAATTACAATATAGTGTTTGGAGACTTTTAGGGGATAACCTACATGCCTATATGGATGATCTTGTAATCTTTTCTAATACCTTAGAAGTACATTCACATAAAGTAGAGCTAGTGCTACAGAGACAAAGACAAATAATCTCAGAGTAAAATATCTAAATGTGAGTTTTTTAAAACCGAACATGTTTATCTAGGTTTTGTGTGTCTAGTCAAGGTCTTAAAAGTAGTCCATGGTAAGGTGTCGGCTATTCATAACTTTCCGGTACTTATTAACGTAAAAGGGGGATACAGCACTTTCGCGCTTTAGTGGGTATTACAATCGTATGTAAATATGTAACTCTTCAATCATGACAGCTCCTTTAACAGATCCTACGAAGAAGAACGTAGATTTATTATGGTCTGAAAAGCATCAACAGGCGTTCGATATCTTAAAAGCGGAATAATGCAGCTTACCTAACTTAAAAAATCCCTGATTTAAATAAGAAATTTTTTTTTATTGCAACAGACGCCTCAGACCAAGGGGTAAGAGGGTATTACTTCAGTAATATGATAAACAGTTCTTTCCTATAGCTTTTTATTCACGTAAACTAAAGCCCTCTGAAAGTAAATATGCAGTAATAGCAAGGAAGGGCTAGGTATCTTTAACTCACTAGTACATTTTAAGTTCATAATCTATGGCTATCCTGATAAAGTCCTTACTGAACATGAGTCCTTTACCGAGTTTTTCAAAGGCTTTAATCACAGTCCAAAAGGAACTCGGTGACAAATGATCATTCAGGTCTTTGGAGCCAAGATAAGATATCTACCTGGGAAAGCAATTATCATAGCTGACGCATTATCCCGCAATCCCGCACCATACTGCAAAGAACCATTAATTAGACTAAAAAATATAGAAATATCCGTGCCTATTGTTAAAACCGTATCTAAACAAGAAAATTCCTTAAACCAAGAGATCGCGAGCATTGAATATCTGGGTTGGAGCGCAGAACTGTTACAAACTGAACAAAGCAAGCGTCAACAGACATAACCCAAACAATAAACACTTCGAACGGAAACAGAGTCAGCAGCAATAAACACCAAACATAAAACACTTCGAAAACGGAAACAGGGTCAGTGGTCCTTAAGCAAAAACAATAAACACTTTTGAGCAGAAACCCTAAAGCAAAAGTATATTTAAAGTATGTGTATCAGAATAATGTAATCAAATGTAATATTATATGTAGGTCTGTGACGAGGAAAACCCGAAGAACACAGCAGATGACTAATGACCAGGTAGTAGTAATAATCTTTTTCATACCAATCGTCATAAACTGGTTGCATTCCGTCATCCAGGGTTCCCTACTATGTCACAGAAAGCCAAATCACTATTTTACTGGCCTACAATGCTTACAGATATAAAAAGCACATAACTAATTGTAACACGTGTCATGAAAACAAGGGATACACTAAGACACCTGTCAGTTTAGGAGCCTATCCTGTGCCAAATCAATCCTTGAAAGAATATACGTAGAATTAAATAACAGAATTCGAAATATATTTTTGCGTGTACGCACTAGGAATCTATATATAAATGATCATAATTAACGGAATCGAAATATATCTTTGCGTGTACGCAATAGGAATCTATTTAAAGTGCACATATATTAATCATAATTATATGAATCAAATATACATATGTATAAAACATTCAGGTAGCCATAATCAATCTGTTACCTTTTATCTTACCAATAATCTGCAGTTATATATGAGTTAGTATATTGATTAATGAATCAGATATATAACATTTAGCATAAAAATCAACGAATCAATCAGCATAAACATTAATAACTTTATCAATTCATATATGAAAATTTTTATCAGTTAAAATATGATTTTTTATCATGTTAATCTTCATTCTATGCAATTATCAGAGTACATTAGTATTTTCTGTAGCATAAGTATCTTAAAGAGATGAAGTGAAAACACTGTATCATATATCCTGTGATCACTATTTATTTTACAATATCATTGTTTTATATTTATTACTTGAATCAATCATGTACACCATGAAATTTTTATTTACTTATATATATATATATTCACATAGTGTCTGTATCACACTCCTATAAGTCAAATGCAAGTCAAGTTTGAGTAATATTCAGTAGTTGGTTTGGTAGCTGACCGAGCTAATGTAAGTGTTTACATAATAAAAATATGGAATGTTAGTCATATATATAAAAATCTAAAACTAAAGAGGTCAACCAGATTGCTTGCAGGAATGTGATCAGACTAGAGACGCTAAAGATGACGTATACAATAAGTATGTAAGCTAAGATAACATGCCGTCACCTGTAGTCATTCAATTGTTTATAAACATTAGTCCAAGCTCCCTGCTTGAGACAACTACCCCGACTATTATTCAAACGGCCTACGTGATCTGTAGCGTGTCTCATTTGATTGTGTGTTCGTATGAAACTATGTCATCTGATAGTATGTTCATATGTTCGAACTACTGTCTGTTCCTTCATAACTTGTAACAGAGATGGTAGACGGGCAGAACAGAGTTAGCTATCGTCATTAGAAGACCTGTACCTCTTTACCTAAGCTTTATCATGTAGAGGAATAGGATTAGCCATCATCATTGGCAGAAGCGATCAAGCTATCGTCATAGAAGACTTGTACGATCATACCTGATCTTCATCATGTAAAACTTCAGAAGAATATACTATTTTTTATACCTTGTGTTTCTACAAGAACCTCACCGAACCATGAGTTTTCTTTAACCACATCGTCGTAAAGATAATACCGACTTCGTAAGTGATCTACAAAACCCCAGACACTCCATTGAAGATGGAAGTGCAATACCAACCGACTTAGCGTATAGATTATCGCTAGTCTAACATTACCTCATAGGGCGCCTTATCATACAAGGCACAAGCCCTAATAAATACATCTTATTTGTGCCTTTACCATACTAGTAGACACATAACCACCACATGCCTCTGCTAAAGCGCTCCACTGTGCTCTAGACAGAGTGGTTTCAGACAAAACTTGGATGGAGGGGGCTGCTAAAAATTCCTGAACATTGAACTGAGCCATTTTCCTCTAAGTTATCAACTTACAATTCAATACAATAAATGCAAAACAAAATTATATGGTCACTCTCCTAACAAAATATATCCCTAACACCACCAGTATATTCTAGAGTGATGCCGAAATCTGCTTTCCCGCGTCTCTGGGCACCATTAGATAATGTTACGAAGTGCCAAGTATCTGGTTACCATGAATCAAACATTACCTCACAAAAAGCCAGACACCTGAACCCTCATAACACGTTTAAACGACTGAATACTCTAAAGGCAACAGTGATCCCTTAACACTTACCAGTATTGCAGAAAATCAGAACTAAGTTCATCAAAAACAGGTGTGAGGTAATCTTGTAAGTAATTAAATTAATCAAAGGGCATCACTCCTTCAACAACTTTAAAACTCTAAGTATTTCCCTGATTTCAGAAGTCTAAGTACTTCCCTGGTTCTAAGTCACTTCAAGTTACTTGAAGGAAAGCAAATCAATTACCACTCTATGTCTCTACCTATCATCAATATAGTCATAATCAAATATAATTACACTGGAGTAATAATTAAAACACTTATAAAAATTTTAAATACAAAAATTTATTATCAAATTCAAAATTTATAAGTGAAATTCACAATATCAGGGAAAATTACTGTTACTTGAAAACAAAGTAAAGTTTAATTAATTCTTGAATCAAATTAAGTAAAATTAAATCAAAATCAATTTATCACAAAATTCAAGAAAATTAAATCAATTGAAATTCAAAAGTGTTAGGCAATAATTGAAAATTTGAAATTAATTCACAAGTACTAAACAATAATAAAACTTGAAAAGAATTCTAAGTAAATACAAATTAATTCACAAGTGTTAAATTTAAATGTGTAATGATAAAGCAATGAAAATAACTAAGTCAATTAAATTGTGAATGCAAACGAAAATATAAAATAAAAAGACACACTTTAATAAGAAAATGAATAAGTGCACAAACAATGGAACAGACACAAACACAAAAAAAATCAGTAATGTGTAAAAGTGTAAATCTTTTTCACTCAAAAACACTCTAACCAACAGTTTTTACCAAACCTTCACAACCATCGGTTATTAGTTAACCACAGTTCCTATCAATTATTAGTTAAACACAATTCCTATCCGTTATTAG
>NC_061100.1:74220990-74228490 GCF_015104395.2 Macrobrachium nipponense | reverse complement strand
TATATATATAATATATATATATATATATTATATATATATATATATAAACATAATAATATATATATATATATATATATATAAATATATATATATATATATATTATATATATATATATATATTATTATGTTTATTGATCGCCTCGTCTACCCAGCATTTAGTTCAATAATTCAACTGCTAGAAAAGCAGCCATTTTCCCCAAATCAGCTGACTTCAAAGGGAAAACACAAGCCAGAGATAGGAATTTCCTGTTAGAGCGGAGGAGTTAATTTCTTACTCCTTAGGGACATATCCCTAAGGGAAGTGTGTAGGTAGCTAGGTACTTCGTAGGCCTACTCCTAAGATCTTTTATCCTGTGAACTTCTCGCTGGCAATATGCTCTGTTTCCAGGAATGCCGCCGGAAGGGTGGATAAGCTGACCCCCAACACCCAAGCTTCACACATGTATTCAGCCTCAGTCGTCTCCAGTCAGTGACCTGGGACGGATCTCCCATCCAACAGCCTTGCCATTAGACCTACCACGGCGCTACTGGCGCGCCCTGACCTGAGACAAAGCCGACATCGCATTATACAAAGCTCCTCTTACTTTTGGTATGCAGGTAAGTCTTGTGATACAGCCATACTGCCAGTTCTTTCCCTTTCGAGTCCAGTAAACTGAATCTCATTTCCCAATTTGACCCCTAATTCTCAAATGAACATTCCTTTGTTCCTTTCACTGCCTCGTGGCCGCATGTCTCCCTTTTGTGATCGTCCCAGACAAATGAAGTCATTGAATATTTCATTTATCACTAAGAGTTCCTCCCAAGTGTGTTAGACAAAGTGAGTAACTAACTGTAACTTGTGCAAGAAATCTTTAATTCATTTGTGTCTAATCTGGGAATTTTTCCAGATCGGCTGAGTCACGTGTTCAAGGCTCTTCGCAAGTGGTGCCTTATGCAAGATAATATGAATAATTTTGAAAGCCAGCATCTACGTTAATCTTATTTTAGCCAGCTCTCCCCTTGTAAGAGATAAGAGTGTCCCTGTGCGGACAAGCTGCATTTACTCTTTCTCCAGGCCATTGCAATTCAACGGCCTCATGTAAATAAATGTAATGTAGATTAATCAGCTGGCTTTTCAATGGTGACCTCCTCTAGAGTACACTAACACAATAAATCTTTTAAGGTAAGTAAGTTTCAAGTAATTTATTCTACATTTTCTCTCAAATATTACCTTTACTAAAATGAAATTTTCTTCTCTTGGAAGCTTATTTGAAATTAGACTGCACATGCCATAGTCCAGGGATGCTGCTGCAGTTTCGACATTAAGGTTGCCATCGGTAGTTCGACTTTAGAGGTGCTTGGGCAAGATGGACTAAAAGAGCAGTAGGGCGCACACAGACATATACACGAAAATAAATTTCTGACTCCCAGGTCTTTTAATTGAAAGCCAAGGGTGGCACAAACTGAAACTCATAAGTTATCAAAGAAGCAGGAACCTATGTGCCAATTGGGCAGGTTTACTGCCTAGCATATCAGAAGGGAAAATTCGAATGAAATGCTATCATCTCGGTTTCTGCTGACTTGGGAAATTGGATGAAACATGTTTGTATGCTAGGCATACAAACATGACCACGTGAGACGCAAATACATTTTTGACATGTGTGGTTCAGTAGGTAGCACCCTTGCCTTTCAATTGATAGACCGGGGTTCAATTCCGAAGTGAGTCAGATTTTATTTCTGTTCCACACGTGATTGTGTGTTGGTTATCTCTAGACATACATAATAATTAATATAAGTAGGGAAAAAGACCCCATTTCGACTTAACCTCACCACCCAACCCCCAATTCAGCTCACAGGCGATAAACCCCATAAGCTTGCCTTCATTAATATTTCGCTCTAGTTCAGAAAAGAACCCCAAAATGGCTCATGAAGAACTCTTCGGATAGGAAAACCATGGTTTCGCTCTACCCCTTGAAAATACCCAACTCCTTTGGCTCAAGATATACTCTAAAGGGAAAAAAACACCATTTCACACAAGTATGACTATGAGTGAAAAGATTTCTAAACTCCATAACCTAATATAATGAAACTCTATGGAAGGTTGAACAATAAGGAATGAGGGTAATAAAAAACTATTATGACCATTCACATATTTTTCATTACAGAAATCGGGACACATTAACAAGTGTCGGACTCACCCTTTTCTCAGAGACCATTCAAAAACTTTACCGCCACGACTCCTTATCAACAACCTCAAACTGCTAAACAATTTTACAATAAAAAACTACAATCTTCTAAATTCATTATCTTGTACCGCTTGATGTAAAAAATCAATAGACAGCTGGTGTCTTTGTGCAAATAATAAACCAAAAAGAAAAATGTAACAAAAATTAAGAGACTAAATTCGGCTTCTGGGTCGAAGGAAATTCGTCTCATTTTCATGACAACGAATCTGCTTCGAAAACAGTTATTCAGGTTGATGCATATTTTCTCCAAGCTTATCATTGCTGGGGATATATTAATGCCATTCTCTCTCTCTCTCTCTCTCTCTCTCTCTCTCTCTCTCTCTCTCTCTCTCTAGCAGACATATATAATCTACAAGTGTCTGATAATGATAACGCTGACAAACAAGCATCGTTTGCTGAACAGTTGTCAAACTTCCTAACATAATTGCTGGCGATATAATGTTCTCTCTCTCTCTCTCTCTCTCTCTCTCTCTCTCTCTCTCTCTCTCTCTACAAGGAAGCATCGTTTACCGAACATATGTCAAACTCGGCCACTTGATTTTCTTTATAAGAAAAGATTAAAAAGCTCAGTACATCTGCATTGCAATCTTGAGCATGAACATCTGCAAAATCCCAGCACCGACAACAACTGTTTTGTCTAAATTGCAGGGTAAATTTTCCTTCGCAACGGTGCGGCCGCCAATTAGCAATGCGATAGTCACTCTCAATTCACAACTAGCTGTATTTTGCTAGAGAGAGAGGGAGGAGGAGGAGAGAGGAGAGGATGAGGAATGGAGAGAGAGAGAGAGAGAGAGAGAGAGAGAGAGAGATGTATAAAAACATTTGAAGTTACATTAAGCGTACCACACCGTTCAGAAAAAGACCTATAATATCACACTCACACAGTATGTATCTAATGAGATATAAGTAAATAAAAAGAAATAAATAAGAAATAAATATAGACACAAGGTTAACCACAGAAGAAAATATTATGTTGTTGCACACGCCATCATAACATTACAAAGAGAACGCCTGACTTGAAGTTATGTCAAGGAAGTTGATGTACTGGAGACAAATGATAAATTTCCGTTTCTCTCTCTCTCTCTCTCTCTCTCTCGAACATATAAGAAACAGGCGGAAATTTTCACGGTATGTTGAAAATCCAAAACTTTGAACAGAAGAATTTCGAAAGGAAAGGCATAAAAACACACGTACTTGCATTATGCTCACGGATCAAGCTATATATTATAGGCAGGCACGAGTGGGGGAGGGGGCCACTTCAGCTATTTGGGCGTTAATATCCACGAAAAGAGGAGCTTGCATGGCTGGACATCAAGGCGAAGAGATCCAGAAAAAAAAAGACAAAAGATGAGAAGGATCTCAAAGTGAGACTTAGGAAAAAACAGACAGCTGTCACGAAGGAGGAATATTTGGAGAAGTTGACAACAAGAAAAAGAAGAAGAGCTAACAGATATAAAGAATAGCTGAGGGAAAGCCACAGAGTTACGGAAGCTGAGAAATTGAGGCCCCCAAAGATAATCTCACCAAGAAGACACCATGAAGAATGCGAACATCAGCCTAACCATGACCCGCAGGCAAAAAAAAAAAAAAAAAAAAAAAAAAAAAACCAGTCATAGGCAATCTGACAAACAAGCAGCTTACATTTAAGTTTTCTCAAGAAATGGCAAATGTGGCAGAACGCTCCTGCCCATTTCTTCAAGTCCCATTCGTTCTCCGAAGTCTGGAGACCCAGACTCCACACTCCGCCATAGCATCGGTCATCCTCCACTAACATGCTGCTTCAGATTTACTGGAATATCTTCCTTGAAGGGTGAGAAGCATTTAGGAAGCAGCAGAACTGACTAGGAGAAATATAATAAGAATTCAGCTCAAGTCTGAAGGGGGGTTTACCCTGAAGTCGTTTTAGAATCCTTGAGGCTCCAGGTCTGCCCTGCCACCCAGTGAAGTTCGACCAAGAAAGAATCAATGAAAGGAAATTCAGATGTTGACGCAAAGACTCAAGATATAAAGATGGATTGAAAAATGAACTGTACACCCAACGCTATAAGGTTCCCTGAATCCAAAGACTCTAGATGCAAGCTTCAAGATCCTTAGAAGCCATCTTTGAAGGCTCCGGAGCTCACATGCGTCTTATTTGAAACCTAAGGTAAAAGGAAGCTCAGAGAAAAGAATAACAGTGGAGGACGACGATGCAACAGGTACACAAGAAGAAAGGAAGAGCTAATAGATATAAAGGGAATAGCTGAGGGAAAGCCACAAAAGTATGGAAGCTCCAGACACAATTGGAGAGAAATGCACAGAGAAATTGAGGTCCCAGAAGATATTCTCTTCAACAAGACACCATGAAGAACGAGAACATCGGCTTAAGCATCACCTGCAGGCCAAAAAACAAACCAATGATTATGCAATAACAGTGGAGGATGAAGATTCAGAAGCACAAAAAGCTTTCCAAACCGAAGCAAGCTGGAGACCCGAGGACCAGCTGTGAGAGGATGGAATCCTGGATTGCAGAAGGAGTCTTTAGTTCTAAGTATATTAAACGATAAAGGATATAGTAGAAAGGGAACTAGGAACCAAATACGTAATACTGGAAGAAGCAAAGGAGATGAAAGCAATCTTTTTGGTGTACCCTTTGTCAGGTAAGTATCATTCTAATTGCAACTAGAACCAATCTATTTGGTGTATACCCTGAGCCAGGTAAGTATCATTAAAATTACAACTAGAAGAAATGTATTTGGTGTACCCTGTGCCAGGTAAGTATGCTTCTAATTACAACTAGAAGCAATCTATTTGGAATACCCTGTGTCGGGTAAGTATTAATTTATTTAAAACTAGAAGCAATCTATTTGGCGTACCCTGTACCAGGAAAGTATTTATCTAATTAACACTAGAGGCAATCTATTTAGTGTACCCTGTGACAGGTAAGTACTCTTCTAATTACAATTAGAACCAATCCATTTGATGTACCCTGTACCAGGTAAGTATGCTTCTAATTACAACTAGAAGCAATGTATTTAGTGTACCCTGTGCCAGTTAAGTATGCTTCTAATTACAATTAGAAGCAATCCATTTGGTGAACCTGTACCAGGTAAGTATGCTTCTAATTACAACTAAAGGCAATCTATTTGGCGTACCCTGTGCCAGGTAAGTATGCTTGCAATTACAATTAGAAGCAATCCACTTGGTGCACCCTCTGCCAGGTAAGTATGCTTCTAATTATAGCTAGAAGTAATTTATTTGGAATACCCTGTACCAGGTAAGTATTCTCATTATAACTAAAAGCAATCTATTTGGTGTACCCTGTGCCAGGTAAGTAGGCTTCTAATTGCAATTAGAAGCAATCTGTTTGCTGTACCCTGTGCCAGGTAAGTATTATCCTAATTACAAATACAATCTATTTGGCGTACCCTATGCCAGATAAGTATGCTTCTAATAACTAAAAGCAATTTATTTGGAATACCCTGTACCAGGTAAGTATTCTAATTACAACTAGAAGCAATTTATTTGGTGTTCCTGTGCCAGGTAAGTATTATTCTAATTACACCTAGAGGCAATTTATTTGGTGAACCTGTGCCAGGTAAGTATTATTCTAATTACACCTAGAGGCAATTTATTTGGTGCACCTGTGCCAGGTAAGTATTATTCTAATTACACCTAGAGGCAATTTATTTGGTGTACCTGTGCCAGGTAAGTATTATTCTAATTACACCTAGAGGCAATTTATTTGGTGTACCTGTGCCAGGTAAGTATTATTCTAATTACACCTAGAGGCAATTTATTTGGTGTACCTGTGCCAGGTAAGTATTATTCTAATTACACCTAGAGGCAATTTATTTGGGGTACCTGTGCCAAGTAAGTATTATTCTAATTACAACTAGAGGCAATTTATTTGGTGTACCTGTGCCAGGTAAGTATTATTTTAATTACAACTAGATTCAATTTATTTGGTGTACCTGTGCCAGGTAAGTATATTCTAATTTACAACTAGAGGCAATTATTTGGTGTAAGTGTGCCAGGTAAAGTATTATTTTAATTACAACTAGATTCAATTTATTTGGTGTACCTGTGCCAGGTAAGTATTATTCTAATTACAACTAGAGGCAATTTATTTGGTGTACCTGTGCCAGGTAAGTATTATTTTAATTACAACTAGAGGCAATTTATTTGGTGTACCTGTGCCAGGTAAGTATTATTTTAATTACAACTAGATTCAATTTATTTGGTGTACCTGTGCCAGGTAAGTATTATTCTAATTACAACTAGAGGCAATTTATTTGGTGTACCTGTGCCAGGTAAGTATTATTCTAATTACAACTAGAGGCAATTTATTTGGTGTACCTGTGCCGATAAGTATTATCCTAATTACAAATACAATCTATTTGGCGTACCCGGCGCCAGGTAAGTATGCTTCTAATTATAACTAGAAGTAATTTATTTGGAATACCCTGTACCAGGTAAGTATTCTAATTACAACTAAAGGCGATCTATCTGGAATACCCTGTGCCAGGTAAATATTATTCTAATTACAACTAGATGCAATCTATGTGGAGTACCCGGTGCCAGGTAAGTATTATTCTGATTGCAACTACAAAAATGTAAGTACTAGAAATTAGATTTAAAAAATGTCAGTTCCTGATGAAGTCATTAGAATACTTGGGTCATGTAATTACTGAATACGAATGCGCATGCTGGTAGGTAAAATAAAGGCAATAATTGATTATCCCGCTCCCACTAGTTTGAAAGCATTAAGAAGGTTCCTAGGTATGATTGGTTATTATAGGCCTTTTATAAAAGGTTTTGCTACTATGGCCAAACCTTTGACAGAATTAACCAAACAGGATGTTATATATGAATGGAAGAATGAACAAGAAACATCTTTTCAAACATTTAAAAGTATAATGACCAAGAGCCCTATTTTGGTCTACCCAAATTTTTCAAAAGATTTTTATTTAGCTTGTGATGCCTCGAGTACAGGGCTAGGAGCTGTATTGTTGCAAAAGGCCTAAACTAGGATGGGAACAGTATATTATGTAAGTAGAGTTTTAAACCCAGCAGAAAGACACTATAGTACCACAGAAAGAGTGTTTAGCTTTATTTTGGGGATTAAAGAAATTTAGACATCGTTCCAGAATTCAGATATATTCCAGGGAAATTTAACACTTTGGCAGATGCATTATCCAGATCTCAAGAAGAAACTTAAAAATGCATTACAAATAATACCTTTTGTTTTAGCTGTCAAGTTGTAGATTTAGATTTCGAAAGAGTGAAAATACAA
>NC_061100.1:74205990-74210990 GCF_015104395.2 Macrobrachium nipponense | reverse complement strand
CAGAATTTTATCCTGAGATGACCCATACACGATATCTTGTCCTTGTATTTGTAGCGATCCGTGACCTCGTTGCTTGTATGAAGACCAAACATATGGTGCTGTAGATCCCAAATTGTTTCCGTTTTCGTCACTCGGTGTGAACTTGTGAATTCTCTAAAGTCATCGTGTGTCCGTGTTTCGTCACTAATAGGTTTTAACTGACCATCTTACAAGTTTATGTACTACTAGAAATAAATTCCTACTTTAACACACAAATCTGTCATGAACTAACATGCCTAACCTCATAGCCAATCGCTAAAGACTGAAATCCCTTACTAAAATAAATATGGTCTTTATCTACTAACCCCTTTTTAATACTTACTAGGAGAACTTTTATCACTAACTGACCATATAGTCATATAGTCCCTTATATGACAAGAACACCAACAAAACCCCATAATGTTTATGCAACAAAATTTCCATAATGTTTATACTACAAAATCCCCATAATGTTTATACAACTAACCTCCATCAAAAAAATTTTGACTTGTATTTCTATTTTACGTATATCAATATAAATTTCACCCTCTCTCTACAACCGAAGCTCTATGTAAAGATATCATTAAACCTCTTATGAATGATTAATAATTTAAGTCTTCTATCACATAACCAAATGTAATTTGTATCACCCACATAAATTACCGCCGCAACATATCAGTATCATTTCCCAAATGACCCCTTAAAATTCCTCACCAAGTAATGTCATAGTCTAGAATTCCTCTGAGTAATCAACTCCAAAAGAGAATATCAACAATTGGTCTCATCTGAGACACCACAACATTGTCAGCAATAAGCAACCTGTTTATTCAATACATCCTCAATCAGCAACATTGCCCGGTCTAGTTATCTTCGTTGATCCCGAAATCATCATTAACCTTAAAACAAGCCCCAAATCCTCACTAATCCTCACTGGCGAATACTCAGTAAATCCACATTGATACCTAATAACCACATCAAATGTCCTAAAAATCCTTGAGAAATCCCCACTGATACCACATAACCTCAAAAATGTCCTCAAGAAATCCTTATTGTTACCACACGGGTACCCAAAAATTCTCCAACCCAATTATATAACCACCAATATAAAATACACCATCACAGGCTAAATCCTAAGCAATTTAAGCACCGCCAAATATACCTCAAAGTAAACCATTTGTGATACCGTCACATGTATATAAGACCCAAGAAATCGCCTCGTCGTGATATAAACCTCAGAAAACCACAATCCAGAAATTATCAACCACATACTATATGCCGACATATAACCACTAGTGAATATAAACTTATAGAATGCACCACCTTAACAGGGAAACCATAAAACCACAATGCACCAGTACCACCCCCAAGAGCCATGATACCACAAAGAGCGACAGTCACCGCCCCATTGGCTCATAAAACTACAGATCACCACCAAAAATCATAGCCACCAAAATTCACCACCAAATTAAGCACCAAAAATCGTCTCGCAAAAAATCAACACCACCAGGAATCACCAAATCACCAAAATTCACCACCAGGTATGACCAGATCACCAAAAATCACTACCAGGTATCACCAAATCACCAAAAATCATCACCAGGTATCACCAAATCATCAAAAATCACCACCATGAATCACCACCACCAACAGTCATCACGACAAGAATTCCTCATAATGTGTCTCAACTCCATAGTATTTTCCCACATTTTTCCTCCATTCTTCCATTATTACAACAATTACCCACAGTTTTTATGCCAAATCGCTGCAGTTGCGCATAGTAAGAAAATCGTAAAACTATGAAAGAGAAAAAAAAAGGTTACATAAGACTGTTTAATCCCATTTCGTCTTCCATTTGCAAAATATAGAAAAAATGCAACTGCGCAGTGTCCCCTTTTTATCATTTTCCCGTCTTCTTCATCTTTGATATGTGTCAGTTTCGACCGACCTGTCTCTTTATCTAAGACTACAAATATTTTTCCTTTCTTTTCTTCAATAACTCTAATAGGACCTTCAAACTTTGGACTTAATTTGTAATTTAGTTCATATCTCACATTGATTTTTAGGATTATATTATCACCAATAGCAATTTTAACATCTACTGATTTCTCGTTGCTTCTCCCCACCATTTCTCGGGTCTTAGCCTTGAGATTACGGCTGAGACAAGCATGTCTCTCCTTTGCCTCGATTATATCTTCTCCATGATGAGGTATAGGTAGCAAATCAAATGTTCTTCGTGCTTGGCAATCAAACAATGCTTCAAATGGAGACATTTTAATGGAATCACTGACCATAGTATTAATTTTATGTCTAACTATATCTATATATCTATCCCAGTTTCTATCATTTCCTCCTATGGTCTTCCTGAGAGCTTTGAGCACTTTCCCGTTTGGTCGTTCACATAATCCATCAGCTTCAGGTCTGTATGGAATAATTGTTACTTTCTGTATCCCCATGACTTCTACTAAACACTCTAAGGTCCCGTTTACAAATTCTCTACCATTGTCGGTCAACAAAACCTTGGGTGAGTCATATCTGCAGATGACCCCACTGGAAAATGCTACAGCTACTTCTTCGGCCATTTTATGCTTAAGTGGAAAAATTTCTACTGTCCTCATTAGTTCATCTATTATTACTAATAGATACTTATTGGCGTATCTTGATTCACAAAAACTTCTTAAGATATCCATATTTATTCTCTGAAAAGGTCTACTTGGCATCAGATATGACCATAATTTGCAAGAGGTTACCCTTGCGGGTTTGCAAGCATTGCACACTATATTTTTTTTCACAATTTTTTCCACATCTGTCCACGTATTTTTCCAAACATACTTATTACACATCCCATTATACGTTTTTTCTACACCCAAAATGTAGACTACCAAACATGCAATGTACTATATCTAAAACTAATGGAATTAGGACTTTTGGAATCATGATCTGTGCCGTGTCTCCTTTAGTTTCACTAGTCCTGAAAATATATTTAATTTCTTGACCAACAGATTACCTTCTAATTCTAAATTGAAAAAGGCAACTTATAAAGCTTCCTGACTGATTCCCCTCTGAGGAACGTTTTTGTGTCTGCCAAAATTTCATCCTCATCTTGCCTTTTCTCTATGAGACTGATATCCCATTGTATAGAATCACTAATAACTACCCCAACTTGATCTTTCCGTATCATAAAAACTTCTACTAAGGACATTTGCGACTACATTTAACTTGCCTTCTATATATTTGAGCTTTGCATCAAAGTCCCTGATAGTTAGGAACCATTGAGCTCTTTTGGGCGAAAGATCAGGCTTATTAAAAAGATCCAATAATGGCTTGGGGTCTGTAAGAACTACTTTATTCCCCATTAGTAACATTTTAAAATTAACTAAACTTGATACTATTGCAAAGGCTTCCTTATCTACAGTAGCCATGAGTCTTTCTTTGCTGCCATTTGTCCTAAATTTCCTGCTATAAGAGGCTATTGGATGGAGCTTCTAAAGAATGAAGTCATCCCCAGGAATGACCTAATTTGCTTCTTTGTCTTAGTGACAGGAAAATCTGCAATTGCTTTTACTTTATCGTCATTTACTCTAACTTCCTCTTTCGATATGACATGGCCTAAATATGCAATTTGCTTCTTCAAGAAGGAACAGTTAGCTAGCTTAATTTTCAATCCTGCCAACCTAAGTCTCCTAATTACTTTTGCAATCAATATATTATCCATGTACACAAAGACATTTTTACCCAATAGCCCGTACAAAACTGTTTACCAACCTCGTAAAAGTCATAGGATTACCTGACAAACCAAAAGGTATCCGTGTAAATTCAAAATGCCCCTTGGCCACTGAAAAATCAATATATTCCTTGCTATTTTCGCTAAAAGGGACTTGCAAAAAACCATGCATTAAATCAATTGAACTATAAATATTATGTGCCGCAATTTCTACGAAAAGGTCTGGTATGCACACAACTGGATAACTGTCAGGAATTGTTTTCTCATTGAAACATCTATAATCTATGCATACTCAGACAGATCCGTCTTTCTTAGGGACCACCAACAGAGGAAAGTTATATAGCGACGCACTAGGTCTAATAATTCCTTCCTCTTCCCATTTACTGACCTCTTTCTCTACATGTTCCCTGATTTTGAAAGGTATGCAGTATGGAGGAATAAAATTGGATTGTGTACCTTTCTCTACATTCACCTTATGTTCTAACACATTAGTCAGTCCTAACTTGTCCCCTTTAAAGCCTACTGTATCCCCAAATTCCACCAAAAGTTCGCTTACCGCTTCCATATGCTCTTTGTCGTCTGCGTTAGCTAAATGTTCCCTAAAGATTTTCTTCCTTGATTGCATTTCTACCTCTGTAAACACAGTTTTCCCCTCTACAATAGCCACTGAACCACTATAATTTTTTCCTAACTGTATCATTACAGTTAGATAATTCCACCCATGTAACACCAGTGTTTGATGCTCTGTTCACCGATATGGTGATAATAATCCCTCTTAGTTTCTCGTTACCGTCAATTATGCATACCTCCTTGGGTTTTTTCACTTCCCTCAGTCTGACTTTCACCATAGTCTTTGTACCTGGATTTAAAATGGCATCCTCTGATAAAACACCTTTATATATGTGGTTAGTACTTTCCTGTTCCACATCCCCATAAATATCACCCATATTTATACCAGTATCCTTTATTCCATCCACCATCACCCCAATATCAGAATCACCATTGTTATTTCTCATATTCCCACTGTTAATACCGCCACAATTGTCACCAGTACCCCTATTATAAGATTTTATCAGCATTTACCCTTATGGAATTTTTCAATTTCTGTATTCATTCTCCTGCTGAGTCAAAAAGTTTTGAGCTATACTAAATAAGGTTTTTATTATCTTTCCTAATCTTGTAAAGACCTCTTAGGTCTCTCACTACATCTCCGTGTTCCTTTGTTTCATACGCTGTCCTCAGAAATGCTTGTAATTCGGTC
>NC_061100.1:74198490-74200990 GCF_015104395.2 Macrobrachium nipponense | reverse complement strand
TATATATATATATATATATATATATATATATATATATATATATATATATATATATATATATATATATATATATATATATATATATATATATATATATATAAAACTGCATCAAATATGGACCTATCATGCTTTGAGTATAACATCGTTTACAGCACTTATTATTTAATCAAAATGAGATTTATAAATAAGTGGCCCACTGAGAAGCAAAGTATTCGCGTTTTTACCTGTTATAGATGTGATTAATAAAGATTAATAATGTATATACTGTTGTAAATTAACCTTTCTTGAATTATATAATAGAGAATTATCAAATATTTTCTCATGTTGTAAAAAGCATTTCAACCATATTTATTTTTAAGCTTTAGGTAAAACAAATACTAGAGGAAAAATATTTTTTTCAGATCTAAGATGTTCCTCTCTCCTTCTTCCTCCTTCCCCCCTCCTTCTCTCCTTTCCTCTCTCTCTCTCTCTTCTCTCTCTATCTCTCTCTCTCTCTCCTCTCTCTCTCCTCTCTCTCTCTCAGGAGTTTTTTTTTATGTCATTCCCTATTGTCACTTAAGCAACTTTATGCCTCTCACGCAAACTTACGAGTTTTTTCACAAATGTTGATTTTCTGCCCCTTAGGTCTCGAAAAACTTCCACACGTATTTACCACGAATGCATTAGGATTATTTGGTATTTATTTGGCTCATACAATGTAACATAACGTAATATACAACTGATCATTGTTTGCAATGACCAGTTGTATACATAATTTTGACTTGGATTAGTCTTCTAAATGTAAGGTCTATTTGTAGTGTCAGAACTATGTCTAAACCTTTAAACAGAGAAAAACATTCAATTTTGATTAGCATTCTAAGACTGATTTGAATTTACTCGACCCCAACTGTGAAGACTACCGTGCCCATCGGTAGAGATTTTCCATTGCAATAGATATTCTTCCGAAATTCATCGGCTACTTGATAACCATGAAAGCAAATTCGACCCTTACTTGGGCATTTTACCAGCTTGTAAACTTTAATGGCTAATTGTTTACATACATCTAACATTCACAGGTATTATAGAAATTACCACCCCACAAAGAAAAAGCAACTGCCCATGCTATTTTCTAATGTTTTTCTACAGTGGGTGATAACATTTTTTTTAATAACATTTATTTTACCCGTGACGAATTTGATGCGCTTGGTATTAGGGTCTGGAATTGTAACGCGTCCTTTTGAAAGATTCGAGTTCCTTCTATCATTGACGATGGTCAGTTCGGAATTCCCTTGCCAACGGTGAAAAGTCACGGGGACAGTAAAAGTCGTTTACCTGTACAAAAGGGAGATCACTAAATCCGCCATTGCCTATGAAACAAGGAATTGGAATCGGTCGAAAGGACTCTGGATAATCCAAGGCACCACTCTCTAATTAATGTTCGTGTGGTTCCACCCACCAAACTCAATGCAGGTGGAAGGAAAGGAGAGATGAAAACAACAACTGATCATTACCTTGGACATGCTTTTCTCTCTCTCTCTCTCTCTCTCTCTCTCTCTCTCTCTGAATATATATATATATATATATATAGTATATATATATATATATATATATATATATCAGAGAGAGAGAGAGAGAGAGAGAGAGAGAGAGGCATATTCAAGGTAATGATAATTAAGTATTTCTATTGTATTGACATTTATCGTAAGTGAAATAAATAAATCATAGACTCAACTGAAAGATTGTAATTTTACTTTGTGTTCAGAACATGTAACGTTTATGTGGCTTCACCCTAAATAATTCCCATTGTTTCTTATTTATATTTTTAAAATCGGTGAATATATATAATTCCCACAGGATTTTCCACTTCTTCATATTAGTAATATAACTTCTTGAGCTTACCTTACTCTTAATATATATATATATATATATATATATATATATATATATATATATAGATATATATATATATATATATAAGATATATATTATATAAGATATAGTATCAAATAAAAGTAAACTGTACAGAATTTCTAAGTGAGATATATATATATATATATATATATATATATATATAATATATATATATATATATTCTCAATTATTTTTTTTCAATGTACAAAACGGACATGCACCGTGGATGGTGTAGAATTCATAACAAACCTAGCTTTAGCTTCAGCCCAAAGACTGGATTATACGGACTACAAAATGCGAGATCTTTTGGAATCAACTTTATTACATGCCATTATTATGGCTTGTCAAAAAAAAATCTGATGATTTGTAAGAGCAATAATTCGAAGGGCAATTGTTGTATCCTATCATTTATAAATTCTAGAGCGTCAAAAGAAGAAAGGGTTTTATGTACAACGAATAAACCTCCTTACACGAAAAAATGCACGTGTGTCTGTTCTAAGAGAATGTTATTTTCCAATGACCCCACGTTGATAATCCCATAGCCAAGGGATAAATTATTATTATTATTATTATTATTATTATTATTATTATTATTATTATTATTATTTGA
>NC_061100.1:74183490-74190990 GCF_015104395.2 Macrobrachium nipponense | reverse complement strand
ACCAACCATATGTAATGAAGGCAGAAGACAGAATGAGAAAGCATAAATAAAAGTTAACTCAGGTACAGCTGTGTGGAGGATGTCTGGGTATTTAATTGGGGAACCAGTTGATCAATAAACAATGATTCAAGTATGGACAGTTCATATACCGAAATTACTTCTTTCGATATATGTTTTACAATTATTTGAGTGGTTTCTTATGTTAGAATGTTTGGGATTGGAGAGCCTATAGCAACGTACGGAAACTTAATAACCGATGAGGAGTCGATTCTGACCTGCAGTAACCTTCTCATGGAACCAACATATGTCTCAGAGTTACACTTAGGGCAAGTATATTTATATACCACGATGGAGGTCAAAAGAGAATCCAGTCGATTTTTATATCTGGAAAAGGAAACGATCGTAAGTGGATTTATTGGGATTAATTTCAGATTAATGACACCATAAAATATATGAACAATTTGTGCAAATATTTCGAAACGAGTTATCATGCAAAAAAGGGAATTTGGTATAAAAGGCTAATTTTGGTACTGTACAAGGTTTGGCGATATTAGCGAATTGTTTGTTAAGAAGCCTACGGAGCCTTCTATAAAACAAGGTCTGTGGGAAGCAATTATTCGTAAAATATTCGGAAAGGAAACAAATTTCTTGGTGGAAGGATTGCAATCCTTCCACCAATTCGCTAATATCGCCAAACCCTGTACAGTACTAAAATTAGCCTTTTATAACACATTCCCTTTTTAACACGATGACTCGTTTCGAAATGTTTGCACAAATTGTTCATAAACATTATGGTGCCATTAATCTGAAATTAATCCCAAGAAATACACTAGCGATCGGTTCCTTTTTCAGTTATAAAGATCGATTAGACCTTCTTTTGACCTCCAACGTGATGTGCAAGTATACTTGCCCTGAGTGTAACTCTGGGACATATGTTGGATCCACGAGAAGGTTACTGCGGGTCATTAAGTTTCCGGAATAGTTGTAGGCTCTCCAATCCCGAACATTCTAACATGAGAAACCACTAAAAAAATTGTAAAACATATATCGAAAGAAGTGATATCTGTATCATAGGCCAAACTACCAATGTGTATGAACTGCCCATCCTTGAATCATTATTTATTAAACAACTGGTTACCTAGTTAAATACCCAGACCTCCTCCACACAGCTGTACCTGAGTGAACTTTTATTTATTCTTTCTCATTCTGTCTTCTACCTTCATTGCATATGGTTGGTTAGCGGTCTTTGGTCTTACTTTTATGTCTGTTTTTTTTTTTTTTTTTTTTTTTTTTTTATTGCGTAATTCTCTGAGGATGTAATAAAGTTATTAGGAACGTAGGAAATAAATTTATACACACACACACCACACACCTCACACACATACACACACACACACACACACACACACACACACACCACACATATATATTATATAATATATACATATATATATATATATATATATATATATATATATATATATATATATATGCCTATATAGCGATTGCATTGAAGATAAAGTAATTCTGCTTTCAAAAGTGTTTAACAAATCACTTGTGCATTCAGCCTTAATTTTCTCGTATACCCTTTATTTCCGAGGATTCATGTTTTCTTCTATTCAACTCACGTGCCACCTCATCAGCTAAAAGTGAAACACTTATTTTTTCTCTTGAAATATTTAGTGAAGCAAAGTGCCTGCCTATATATATATATATATATATATATATATATATATATATATATATATATATATATAATATATATATTATATATATATATACACACACACACACGTAAACAGCCACAAGAAAGGTGAGAAATTAAAGACCAGGTAAGAAGCGCTTTTGTGTATTGCGTACATTTTTTCGGAGTACCAGTAAAATAAATAAATAGAAATATAAACAAGAAAATTTCACAGAACAAAGATCAAAGCCATTAACAAGTAAATTATCGTTACAAATTGTCACTACCAAACAAGTAGGAATAGCTTAAAAGTGCTTAACAACTGAAACTGCAGTTAGTATAACAGGCTGTTGCTAAAAGGTGACATTGTATATCCCTACAATTTTATAAACAAGGTATCTATCTAATTTAAAAAGACCTGCACTCAGATTCTTAAGTTGATCATTAAAATGCTTAATAAAGGCAGATTTAATTATGTTTCTTTTTACAATATGGTTACAAAATATTACCTAAGAGGCATTTTTCCAGTCTATACTATGGTTAAAATCCTTCATGTGTACAAATAAAGCACTTGTCGATTAACCTGTTCTAACAGCGTAACGGTGTTGTTTTAGACAGTAATCTAGTTCTTTACCAGTTTGACCAAGGTATTTGTAATTACAGCCAGCACAAGGAATCATGTAAATACAGAAACTAGTTTGCTTTGGAGAATTACGCACAATTATATTTTGAAGTGTGCCTGAATTTTTGTATACCACATTTATCATGAAAGTTTTCAGTAATTTCTGAATAAAAGAAAGATTTACATTATATGGCAGTGTCAAGATATTTTCACTCACATAAGGCTCCCTATTGTTATTGGTATAAGAAATATTTCTAGCTTTCTGCAAAGATTTGTCAATTAAAAACTTTCGTTATTTTAACCTGTTTCCTACGTCATAAATTTTACAATTCTCTGAGTCTAGGAGTTAATGTTATGACGCAACTCTCTCATTTTCATTACCTGTTAGAATGGAGAGAAAGAGGTGGAGAGAGAGAGAGAGAGGGATTGCCGAGAGAGAGAGAGAGAGGCTGTGTGTGTAATGTTGTGTGTGGTTGCCTTCCGTTTCGTGTCACGCTTACCTTATGAATAATGGGGGAAGAATCCCCCCAGTTACAGTGGTGGCGAGCGGTTAAGAGGGGATATAAAAGTCTTCTTTCTTTTTTATGCCTGGGAACGCCAATGTAGAGATGGGTGGCCAGTTAGAAAATAAAAGGAGTTATGGCTTAGCGATAGTTTTCGAACGACAAAGCTTTGTGGGATTGTGGAAAATTGTTAAATTGTTAGATCTCGGTTGCTAAGTGAAAAGGGGTAGAGAAAATATCCGTCCGTGGGATGGGGGGATGAGGAAAGAAAATTTCTATTAGGGTCATCAAATTTGCTCGTACCGAGATTCTTCAGGGCGTGAGCCGTGAGACAAGCAACTCAGTCTAGTTCATGAGTGACGGTTGCTAGGTGCGTTTTCACCGATCTCGTTTGTATTGTGCCGACGAGATTTACGTGTTTTACGAGAATTTCGAGTTCCTTTTGTTCCCATTATGGAGTGGTGAGTATTAAAAAACTATTGTTTATCAAAGGGGTTAGTGAAATGGGATTGGTTCAAGAGGTCAACAATTTTTCTTGTCTTTGCCCCATGGTGACGTATTTTCTTTATTTGCACGTGTTTATGATAGACGTATGTATCCGTCTTTGTTTAAAAACATAGGGGTGTATTTTTCTATGCATGTGAACTGTGCTTAGATAAGCATACTTGGCTTAGAGACTGAATCTTGGTGAATTGTGTGGAATCTTGCTGAACTTTTGCTGAATTCTTGGAGAATGGATAAGCATTAACATTGGTGATATTTTTTGTACTGATACTGATGATTTTGATGATAGCAATTTTTTGGTTGATTTTGTGATAATGATACTTCTGATACTGATTTTTTTTATACTAATATGTGGGCGTTTTAATGCTATCAAGGGAGGTGAAATCTTTTTTGAATTTGGGAGGAACTAACAACACATTAGTTTTCTTTTTTTTATGTGTTCAGCAGATAATTGCTTGACATCTAGTGAGTTACGGGAGATAGTTAATGGTGCCGTTGATTTTTCTTTTCTCCTTTTTTGGAAGTTAGCCATCGCTGACATAAGTTTTTTTTTTTACCAAGGGTGAATTTAAGTTTATTTTTTCTCTCCAGTTAGTGTGAATATTATCTCAGTTCATGACTTAGAGTCATTGTTCGGGAACGTGTTCGTGTTTTAGCTATTTGATGCTATAGAGAAACATATAGGAGAATTTTTTTGCACGATTTGAATGCATACGTAATGGCACTACATTTCTTCTCTGGATATTTGTGTTCCAGAAATTGTGAGTTTTCTTGCACAATACCTGTGTTGTATTTGTGACAACTTTGTGAGAGATAGGAAACTTGGTTAAGTTTTCTAGTGGCCTATGTCGTAGTGCATATGGAGAAGTCTTTGCTTAGACACTGTGATTTTGGAGTTCTGTTATAATGACTTGTGGCACATTAGTGATTTTTTCTAGAATTTTCTAGACAGTTTTATTTGCCGAGTTTTTGCCCTTTTTTTAGCAGTTATGCTAAACGGAGAGAGTTTTTATAGTTTTTGACTATAACATTGGGTTATTCTCTGGAGAATTGGAGTTATAATTGAGATATATTTGGAGTTATAATTGGAGGTATATAATATTTTGGAGTTATATTTGAGATATAATATATGGGAGATATATATTTTTGGCCATTTTTTATATTTGCCAATGTGATATGAGCTATGTTTAGTTCAATTATTTTGCAGCCATCTTTGTTGCAAATGGAGACACATATTGGAGATTATGGGGCAATATTTGTGAGTGTGTGAGTTAGATGCCTAGAGCACATTTTTTGGAGATATATTTTTGGAGCCTTGTTTTGTTCCACATGGAGTATTGGGGAAATAGAGGTAAATTTTTTGTATTTGCCGAAATAGAGGTGATTATTCTCTATTCCTGGAGTGTGTCTTTTTTTTTATTGACATTGTGGTCTATCGGAGAAATAAGAGAGAATAATATAAGGGGGTTGGTTTTTTTTTAACCAAATGGAGGAAATATTTTTATAACCGGAGTGGTGTTATTATTAATATGGTGAAATATATGGGTTGGAATTAATCTTTGGCGGGTGACCTTTTTTTTGTGGTTATGGGAGTTTTTTTCGAGACAAGAGAAGATTTCTGTGGTTCTCTTTTTTGGTTTCGTGACTATTTAGAGGCGAATGGCATTACTGCATTACGAGTCATTTGGAGATGTGTGTGCATTTTTTATGTTCACAAGTGTATTATTTTTGGAGAAATATAATTTGGGGAAAAGTCATGTTGAGAGAATAAGTCTTCGAGACAAATTTTTGAACACATTAGTCATATCCTGGAGTTAATTCTGTGAAATGTGTCAGTTAGACTTTTTTTTCTAGAGAATCATGAGTTTCCAAACTTATGTGTCTGACTGGACAATTCTTTATGCTGCTGTTAGAACATGCGTCCGCAGGCGATTTTTCTGCTGACAAGCGATGTGATGAGCCGTGTGCTGACTTTTTCCTCTGATGATGATAGATCAGAATTTTTTGCAATATCTGGAAATGTTGACAACAGCATTTCACGAAAGCGCATGGGTGAGAGTTTGCTTTCTGGCAAATTCCATAACTTTACATGGAGCATTTCTTGGGAAAAATGCGGGTGTTATGCATATTATACATGTATTATGTATTTTGTGATTGGGGAAATCTTCTTGTGATTATCCTTTTTTTTTTATTATTTTTCTTCCTTTTCCTATGAGAGATATAATTTGGGGATTGAGTTTTAAGTAACATTTCTTTTTTTGGACGGGAGATTTGATTTTACCGGGAGATGTGATTTTTCGAGGGTTGCTGCTTACGTAAACGGGAGTTTGACATTAAGTCTCATTGTGATTAATTATTGAGCAGTAAAGGGGTTTTTGCTGTTAAAAGTTGGAGATTTTTACTGATTTTGTGGGTTGTTTAAATATCAGAGCTTGAGAGAACATTTTTTGGGTCTGGGTGTGTTATGTGATTCTTTTTCTTTCTTGGGCTCATTGCGATTTTTATCTTTTCTTCTTTTTTTTCTCTTGTGAGCACATTCGAGTTTGAAATGTGAGTGCAGAATTCCGTGGAGTTGCTGTGATTTCTGAGTTGTGTGTGTGCTGATGTGTGAGTTTGGAGAATTGAGTTTGGAGAACTTGATGTTTTTTTTTCTTTGAGAGTTGTGATGATGACTTATGATTTAGTAGTCATATTAAGGGAGTTACTTGGGAGACGTTCAGTTAGTATTTCTGACTTTTTGAGATCATTGTTTGATAGAAGTAGTATGTCTGAGTTAATTTTCTTGGATTGACCAGTGACTTGACTGACATACTAACGCCAAAAAAGTCGTTCCCCGACGCCAGCAAGACGTCCACCAGCCGCGTGCAGAGAGGTTGCTGCCATGTTGACCAGGGTGATTACAAGAATTTCCACGTGGGTGTTCAAGAGAATTCTACAGCGTGTCTTTTGGGGATCTGCAGAAGCCGTGAGAAGTCTTCTACGATGAGGGAGGCATTCCGTCTTCCTACAGTTGCTACAGCCTGCTATAGCCTGTTGCTGTCTGTTCAGCTACTTGCAGACAAGCGAAGAGGGATATTCAAGAATCCTAATGCAGAAAATATGAGAGAAAATGCGTCTTGTGTTATTGGGAGATAAAGCGTGATAAGACTTTATTTTATAATGCCAGAGACGTCCAGTTATTTCTTATATTTTATTTTAAGCCGGCCAGTGTTTTGTGTTATGAGCAATTTTGCTAGGCGGGGGCTAGCATATAAGGTGGCCGAGCTATCTGTAAGGCCTAGGATTTTTTATTAATAATATATTATCCATGTGTTCCCTGTGACCTATGGAATGTGGAGAACAGTGCAGGAGCGGCGACCTGAGAGTAGCTGATCAATGAGTTTCTAGGGGTGGCGTGAGATAAAAATGCTTAGTTCGACAAGTCAATGCACGACAGTTTATGAACTCTTCTCAAAGTGCCTTTGTGAAACTGGATGCAGCTAGAACCGTGAGGCGCTATCGAACTGTGTGTTCGTATGTGCGTGTGCTCCTCTTTCTGTTAAAAGTATCATACCCAAGCCTATGGGAGGATTTTGACAGGAGGCTTCAAGTCACAGGCAAGATGCCGTGGCATTCGCTGGGAGTTTTTATTAATAGTGTTTAGTGTCCGGTTGTTTGGGTAAGTGTTGAAGTGCTTTGGCCAAAGGGATGGCTTGTTTGATATCTTGTAAGATGTTCCATTTTATTAACTTTGTCTTTAAACTTGTGTGTGTACTTACCGGGATGTGTTTTGTATCTTTGAAACAGACGGATCTGGAATCCGGGGGGACAAAGAATTCCAGAGGGGTGTAGACTTTTTTTGGTGACTAGAAATTGTACTGTTTTTGAGTTAGTCTGTAAGACTGGATTGCTTGATCGATTGATTTATTTATTCTTGTTAATAAACGTTAATGTTATGACGCAACTCTCTCATTTTCATTACCTGTTATAATGGAGAGAAAGAGGTGGAGAGAGAGAGAGAGAGAGGGATTGCCTAGAGAGAGAGAGAGAGGCTGTGTGTGTAATGTTGTGTGTGGTTGTCTTCCGTTTCGTGTCACGCTTACCTTATGAATAATGGGGGAAGAATCCCCCCAGTTACATAAATATATATATATATATATATATATATATATAATATATATATATATATAATATATATATGTATATAT
>NC_061100.1:74175990-74178490 GCF_015104395.2 Macrobrachium nipponense | reverse complement strand
ACCTCATTTTATCAGACTAATGGAGGGAAGGTGGTCCTTCAAAGTTGATTGTTCATTGAACTGAAGTATGCCTTGCTTAGCCTAAGTAGTTCGAGCATACTGGGTAGGCACAGAAATTGTTGCTGATATAAAGCATTGAAAAACAAGCCTACTTATTACAGTAAATTGCATTACTGGAATAAAGTATGAAATCATATGTAAATTTACTCACATTTAAAGGAATTTCAATTAAATTTACCATGAATTAACTTTTGTGTCACCGTGATTTGTTTACATCCTTTCATTGCAAATGGCTGACACACTAACAAACTTATGATGTATCCCATCTTCGTAAGCAATTTTTTGTAAGTTCGTGATAACTGACTAATAATTTGGCTTATTTTCAATATTTTATTTATAAAACTTACAGTATATTGGGAGTTAGCTTGTTTGGATTTTCCACAAAATATCCTTGCAAAATAAGAATGCACTTAATGCGAGGGTGCTCTTTATATGACTGTAGATACGGTAAATGTTTTTTAACCAAATTACTGTAAATAGATGTAAATGTTGTTTCCTAACCAAATTGCTGTTATTAAATTTATGTATTGTACAGTATAAATATGCAGTTACTTTTAAAGTTTCAAAGTTTTCCTAAACTTGCCTTTAACATATTGCTGTGATGGTAAGGAGGCCTAATAATGTCAAGTGGGGCACTCACAGTATTACTGGAAGCCAATAAACTCCTCTGAAGCATTGCTGGTGCTTGAGATAGGTGGCAATGGCTGTGTCCTGGTGGAAGAATGTGGTGGTTGTGGAGAGTGGAGGTTGCTTTCATAATCCACGGGTTTGGTCTTGAAGAATGAATCTAATGTTAATTGTTTTCCACCGCTATACTGTTCACGTATTATTAATTCCCCAAATGCTCTAAGGTGTTCAAAATAACCCTGAATTTCCCGATTCTCACACACATAAACATAGTTCATGAAGATGTCAATTAAAACAAAGACCTAAGACATTTAAGGACAAACCACAACCTCTTCTTCAGTGTTATTGGTACTGCTGTCAGAAGAGCCATCTCGAATAAAATCAGCAACTTTTCCGCAATTATAAGATCATACCTGCTGTTGGTGTCGTTGCCTTCGAACCATTTCTCCAAATCTTCAGCTGTTACTTTTGTTTCTCCAGTACGAAAAAATATTCGAGGAAAATCGTCAGGCTCAAAACTTTTACATCTGCAGAAGCAATATGTTATAATAAAGCGTGGGTAATGCACGCATGCAGTCCTTGAGACACCGTGGCTTACCAGCCTTACCTACTATGACTCGCATAAGTCATTGCATACCGGAAGCATTTCCCGCAAGTAAAGCAGAAAATTTGCTCATTTTTTCCCAGGCATCTGATCCTCACTTATAAATGCCAGGGGATTAGTCAGGAGCAAGCACCAAACCAAAGCAGTTTCACCAGCATTACAATTCTGACTTAGGTTTAAGTCTCCCTCCCTAATGAGTTTCTGAATTTTAACACAGTACAGTTCCACGGCATCTTTATCATAAATTCCAGACTCGCCTTGTACCACTTTCATGCGAATACAGCATTGATTTCAGAATCACCATAGCCAACCTGTAATGCCACTGAATTGAATACCAATATTTTCCGCTAATTTAGTAGCTGCATCAAGAATCTCCACTCCATGAACATTGTCATTCACTGACCTTTCTTGCACATACCGCTTGTAGACTGCATTCTCCAGGGCGTTATTTTGACACACTTTTATGGGCTTACGTCTATGCACAACACCTATCTTATCTTTCGTAGGGTTAACATTAAACTTCACTGCTAAAGTTTGTCGTTTTTCCTTACTCCTAATTATGTTACTTACAGTTTGCTTTTTCGCACCATATTCTTCACACACTTTGCCCACGGTAACTCCAGACTCCATCTTCTTAATAAGTTCCAATTTCACACCAATGTTGAGGTTAGTGCGCTTCCTTTTCTCACCTCCCTTATGCACAAAAGACATAGCGAAGGGCACAACAAAAAGGAACCAGAAACAATGTCCAAACGCCAGGAGTTATGCGTCATCAATAACTAGTTCCAGAACTTCTTTGTCTATTAATAACTATCATTGTACACACACACACACACACACACACACACACACACATATATATATATATATATATATATATATATATATATATATATATATATATATATATATATATATATATATATTAAAACCTCAATCCAACGGACCCAAAACCAGCGGACATCGTATTCAGCAGACAAAATCTGGCCAACGAACGTGATGTTTATTTATCTATTTATTTTTTGTTTACATTTACTCACACAGCAATCCTGTTGTTACTGTTTGGTCACATTACTCATGCACCGCTCGTATTGCTTGTCATGCATTGAATCGCGCATCGTACCGCGCAACATACCGCGCATCTTACCGCGCATCGTACGCGCATCACACATTTAAATATACAGAATATATACACAATAATAGCCCAAT
>NC_061100.1:74140990-74173490 GCF_015104395.2 Macrobrachium nipponense | reverse complement strand
AAGATCCGACTTTCTAGAAGCGACCATACCATTATGTATATATATATATATATATATATATATATATATATATATAGATAAATATTATATATATATATATGTATGTATGTAATGTTATGTAGTGTAGTATGTATGTATGTATGCTATGTTATGTGATGTATGTATGTATTTATGTATGTATGTATGTATGTAGTTGTATGTATGTATGTATGTATATGCGCGTGTATGTGTGTGTGATAATGTAGAAAAAATTAACAGAACGACGGTAGGGAGGAGCACAAGTCTTTTAGTAAAGAAAAAGAAGACCACCAGAGTATATTGATAGAATATGTTTGGTTATATGTGATAATCTTGTACGGTTTCAGTTGGAACATAACCTATAAAACTAATAATTTTACGTAATAATGAATTTAATAAGTATGTATTTATTCAGAGTTTCATCGATTTGATTAAAAGTAATATTACTGTTTTCCTAAGATATACTTTTTATATGAGTGGAAATGATGAGGTATGAAAATTCATGGGTCCAAACGAAGTGATAGCCTATGACTGTCAACTTCCTGTTTTGGGGATAATATTTTGTTCTCTTCATAGTTAGATCTTCACATATCAATCAGAAAGCCTTCTCTTCTTGAGTCACCGTTTTTCCTATAATAATAATAATAATAATAATAATAATAATAATAATAATAATAATAATAATAATAATAATAATAATAATAATAATAATAATAATACAAAGAACGATAGATGGAAATAACATCTCTCCCATATGTAGGAAGTGCAATAAGAAAAATGAAACCATAAAAAACATACCAAGCGAATGTCCGGCACTTGCACAGAACCAGTACAAAAAGAGGCATGATTCAGTGGCAAAAGCCCTCCACTGGAGCCAATACAAGAAACATCAATTACCTTGCAGTAATAAGTGGTACGAGCACTAATCTGAAGGAGTGATAGAAAACGATCAGGCAAAGATCCTCTGGGACTATGGTATCAGAACAGATAGGGTGATACGTGGAAATCGACCAGTCGTGACGTTGACTGATAAAATCAAGAAGAAAGTATCACTTATTGATGTCGCAATGCCATGGGACACCAGAGTTGAAGAGAAAGAGAGGAAAAAAATAGATAAGAATCTCGACTTGAAAATAGAAATAAGAAGGATATGGGATATGCCAGTGGAAATTGTACCCATAATCATAGGAACACTAGGTACAATTCAAAGATCCCTGAAAAGGAATCTAGAAAATTTAGAGGTTGATGTAGCTCCAGGACTCATGCAGAAGAGTGTGATCCTAGAAATGGCGCACATAGTAAGAAAAGTGATGGACTCTTAGAAGGAGGCAGGATGCAACCCGGAACCCCACACTGTAAATACCACCCAGTCGAATTGGAGGACTGTGATAGACAAAAGAATAAATAAATAAATGAAAATAATAATAATAATAATAATAATAATAATAATAATAATAATAATAATAATAATAATAATAATAATAATAATAATAATAATAATAATGAAGCATTATCGCAAAAAGTTTCTATTTCACCTTGACGTGAAAACTATCACTTTCTTTAGCATTTCTAAAATATTCTCCCAATATTTTATGTAGCTTTCTTTTTTTTCATATTTTATTTTATTATCTTATTAAAACAGATGAAGTGTCATTTTATGAAATTCTTTGCCCTTACTAGCTGCTTAGACAGGTCTTAAAAGATAACGGAAATTTTTAAATGTTAGTTTAGGCGTCATCCTGAAAATAGACATTAGGTTTAGATGTATATATTTCGTCTAGACATATCATCAAAAGTTACAATACGATATATGACTGCTTAATTCCTGCTATAAATAGCAATAGTACTTTACAATTTTAAAGATATTTTAATGATTGTTTTACTTGCATAAACCAATAAGAGGACAAATCATAGTAATATGTTTTTTGGAAAGAGGCAGATTTAAATGCTAAGTAAATTACCAATGGAATGACAGTTTTTCAAACTTTTACATGGTGGAAAAGTAACACAAGTTTAATATTTGTTATTCTGAACTATTTCTTAGGATCAAAACTTGAAATTTCCAGTATTTGTTTGACGTCAACTTCTTTTTTCTTACACTGGAGCGATGAACATTGCAAAAGTCCTATGAAATAACAAGACGATGAGTATCATGCAAGGATAAGACCGATCAAAGAAGCATATAGAGCAATTTTTCTAGCGAGGACGATTGCTTAGTTTGTCAGAGTGTCTTGCGATTTTGCTAAAAGAAAATAACTCAATTTCAGTTTGTACTCGGGATGAAAGAAATGGACCAAGGCAATAAAGATATTGATTAAGTATTTTTTTTTTATTTATTTATGGATAATTAATGCCATTTATGGCAATGATCCCGGAGCTTCCATTATAATATTGGATCTTGTTAAGGCAGAATGCATTAAACTTTAAACCAAGACACCGTCAGTAAAAAAAACAAAAACAAAAACAAAAGATATTCCTGTAAAAATACTAGGTTTTCATAATTTGTTTCCAATTATAATTAACGCACAATTAAGGAATTGAGACAGGAGTGCAAAATAGAGTTTGACTAAATAAGACATATTTATAAAACAGCTTGAATATTATCAAAATGCTCACAAAGGATTTCGAGACTTCCATCGTACTTTTCACTATAGACAACGGTGATTCAGTCAGCCAGTGATATTTTCGATGAATGTTAATCTCTCTTACATTCATGCAACTGCGAAAAAAAAAACTTGGACTCACATAATCACATTCACTAAAAAAAAATAATAAAAAAGGGTACCGTGTTATGGTATATTTGTATCTAATAAGTGCAACATCTTCCAATTTTGGTTTGACCTAATTAATTTGACTAGATAAGCAATACGTTATGGTTAGGATTTCCTTATGAGTCTTATACGTATTATAATTTCTTAAAATATAAGCTACATAGATAATTTTGTAATTAACATAATTTTCATTATATAACTAAACCTAAATATATGAGTTTACTTTTGATCACCATATCCTTTTACCATAAACTTTAAATATTGGATACAATTGGTATAGCATATTAATTTCGTATTTATTGTAAAGAATGTTTTTCTTCAAGATTTAGTTACCAAGCATCCACATTCAAGGCGCACAGGTATAAGAGGAGATCAAGTTCTTGTTAAGTAAATTAAATTCTAAATCATCTGATCATGCAGGGGCATTTTGATGCACATCTTTATTCCAATTCAAATTGTAAATGTCCAATGTTACACGTTGGTGTACGACCACTTATTTCCAGTGATATTACTTGAGGCTAGCAAATTAGCTAACATTAATTTTGTGTTTAAAATAGTATTTATGTATGCTAATAATCACAACATAATCATTTTCGAATTGTCATAAATCGGATTTTTGCTCTCTGTTTTTTTAGGCTTGTAATTTTAAACTGAATGATACTTAAAGACCGATACCATTTGCTCACTGCCACCAAGTGCAGTTGCACAGATTGTTTTTATTTTTATTTTTTATTTTTACCGCACTGATTAAAAGGGAGATACCAAGGTTTTTCTTTTGACAACGTCTCGTGATTAAAATGGACTAAGCTCAGCTAAAATTGTTCTTATACTGGATAATAGTTGGAAAAATCTCTGCAAGGCTTTGCAGATTAATATCTTGACCGTTTATTGGACTTTTGGCACAAGGAATACTATTCTTTAAAGTTTTTCTACATAAACTTACTATATACGTCGGCGCCAGAATAAAGTCTATATTAATGAGTTTTCATCATAAATTAGGCTGCGAGACCTTGGTTCTTTCCTAAATGAAGACGTAAATTCTATGAATAACTGAAAATTTTCAGATATAATGGGAATGTCGACTGATGGTTCAAATGGAAACTTAAAGAGGATATTCGACCAGTTTTAACGTTCAAGCCAAAACTCTCTCTCTCTCTCTCTCTCTCTCTCTCTCTCTCTCTCTCTCTCTCTCTCTCTCTCTCTCTTTCTTATCATTACCTTCTTATTATTTTCAATCATTTAGTATTCCAAATAAAGGAATTTGCTCCGTAATAATTTTTTTTACGCTATAAAACCTGCAATTTAAGTAACTTTTGCCGGTGTGCACGCAGGCCACGCAGGTATCTCTACAGAATTATACTTTTATGTAGTAACCATAAAAACATGAAGTTGCTAGAAATTTGGAAATGAACATGGTAAGGCCTTTCAAAATATATTCAGGAAATGTAAGTGCCTTCTATATGAAAAAAATTACAAATTCTCAATACTCGAGAAATAACACTTATAGGCTGAATTGTTAAAACAAAAGTTAGTTACACTAGAATATTTTAATTCCTTCCTCACGTACACATAACACACTCAAACTTACACAACCACAGACAGGCACTTATGCCTTATATCATACCTTTGATGACACTACATCTCTTAAATATTTAGCACTCATCATCAGTGCATCGATCCTCCCTACATACTACATATTCAGCCCTATCTAGCACGCATTTTCACGCTTCCTGTTAAAGCTTACGTAACCTTAATTCTGCCCATCAATCCGTCATTCTACATTCCTTTCACATGACTGAACCATTCAAAAATATTTTACATTTTTTTATGCATCTTTTATTTTCCATCTTTCAGTCCTTTTACGTCACTTACTTAGTGGCAAGTATTTAACTCTAATGATTGTGCCCCTTTTTATTTCATTTTTATCATTCATGCTTCACTTTTATACATTCTAACCTTGACATCCATAAGCACTGTGGGTGTGGTCCAGTCTTGGACACATATCCGTTTACAAGCTTTGCTTCACCTCTTTCGTGACATAACCTTCTCCCATCTTACAGTTATCTGATTTTTTTTCTGAGATAAGTATAAAAATATTTTCTTTATTTTCTTTATCCATATGAAAATTTACGCTTTCTCCTGTGCAACATTCTCCCTTTGCAAATACCTTCAACTCTTTCACAAATGCCTGTGTATTTTTTTCATTATGCTGTTTAGTCCTATATCAACTGAAAGCATCATTATTAGCCAAATCCTATTTCATTCACCATTAGCTTTGCACATAACTGCCAACTTTCACACATCTTCCTATGGCTTCATATATCACTGAATCATTCAAGATACATCTAACTCACATATATCCACCAAACTAGTCATTCCGTCTCCTACAAAATTCATTCCTGAATGTTTTTTGAACGAGATACCAAAGGCACCCCTACATTCTAATTAAACTACATACAGCTTTTGAATTACATTATTACCTCAGAACAAACAGTCCGTCCGGTAATACCATTTTTTTTCTAATCAACGCTGTATTTTCTTAATGAATCATTTAATACACAACACACGAACACACACACATACATACATACCATCCCATATTACGATTTCATCAGCGTTTTATAATTTCTTTTTTTCAAAACAGTTCGCAAGCTTCCACCACTTTCTTACTCATTCTAATTTTTCTTGTTTCTCGTTTGTATCTCGATGAAGTCAACAGAAATAAAAATCAATTTTACCCTTTTAACTAATACTATCTAAAGTGCAAAATAATAAATTAAATAAAATACAAGGCATACACCACGATAAGTGTTGGTTTCCCTGACACGTTCGTAATGTAAGCAAAAAGAAAGTACTAGAAATTGCGCTGAAGTTTCTTCGGGACAATCGAGTTTTCTGTACAGCGTATAATGCTGTATGAAACTCTTAGCCACTGATAATGAAACTCTCAGCTGCTGGCCATGAACCTTTCAGCCACGACCCGTGGGTGGCCTGTGTCGTTGGCTCCTATAGTACTGCTAGACGCACAATCACGATTAACTTTAACCTTAAATAAGATAAAATCTACTGAGGATAAAGGGCTATAATTTGACATCTTTGATGACTGGAGGGTGGATGATTAACAGACCAATTTGTAGCCTTCTAGCCCTAGTAGTTCATAAGATCTGAGGGCGGACGAACAGACAAATATCAATTGTTTTCTTTCACAGAAAAACTAAAACGTGAAATACCAGTAGAATAATTGTTACCTGTATTAGCAAATCAAGCCAATGGCGCATGAGTTAAGATTGAAAGACTTTTTTTTTTTTTTTTTTTTTTTTATAGGGCAGTTGAGGGTGATGATACTGCTGTAAGTGTTAATTGCAAAATCTAGCAATAATGTTCATGCTACGAAAATGATTGCTACATATCATTCCTCAGACACAATATTTGTGGACTTAGACAAGTACTGCTGATATATAATTTCATTGAAACTAGTTTTTTGGTTTTTTCAATAAATCTGTTCATGGAAGTGTAGCTGCTGAGATAGGCATCAGCTATTTCTCTTGACCTTAAAACGCCCATTAGTTCAAGATGAATCAGTTCAAGATCAGAAGTATGTTAAGCCACTCACCTAATCCAAATAACCGTATTTCATCTGCTTTGTACGAAAAAATATGATATATTCTGAGGCTAACTATTCCTCTTTCCTAACTAACTTATGATTGCTTCTGTATTCCATTTTATTTGCCAAGGAAATTAATTATCAGCCAAGAATACTATTTCTTTCTCTGTTTATCTGTTAATTACTTTTGGATTAAAAACCCAAAACTCAAACGTGCATAGCTTTTCTGGCTATTTTACATCCCAAAGATATGTACAATACATACCCAGGATATGAATACATTTATTTGTACTTTGCTTTAACTATGATATTTCTCAAGAGAGTTTCAAGATATGCATCTAGCTTTGTTGAATAATGGAATACCAAACGAAAGATAAACTTCACTCAAGAATAATTATGTAGGCATATATGTAAAACAGATTTTCTTTATTTCAATCTAGCAATGTCCTATTCTGTTTTTGTTAGTAATTATGCAAACTCTGTACCTTTAGTAATAAAAGGAGTATTTATAGTGAAATATATTTCACGATGAAAAGTAATTTAAAATCTTTATATCAATCTTATCATTATTTAATGGAAAAATTCCAGAATAATTTTTCTGTTATGTAACATTGCCAGATTTAATTTTTCTTCATTATGAAAACCACTTTCGATATGACACGATTATAATTCTTCCACCAAAAATGCCATTGAAACTGGTAGGACCTCTTTAGTTAAATCTTTTTACATAACCAGTTATATATTATTTTTTCTCTTACTAATAGAAATATGAAGCAAACGATAATTTCTGAATAAAGTTCAAGTATGCACGGTTCGAAAAACAGTTATACATATATATATATATATATATATATATATATATATATATATATATATATATAGATATATATATTATATATATATATATATATAAAATATATAATATATATATATATATAATATATATATATATTATATAATATATATATATATTATATATATATATAATATGAATAACTTGATCGTGAAGTATATCGAACGAGATGCTATGTATAAATAAAGGTTTTTGCCACGAAGGAAAATTGAAAAGCGAGATAGCCTACAACTTTCGGTCTAGCACGACCCTTTACTCAGGCATAACTGATCTTACAGAGGAAAATCATAGTAAAAGTAGACTTAATTTCCAAACTGACATTACAAGATTAGCAATAAGGTCGATTTCACTCTACAGAAACGAGGAAACGCCTGAGGGCAAGATTAGCTATTTTTAGGCAACCACTCCTTGGAGGAGCAAAACATGTGGTCAACAGATGATTCATCCAGAAAACAATACATTTTGACAAAACAAGGAGGCATATACAACTTATTACCATGAAATTTACAAAAATGTTCTCAAAAATAAAGATTGAAAAGATGAAAAAAAGGATTTAAATATATCTAGCAAGAAAGAGAGAGAGAGGAAGAGGAAGGAGGAGGGAGAGGAGGGAGAGCGAGAGAGAGAGACGAGAGAGAGAGGGAGAGAGGTGAGAGAGAGAGAGAGAGAAATAATAACTATATACATATGGGACTAATTAATTAGTAGTTCATTTATTTTAAGGTCCTTCATAAACATTTTACAAATATATAGGTCCAAATGGTGCAATCCCAGACTAAGATTTAGGTTGTTTTTATTAGTGATTTGTATCATTGCTGATTCCAGCAAATTTCTTGAAACATAATCATTAAATCTAGCAATTACAGAGACATCGCATCAATTAATACAATGAGATTTTTCACTCCGATGGATAAACAGTGCATTTAAAGTCTTGGCTGTTCTAACTGAATACATATGCTGCTTAATACGTACACATAAATTTTTACTTGACTGACCAACGTAAAAAGATGGACAATCTTTACAAGGAATTTTGTAAATGATGTTGTTATTTGTTACGGGACTATTCTTAATTAACATATCTTTAATGGTATTGATATAAAAGAACACTACATTAACATTAAACGATTTAAATATTGATCATATGGTTTCAAATCCACGAAAGTAAGGCAGGCTGAGTACATTTTAATGGATTTCTATATCATTACTAGCAACACTATAAAACTTTTTGTAAGCTTTTTGATAACATAAATCAATTATATGAGGTGGGTAGCAGAGATCGTTTCCTATCCTATAATATATATATATAGATTATATATATATATATATATATATATATATATATATGTATATTATTTATATATGATCCCAGTGTATTGGTCATACATTTTAACTTAAGCCGTATGTTATTTCAGATTTTTCAGAGTTCCAACACAATGCAGTGATAATCATTGTTCTAAGTTTTTGATGCTCGTCTTCTAAAGGGTGCTTATGAACAACAAAGTGCCCAAATAGAAATAATCAAACAATTCGGGGAAAAGATACTAGTTAATGAATATGGGAAAGCAAGAGAGTGCAAATAAATGAACTAAAATAAGGGTAAGCTTAATGTTATTGCAGTAAATATCAATGTATATAATATATATATATATATAGATATATATATATATAAATATATATATATATATATATATATATTATAAATATATATACATGATAAAAAGAGTATGGCCAGCAGAAACTCAGCATTTTTTCGTTGTTCACTTTATTTTCATTCGAACGCTACGACTTTTCGGGAAATACAAAATCCCATCTGTTCTTAGGGCTAAAAAACAAGGACAAATTAAAAGTCTATACTTCAAATCAGACGGGACCATTGTAATGGGGCAAGATAATAATGGCAGTATTAATAAAAAGACTACTTTTATATTATATATAGTTTCGATTAATAAAAGTCAGTTTAAAATTATATAAACGAGATCTGTAGAGCTTGAATTTGACAATTTGACAAAAATTTGGTGTATATTACTCATTTTACAGTAAAGTAGGAAATCATGGTCAAGTTCGCGGCCTTTTGAGTTTCTTCGTCGAGGATTCCAGACGGCGATAAAGTTTGATTGTGGATCCATTGTACTTTTGTCGAAGATAAGAATGGCATTGTCGCTTCAGAAAGAAAGTCGGATCTTTAATAAAAAGAGTATGGCCAGCAGAAACTTCAGCATTTTTTCGTTAAAACTTTATTTTCATCGAACGCCCTACGTTTCGGGATACAAATCCCATTCTTCAGGGCTAAAAACAAGGAAAAAATTAAAATTCTATACATTAAATCAGACTAAAATGGGGCACAGTATAAATTATGCTATTTAAAAAAATATATATATATAGTTTAATTAAAAAGTCAGTGTTATATAAAGAGATCTGTAGAGCTTTGAATTTGACAAAATTTGGTGTGATATTATCATAACAAAAGGTAAAGTAGGAATCATGGTCAAGTTCGGCTTTTTGAGTTTTCTTCGTCGAGGATTCCAGACGGCGATATAAAGTTTGATTGTGGATCCATTGTACTTTTGTCGAAGTAATGAATGGCATTGTCGCTTCTAGAAAGTCGGATCTTTAATAAAAAGAGTATGGCCAGCAAGAAACTCAGCATTTTTTCGTTAAAACTTATTTCATCGAAAACGCCTACGTTTCGGGATACAAATTTCCCATCTTCAGGCTAAAAACAAGGAAAAAATTAAAATTCTATACATTAAATCAGACTAAAATGGGGCACAGTAATAAATTATGCTATTTAAAAAAAATATATATATAGATTAATTAAAAGTCAGTGTTATATAAAGAGGATCTGTAGACTTGAATTTGACAAAATTTGGTGATATTTACTCATTTTTACAGTAAAGTAGGACAATCATGGTCAAGTTCGGCTTTTTTGAGTTTCGTTCGTCGAGGATTCCAGACGCGATAAAGTTTTGATTGTGGATCCATTGTACTTTTGTCGAAGATAATGAATGGCATTGTCGCTTCTAGAAAGTCGGATCTTTAATAAAAAGAGTATGGCCAGCAGAAACTTCAGCATTTTTTCGTTAAAACTTTATTTTCATCGAACGCCTACGTTTCGGGATACAAATCCCATCTTCAGGGCTAAAAACAAGGAAAAAATTAAAATTCTATACATTAAATCAGACTATAAATGGGGCACAGTAATAAATTATGCTATTTCAAAAAAAAATATATATATAGATTAATTAAAACAAAAAGTCAGTGTTATATAAGAGGATCTGTAGAGCTTGAATTTGACAAAATTTTGGTGTGATATTACTCATTTTACAGTAAAGTAGGAAATCATGGTCAAGTTCGGCTTTTTTGAGTTTCTTCGTCGAGGATTCCAGACGGCGATAAAGTTTGATTGTGGATCCATTGTACTTTTGTCGAAGATAATGAATGGCATTGTCGCTTCTAGAAAGTCGGATCTTTAATAAAAAGAGTATGGCCAGCAGAAACTTCAGCATTTTTTCGTTAAAAACTTTATTTCATCGAACGCCTACGTTTCGGGATACAAATCCCATCTTCAGGGCTAAAAACAAGGAAAAAATTAAAATTCTATACATTAAATCAGTTCTTACAATTAAAATCAGACTTAATTTAAAATGGGGCACAGTAATGAAATTATGAAATACAAAAAAAAATATAATATGTAATTGAATTAAAAGTCAGTGGTTATATAAGAGGATGCTGTAGAGCTTGAATTGACAAATTTGGTGTGATATTGGTACTCATTTTTACAGTAAAGGAAGACAAATAGGAAATCATGGTCAAGTTCGGCTTTTTTGAGTTTCTTCGTCGAGGATTCCAGACGGCGATAAAGTTTGATTGTGGATCCATTGTAAACTTTTTGTCGAAGATAATGAATGGCATTGTCGCTTCTAGAAAAAAAGTCGATCTTTAATAAAAAGAGTATGGCCAGCAGAAACTTCAGCATTTTTTTCGTTAAAACTTTATTTTCATCGAACGCCTACGTTTCGGGATACAAATCCCATCTTCAGGGCTAAAAACAAGGAAAAAAATTAAAAATCTATTACATTAAATCGACTAAAATGGGGCACAGTAATAAATTATGCTATTTAAAAAAAAATATATATATAGAATTAAATTAAAAGTCAGTGTTATATAAAGGAGATCTGTAGAGCTTGAATTTGTTTGACAAAAAAAGGTTTGGTGTGATATTACTCATTTTACAGTAAAGTAGGAAATCATGGTCAAGTTCGGCTTTTTTTGAGTTTTCTTCGTCGAGGATTCCAGACGGCGATAAAGTTTGATTGTGGATCCATTGTACTTTTGTCGAAGATAATGAATGGCAATTGTCGCTTCTAGAAAGTCGGATCTTTAATAAAAAGAGTATGGCCAGCAGAAACTTCAGCATTTTTTCGTTAAACTTTATTTTTCATCGAATGCCTACGTTTCGGGATACAAATCCCATCTTCAGGGCTAAAAACAAGGAAAAAATTAAAATTCTATACATTAAATCAGACTAAAATGGGGCACAGTAATAAATTATGCTATTTAAAAAAAAATATATATATAGATTAATTAAAAGTCAGTGTTATATAAAGAGGATCTGTAGAGCTTGAATTTACACAAAATTGGTGTGTTTATATTACTCATTTTACAGTAAAGTAGGAAATCATGGTCAAGTTCGGCTTTTTTGAGTTTCTTTCGTCGAGGAAATCCAGACGGCGATAAAGTTTGATTGTGGATCCATTGTACTTTTGTCGAAAGATATGAATGGCATTGTCGCTTCTAGAAAGTCGGATCTTTTAATAAAAAAGAGTATGGCCAGCAGAAACTTCAGCATTTTTTTTCGTTAAAACTTTATTTTCATCGAACGCCTACGTTTCGGGATACAAATCCCCTCTTCAGGGCTAAAAAACAAGGAAAAATTAAATTCTATACATTAAATCAGACTAAAACTGGGGCACAGTAATAAATTATGCTATTTTTAAAAAAAAATGTATATATAGATTAATTAAAAGTCAGTGTTATATAAAGAGGATCTGTAGAGCTTGAATTTGACAAAATTTGGTGTGATATTACTCATTTTTACAGTAAAGTAGGAAATCATGGTCAAGTTCGGCTTTTTTGAGTTTCTTCGTCGAGGATTCCAGACGGCGATAAAGTTTGATTGTGGATCCATTGTACTTTTGTACTGTGCCCCATTTTAGTCTGATTTAATGTATAGAATTTTAATTTTTTCCTTGTTTTTAGCCCTGAAGATGGGATTTGTATCCCGAAACGTAGGCGTTCGATGAAAATAAAGTTTTAACGAAAAAATGCTGAAGTTTCTGCTGGCCATACTCTTTTTATTAAAGATCCGACTTTCTAGAAGCGACAATGCCATTCATTATCTTCGACAAAAGTACAATGGATCCACAATCAAACTTTATCGCCGTCTGGCATCCTCGACGAAGAAACCTCACAAAAGCCGAACTTGACCATGATTTCCTACCTTTACTGTAAAATGAGTAATATCACACCAAATTTTGTCAAATTCAGCTCTACAGATCCTCTTTATATACACTGACTTTTAATTAATCTATATAATATATATTTTTTTTTTAATAGCATAATTTATTACTGTGCCCCATTTTAGTCTGATTAATATAGAATTTTAATTTTTTCCTTGTTTTTAGCCGCCCTGAAGATGGGCTTTGTATCCCGAAACGTAGGCGTTCGATTGAAAATAAAGTTTTAACGAAAAATGCTGAAGTTTCTGCTGGCCATACTCTTTTTATTAAAGATCCGACTTTCTAGAAGCGACAATGCCATTCATTATCTTCGACAAAAGTACAATGGATCCACAATCAAACTTTATCGCCGTCTGGAATCCTCGACGAAGAAACTCAAAAAAGCCGAACTTGACCATGATTTCCTACTTTACTGTAAAATGAGTAATATCACACCAAATTTTGTCAAATTCAAGCTCTACAGATCCTCTTTATATAACACTGACTTTTAATTAATCTTATATATATATATATTTTTTTTAAATAGCATAATTTATTACTGTGCCCCATTTTAGTCTGATTTAATGTATAGAATTTTAATTTTTTCCTTGTTTTTAGCCCTGAAGATGGGATTTGTATCCCGAAACGTAGGCGTTCGATGAAAATAAAGTTTTGAACGAAACCACAAAAAATGCTGAAGTTTCTGCTGGCCATACTCTTTTTATTAAAGATCCGACTTTCTAGAAGCGACAATGCCATTCATTATCTTCGACAAAAGTACAATGGATCCACAATCAAACTTTATCGCCGTCTGGAATCCTCGACGAAGAAACTAAAAAAGCCTGGAACTTGACCATGAATTCCATACTTTACTGTTAAAATGAGTAATATCACACCAAATTTTGTCAAATTCAAGCTCTACAGATCCTCTTTATATAACACTGACTTTTAATTAATCTATATATATATATTTTTTTAAATAGCATAATTTATTACTGTGCCCCATTTTAGTCTGATTTAATGTATAGAATTTTAATTTTTTCCTTGTTTTTAGCCCTGAAGATGGGATTTGTATCCCGAAACGTAGGCGTTCGATGAAAATAAAGTTTTAACGAAAAAATGCTGAAGTTTCTGCTGGCCATACTCTTTTTATCATGTATATATATTTATATATATATATATACTATATGATATATATATATATATATATATATATATACATGATAATTTAACTGCAATACATTAAGCTTACCCTTATTTTAGTTCATTTATTTGCACTCTCTTGCTTTCCCATATTCATTAACTAGTATCTTTTCCCCGAATTGTTTGATTATTTCTATTTGGGCACTTTGTTGTTCATAAGCACCCTTTAGAAGACGAGCATCAAACTTAGAACATGATTATCACTGCAGTTGTGTTGGAACTCTGAAAAATCTGAAATAACATACGGCTTAAGTTAAAATGTATGAACCAATACACTGGGATCATATATATATATCTATATATATATATATATATATATATATATATCTATATATATATATATATATATATATATGATCCGCCCAGTGTATTGGTCATACATTTTAACTTAAGCCGTATGTTATTTCAGATTTTTCTTTCAGAGTTCCAACACAATGCAGTGATATCATTGTTCTAAGTTTTTGATGCTCGTCTTCTAAAGGGTGCTTATGAACAACAAAGTGCCCAAATAGAAATAATCAAACAATTCTTGGGGAAAAGATACTAGTTAATGAATATGGGAAAGCAAGAGAGTGCAAATAAATGAACTAAAATAAGGGTAAGCTTAATGTTATTGCAGTAAATTATCATTGTATTATATCTATGATATATTATATATATATATATATATATATCATGTATATAGTATATATATAGTATATATTATTTATATATATATATAAATATATATACTGAGAAAAAGGTAATGGGCCAAAGCGGAAAACTTCAGACATTTTTTTCGTTAAAACTTTTTTTTCAATCGAACGACCTACGTTTTCGGGATAGCAAAGCCCATCTTCAGGGCTGAAAAACAAGGAAAAAATTTACAATTCTATACATTAAATCATACTAAATAGTGTGCACAGTATACTGTATGCTATTTAAAAAAAAATATATATATAGATGTGAAATTAAAATCCAGTGTTAAATATAAAGAGGATCTGTAGAGAGTTTGAACTTTGACAAAATTTGGTGTTATATTTACTCATTTTACGTAAAGTAGGAAATCATGGTCAAGTTCGGCTTTTTTGAGTTCTTTCGTTCGAGGATTCCAGACGGCGATAAAGTTTGATTGTGCATGCCATTGTACTTTTTTGTCGAAGATAATGAATGGCATTGTCGCTTCTAGAAAGTCGGGATCTTTAAATAAAAAGAGTATGGCCAGCAGGAAACTTCAGCATTTTTTTCGTTAAAACTTTATTTTCATCGAACGCCTACGTTTCGGGATACAAAATCCCATCTTCAGGGCTAAAACAAGGAAAAAATTAAAATTCTATACTTAAATCAGACTAAAATGGGGCACAAGTAATAAATTATGCTATTTAAAAAAAAATATATATATGATTAATTGAAAAAGTCAGTGTTATATAAAGAGGACTGTAGAGCTTGAATTTGACAAAAGTTTGGTGTGATATTACTCATTTTAAAAAACAGTACAGTAGGAAATCATGGTCAAGTTCGGCTTTTTTTGAGTTTCTTTGTCGAGGATTCCAGACGGCGATAAAGTTTGATTGTGGATCCATTGTACTTTTTGTCGAAGATATGAATGGCATTGTCGCTTCTAGAAAGTCGGTCTTTATAAAAAGAGTATGGCCAGCAGAAACTTCAGCATTTTTTTCGTTAAAACTTTATTTCATCGAACGCCTACGTTTCGGGATACAAATCCCATCTTCAAGGGGCTAAAAAACAAGGAAAAAATTGAAATTCTATACATTAAAATCAGACTAAAATGGGCACAGTAATAAATTATGCTAATTTAAAAAAATTTATATATTATAGATTAATTAAAAGTCAGTGTTATATAAAGAGGATCTGTAGAGCTTGAAATTAGACAAAATTTGGTGTGATATTACTCATTTTACAGTAAAGTAGGAAATCATGGTCAAGTTCGGCTTTTTTGAGTTTCTTCGTCGAGGATTCCAGACGGCGATAAAGTTTGATTGTGGATCCATTGTACTTTTGTCGAAGATAATGAATGGCATTGTCGCTTCTAGAAAGTCGGATCTTTTAATAAAAGAGTATGGCCAGCAGAAACTTCAGCATTTTTTTCGTTAAAACTTTATTTTCATCGGACGCCTACGTTTCGGGATACAAATCCCATCTTCATGGGCTAAAAACAAAAACGGAAGGAAAAAATTAAATTCTATACATTAAATCAGACTAAAAATGGGCACAGATAATAAATTAATGCCTATTTAAAAAAAAACAAAAAAAAAAATATATATATAGATTAATTAAAAGTCAGTGTTATATAAAGAGGATCTGTAGAGCTTGAATTTGACAAAATTTGGTGTGATATTACTCATTTTACAGTAAAGTAGGAAATCATGGTCAAGTTCGGCTTTTTTGAGTTTCTTCGTCGAGGATTCCAGACGGCGGATTAAAGTTTGATTGTCGGCATCCATTGTAACTTTTGTCGAAGATTAATGAATGGCATTGTTCGCTTTCTTTAAGAAAGTCGGATCTTTTAATAAAAAGAGTATGGCCAGCAGAAACTTCAGCATTTTTTCGTTAAAACTTTATTTTCATCGAACGCCTACGTTTCGGGATACAAATCCCATCTTCAGGGCTAAAAAAACAGGAAAAAATTAAAAATTCTATACATTAAATCAGACTAAAATGGGGCACAGTACAAAAGTACGCAATGGATCCAACCCCAATCAAACTTTATCGCCGTCTGGAATCCTCGACGAATGAAACTCAAAAAAAGCCGAACTTGACCATGATTTCCTACTTTTATTGTAAAATGAGTAATATCACACCAAATTTTGTCAAATTCAAGCTCTACAGATCCTCTTTATATAACACTGACTTTTAATTAATCTATATATATATTTTTTTTTAAATAGCATAATTTATTACTGTGCCCCATTTTAGTCTGATTTAATGTATAGAATTTTAATTTTTTCCTTGTTTTTAGCCCTGAAGATGGGATTTGTATCCCGAAACGTAGGCGTTCGATGAAAATAAAGTTTTAAAAACGAAAAATGCTAAAGTTTCTGCTGGCCATACTCTTTTTATTAAAATCCGACTTTCTAGAAGCGACAATGCCATTCATTATCTTCGACAAAAGTACAATGGATCCACAATCAAACTTTATCGCCGTCTGGAATCCTCGACGAAGAAACTCAAAAAAGCCGAACTTGACCATGATTTCCTACTTTACTGTAAAATGAGTAATATCACACCAAATTTTGTCAAATTCAAGCTCTACAGATCCTCTTTATATAACACTGACTTTTAATTAATCTATATATATATTTTTTTTTTAAATAGCATAATTTATTACTGTGCCCCATTTTAGTCTGATTTAATGTATAGAATTTTAATTTTTTCCTTGTTTTTAGCCCTGAAGATGGGATTTTGTATCCCCAAACGTAGGCGTTTTGCGATGAAAATAAAGTTTTAAACGAAAAAAAAAAAAAAAAAAAAAAAAAATGCTGAAGTTTTCTGCTGCCATTTCTCTTTTTATTCAGAAAATCCGACTTTCTAGAAGCGAAATAAGACAAAAAAAAAAAAAAATGCCATTCATTATCTTCGACAAAAGTACAAATTTGGATCACATCAAACTTATCTCCCAGTCTGGAATCCCTCGACGAAGTAAAACACTCAAAAAAGCCGAACTTGACCTTGATTTGCTACTTTACTGTAAAATGAGTAAATATCACAAACCAAATTTTGTCAAATCTTCAGCTCTACAGATCCCTTTAATATACACTGACGTTTTTATTAATCTATATATATAATATATAGCATAAATTTATTACTGTGCCCCATTTTAGTCTGATTTAATGTATGAATTTTAATTTTTTCCTTGTTTTTTTTTAGCCCTGAAGATGGGATTTGTATCCCGAAACGTAGGCTTTTCGGATGAAAATAAAGTTTTAACGAAAAAATGCTGAAGTTTCTGCTGGCCATACTCTTTTTATAAAGATCCGACTTTCTAGAAGCGACCAAATGCCCATTCATTATCTTCGACAAAACGTACAATGGATCCAAAATCAACTTTATCGCCGTCTGGAATCCTCGACGAACAAACTCAAAAAAGCCGAACTTGACCATGATTCCTACTTTACTGTAAAATGAGTAATCACCACAAAAAATTTTGTCAAATTCAAGCTCTACAGATCCTCTTTATATAACACTGACTTTTAATTAATCTATATATATATTTTTTTTTAAATAGCATAATTTTTATTAAGTGCCCCATTTTAGTCTGATTTAATGTATAGAATTTTAATTTTTTTCCTTGTTTTTTTTTAGCCCTGAAGATGGGATTGTATCCCGAAACGTAGGCGTTCGATGAAAATAAAGTTTTAACGAAAAAAGCTGAAGTTTTCGCTGGCCATACTCTTTTTATTAAAGATCCGACTTTTTCTAGAAGCGACAATGCCATCAATTATATACATGATAATTTACTGATGTTCGGGATAGTAAAACAAACACACACGCACACACACACTCACACACACACACACACACACACACATATATATATATATATATATATATATATATATATATATATATATATATATATATATATATATATATGTGTGTGTGTGTGTGTGTGTGTGTGTGTGTGTGCGTGTGTGTTTGTTTTACTATCCCGAACATCAGTAAATTATCATGTATATATATATATATATATATATATATATATATATATATATATATATATACATGATAATTTACTGCAATAACATTAAGCTTACCCTTATTTTAGTTCATTTATTTGCACTCTCTTGCTTTCCCATATTCATTAACTAGTATCTTTTCCCCGAATTGTTTGATTATTTCTATTCGGGCACTTTGTTGTTCACAAGCACCCTTTAGAAGACAAGCATCAAAAACTTAGAACAATGATTATCACTGCATTGTGTTGGAACTCTGAAAAATCTGAAATAACATACGGCTTAAGTTAAAATGTATGACCAATACACTGGGATCAAATAACCTACAGTCCTCTGCTAACGAATTAGAAAAGATCTGCAATTATAATGCAACTTCCGTTTTACCATCCCGAACATCAATCAGCATAGCGCAATTAGAACGAGCAAAATATAGCTATGTATTGCGATATATATATACATATATATATATATATATATATATATATATATATATATATATATATATATATATGACAGGTAAAAATGTTCTGTAACAACAGAATTCCATCTAATAAAAGGAGCCCATAAAATCACCAAATGTGGAAGAGAAAAGTACTATATTTCAGAAAGCTGTCTCTCTCTTCAGGTATAATGAATGAGAAAAGTTTACAGAAAGGTTTTTTTTTTTGGTGGTATTTATACCAAGAGATCCATCCACAAGTAAGCCAATTTAGGTCACCCCCGCTGATAATCTTCCTTTAATCTTCTTAAGCGTTGGTCGAATGAAAACTTGGTCGACGACATCTGAAATCCACGCGCCTTTTGAGATGTTCATTACCTGCTTCTCTTTTATTAAGGCCGATTCCATCATTTGACCCTTGTACCGGCAGTTGCTGCTATAAATTACATGTGACAAATTCCAGTTTATTTTATGGTTATGTTCATTCAGATGGTTGAAAATAGCCGAGTTCTGTTGTCCATACCTAACTGACCGTTTGTGTTGTATTAATCTCTGGGGAAGTGATTTACCTGTAAATCCGATGTAAGATTGGTCACAGTCTTGGCATGGGATCTCATAGACCCCAGAGTCCTTGGGAGATGTCTTTTGTTGGACGTTAATCAGGGATTTGGCTAAGGTGTTTGGGTAGGTAAATGCAAAAGGGTTGGATTTTCCCAAGGGTGTGGGTTATTCTCTTAATCGTCTCCAGGTGAGGAAATTTTTATTTTATTGTTGGGTGTGTCTCTGGTCTTGTCTTTAGGGGTCGGTAGAAAATTATGTTTGCTTTTTTTGAAATTGCTTTTCTCAATTATATGGTCAGGATACTTTAAAGACGAAAGTTGCTTGCGAATTAGTTCAAATTCTTTTTCCAGGAAATCTGGAGAACAAATTCGTAAGGCTCTTAAGAATAGGTTGCTAGCTACACCTATCTTGATAGTAATGTCGTGATAGCTAAAGTAGTGAATATATGAAAGTGAGAACGTTGGTTTTCTGTATATGGTAAATTTGTATTCTGTCGTGTCTCTGATTATTAAAACATCAAGAAAAGGAATTTTGTTGTCTGTTTCCCATTCAACTTTAAATTTGATGCTGGGCACTAATACATTTAATTTTGAGAGGAATTCATTAAAATTACCCCACCTATTATCCCAAAATGTTAGGATATCATCCACGTATCTCATTCACAGCATGTTTTTGGGTTTTATTGCATTTATTACTGTAGTTTCAAAGTATTCCATGTACAGATTGGCTAAAACAGGACTTAAAGGACTACCCATACTACACCCGAATTTTTGCTTGTAGAATGATTCCCCGAATGAAAATGCGTTATTAGATGCACATAATTCAACTAACTTTATTATTTTGTCAAGCGCCAATGGGAAATGATCTGAATAGGGGGATAATTTTTCCCTTAAAAACTGAAGAACGTCCTGTACTGGTACTTTTGTGAATAGGGAGTCTACGTCAAGGCTTAAAAGTTTTATGTTGTGAAGTGGTATATGCGCTTCTCTGAATTTGTGACAAAAATCTTCCGAATGTTTAATGTGACTGGGAGAAAAAGTGCCCAAAAGGAGAAAAGGAGGCCAGCTAACCATTTAGAAATTTTGTAATTGAAAGCTCCGGCGCATGAAACGATGGGTCTGAATGGAAGATTGTCTTTGTGAGTTTTGGGAAGGTCATAAAAGTAGGGTAATTTAGGATTAATTACTTTAAATTTCTGTAATAGTTCAATACTCTTTTTGTCTTGGCCAATTAATCTTACTTTCCGAAAAAATTCTGTGGGAACGTTTTGGAGGGGATTTTTCGTCAGTTTTTCGTACGTGTTTGTGTTGCTAAGGAGCTGGTTGATTTTGTCGAGGTAGAAATCTTTGTCCATTATTACGATTTTGCCGTCTTTGTCGGATCTGCTTATTATAACATCTAACTTTTTTAGCGAGTGGATGGCTATCATGAATCTGCGGGGAACAGGATATTTCTTATGAAGATCAGTTAAAGCATTTAGTAACACTCCTTTTAAACATATCTCTTCACGGCTGTAGTTTTTGTCAGATATGAATTTATCAAAAGCCACTATGAAGTCTAGGTTGTTTTTGCGGTCTGGCATAAGAGCAAAGGATAAGCCTAAATTTAAAAAACTAAATGTTGTTTATTTACAGTAAGGGGGTGTTAGATAAGTTTAAAACTTTGTCTTGTTGTTCAAGATTATTCCATGCGCTATTGTCTATTAGGTTATTTAACTTGCGTAAAAGTCTGTTGGAATGAGTCACGCTTTTATAGGCAGCATTGTCGGAACAGAAGGAAATCAGATACCTGTATATGTGGTCCGTAGTGAGGAGGCGAAGATTAGACTGAGTTCCATATATCACTCTGCGTAGCACGAAGATGTCGTTTCTCGTACTGGTGATTCTTTCTTCCAGGAAAATCTTGTGTGATAGAGGGAAGGGGTTTGATTGCAGAGTCCATCTCCCGAATCCGTACATTTTTGGGAGAACTTGTTCTTTGAGGCATTCTTCCAAAAAATGTTTTTGGTTTTTCAGTCGGTGTAGTCTGTTCAGTTCTTTTTCAAACTTGCGGAAAACTGGCTTGACTTCTGGAAGTGAGTGAAGAATCGTGGAAAGGCGGTTGAATTCCATAATGGGCTGACAATGACAGGTAAAAATGTTCTGTAACAACAGAATTCCATTTAATAAAAGAAGCCCATAAAAACACCAAAATGTAGAGAGAAAAGTACTATATTTCAGAGACTGCTGTCTCTCTCTTCAGGTATATGAATGAGAAAAGTTTACAGAAAAGGTGGTATTTATACCAAGAGATCCGTCCACAAGTAAGCCAATTTAGGTCACCCCCGCTGATAATCTTCCTTTAATCTTCTTAAGCGTTGGTCGAATGAAAACTTGGTCGACGACATCTGAAATCCACGCGCCTTTTGAGATGTTCATTACCTGCTTCTCTTTTATTAAGGCCGATTCCATCATTTGACTCTTGTACCGGCAGTTGCTGCTATAAATTACACGTGACAAATTCCAGTTTATTTTATGGTTATGTTCATTTATATGGTTGAAAATAGCCGAGTTCTGTTGTCCATACCTAACTGACCGTTTGTGTTGTATTAATCTCTGGGGAAGTGATTTACCTGTAAATCCAATGTAAGATTGGTCACAGTCTTAGCCAAATCCCTGATTAACGTCCAACAAAAGACATCTCCCAAGGACTCTGGGGTCTATGAGATCCCATGCCAAGACTGTGACCAATCTTACATCGGATTTACAGGTAAATCACTTCCCCAGAGATTAATACAACACAAACGGTCAGTTAGGTATGGACAACAGAACTCGCTATTTTCAACCATATAAATGAACATAACCATAAAATAAACTGGAATTTGTCACGTGTAATTTATAGCAGCAACTGCCGGTACAAGAGTCAAATGATGGAATTGGCCTCAGTAAAAAGAAGCAGGTAATGAACATCTCAAAGGGCACGTGGATTTCAGATGTCGATGACCAGTTTTCATTCAACCAACGCTTAAGAAGATTAAAGGAAGATTATCAGCGGGGGTGACCTAAATTGGCTTACTTGTGGACGGATCTCTTGGTATAAATACCACCTTTTCTGTAAACTTTTCTCATTCATATACCTGAAGAGAGAGACAGCAGTCTCTGAAATATAGTACTTTTCTCTCTACATTTTGGTTGTTTTTTATGGGCTCCTTTTATTAGATATATATATATATATATATATATATATATATATATATATATATATATATATATATATATATATATATATATATATATATATATATATATATATATATATGCTGATTGATGTTCGGGATGGTAAAACAGACGTTGCATTATAGTTGCAGATCTTTTCTAATTCGTTAGCAGAGGACTGTAGGTTATTTGATCCCAGTGTATTGGTCATACATTTTAACTTAAGCCATATGTTATTTCAGATTTTTCAGAGTTCCAACACAATGCAGTGATAATCATTGTTCTAAGTTTTTGATGCTCGTCTTCTAAAGGGTGCTTGTGAACAACAAAGTGCCCGAATAGAAATAATCAGACAATTCGGGGAAAAGATACTAGTTAATGAATATGGGAAAGCAAGAGAGTGCAAATAAATGAACTAAAATAAGGGTAAGCTTAATGTTATTGCAGTAAATTATCATTTATTATGAATATTGCATTATACATCTATCTAATAATCTCAGCATAAAATCATTTCCACGAATGAACAGGTTCTTGTTCGTAGTCTAAAAGTACATTGAATATCTTACACCCTTGTACTCTTCTAATACTCACTAAATTCGATAATTCAGTCTTCAGTTACCATGTGAATCCTATGAGGATAAATTTGATTTCATTTTCCAGTAAAATACACTAAAGACTTCTGCAGCAAGAAAGATTCCTTGGGTGTTTTCAGTATCATTGTCTGCTGTTTCTAAAAGGAAGGACATTACGGTGTTTTCATAAACTAAAATTGAAATGGACAAAAACATAAGTAATTCAGAAATTTTATTCATTTAAGTTTCTCTCTGAATATTTAATATTTTGTGTGGCCTCCATCTGCCTGTACCACAGCCTGCATTCTTGAGGGGTATGATTTCAGCAAATCACAAGAAAGCTGAGACTCAAACTCCGTTTCCTTTAGCACTTCGGTCACCTCCCTTCGCAGGTCGTTGAGGCTTGGTATACCATCATAGTTCACTGTGCACACTTCAATACGATCTTTTAAGATACTACCAATGTTTTCACGCACATTAAGGTCAGGGGAGCTACCTGGAAATTCACTTGATGAGAAGAAGTTGATACCACTGTTTCGAAGCAGATAACATATTTTCAGGATCTTTGAGGAAAGGAAATACTAGACCAGTAAGCACAGTTTCTCTGAAAGATTCGCCATTCCATGACTGTCTTTTTACTTTGATGATCCACATCAACTGTTTAGCTGTGAAACAGAGAAAAATTCCCAAACATTCAGGAAATTTCACAACATGTCTCACATGTCATTGCTGATATCATCCAACTTTGCTGCCCAAATGATGAAATTTTTATGATCTGGGTTCCTGACTGTGAAAATGAAGAATTCAGCTGATGCAGAAACATGGAGAAAGTCAGCTTCATCACAATCTTTAAGAAATAAACCACAAAACCATGCATAGTCTGCTCTCTGTTGCTGAGGGATGTTGGGCTTGCTGATAACATGAAATGGCTTGATACCAGATTTTTTCAACTCACGATATACAGCACTATGACTTCTCTTCTTTCTCCTTTTTTTTCTAGTTCAAGTGCCAATTTATGTAAAGACTTTCTTGGTCTACCCTCTGCCCCAGCTATGATGTATTTTGACTCCTGAGAAAGGTCCTCGTGCCTTCCAAGATTCTCACTCTTTTCGTGATGACAGTCATATGGGGTTTTGTTCCAGTTTCTTTTAACAAAGGATTCGTCTCTTTTAATGTATTTAGCTATCCAGGAACATGAAATGAAGGATGCGCCAGCATCCCTGGCCTCTCTGAAGGTTATAGCAGAGATCTGATTTCCTCCTAGTCATTAGCCTTGACTGTATCTAACTCTGTTACTCAATCTGAAAATACAAAAATAAAATGAAAAATAGCTTAATAGAAACTTAAGATAATGTACTTGGAGAAAGGCTATAGCAGAAAACTTCATAACTTTCCATTTGTTCTGTGGAGGGGGCCTTTAATTTCGAAGCACCCAATATACATACATACATACACACACACACATTTATATATATATATATATATATATATATATATATATATATATATATATATATATATATATATATATATATATAGATAGATAGATAGATAGATATATATTGTGCCAGATTCCGTTACCACGCACACACACACACACACACACACACACACACACACATCATATATATATATATATATATATATATATATATATATATATATATATATATATATATATATATATATATATATATATATATATATATATATATTGTGTCAGATTCCGTTACCAGTTCTTTCTGAAGATCCACCTTAAAACTATGTACTTGTATATAAGAGGAGTGTTACTCTTTGAAACAGCAAAAATGAAGCTCAAACACGAACAGGACCGACAAAATAAACTATGTATAAAACTGAATAACAAATATATCTATACACAGATGGGTAGCACCTTAATTACATAATCACCTGAAAAGGAAAGGGCCGCACACCTTACAAGCAATAAACATAATCTCATAGTTAACAATGTACCAACAGGAGGAAAAAGAGCTAAACGAGAAGGTGAGAAGACATAAACATACCATGGCGAAAAATCATCACAAATGCGTGGCAGGAAAGAGCACAGAGAGAAAGAATCCTTAAACCTAGCTAAACAATAATTCCATACACCTAACAGCAAACCAAAGGTTTAGATGATCCAATAAATCAAAATGTTCAAATTGCAGGCAAGCGATGAAATAATCCTATAACCCTATGGTTCACACACATAGGGTCAATCATTCCTGGGTGGACGCACGTCAGCAAAAGCCCACCAGCAAATATTTGTCATGAGGATAATAAAAAATATTAATGGTGGCTTACACTTCTTTATCGCTGAAACGCTGACTAGACCTCAAGGATACATTAGAACAGCGAGGCAAAGGTCATAATGACCGTCTCTTAGGACCACAGAAGAACAGAGACACCTGAGCGGTACGTCTCACTCAAGCCAAGCAGGAGAGGTCCGAAGTCTCTCTCCCCTCTCACTGGAGTCAATCAAGCTGCTGATATACCAATAAACTCCTAGGCCATCCAAAAATCCTTTTGTCGAGAGTCCGTACACAGGCTAAAAGTACTTTGGATGCACCGACTCAAAGAAAACCCACACTACCAACCGGTAATCTCTTGACACACCCACACACACTCACAAATATGAAAACAAAAGAATAACATACAAACCGATTGGAGAATGGTTAACAGCGAACCACCTCGTTTGGAACCACCTCCTAAACAAGGTGATTATTAAAATATAAAGTGGAAACCAAAAATAAACAAAAGACAAAAGATTTCACAATAATGTTGCTCTGCTCCTTGCGATATAAACTAATATATAAATTGACACAAACATTAATCAGTCTTCATGGTCAGTATTTTCTATTTTTAAGTAAAATTAAATATATCCTTCAGACCATGGTGATCTAACTATTCAAGACGCATGGGGAAAGGATTAATATCATCACTTTTATTAGTAATTGTCCATGAAACATTGATCATATCTGATTTATATACATTTTTTCATCAAAGACGCAATTATTTGACATTGATAAATCTCTCTTACTTCTATTTTGGCTATCAAGTTCAGATTTAAAATTCTGTAAAAGTAAAACTAGTCATATTATGTAATAAATAAAGATGTCATGTATCAGTGAAATGCTGGAAAAAATTATGCTGTAACCTGTAACCTAAAAAAATCAGTGGAGTGTCTAGAACGAAAAATAAGTAAATTTAAGACTCGAAAAAGCTGAAATAATTCGTTTATGACAGAGATTATGAGGGACAAAAAATCAAGCTAGGTAGATGACCTCCGAAAGTCAAATTTTGTATAAGTTCTTAATGTCCTCTTGCTCCATATTTGTCAAGAATCCTGGAATAGCGGATGAGTGACCTTTCCTCCTCACGCAAGAGGACAGCGAGTGGCATTAGAGCATAATACTCTTTGAAATATTATCCTCTTTGTCCATTTTCTTTATGAAAGAGAGAATCTGAAAACCTGAAGCATTTATGACGCGAGTAAATAATGCACCAGTTTCTTTTCGCAATCTAATTTTCTGCAACGCATGTAATGATGCATGAAACTCTGCACCACGGCCCATGAAACTTATAGCCACGGGCAGGTGGTGGCTTGTGTTGCTACCAATAGCGGTACCAGGATCACGATCATGGCTAACTTTAACCGTAAATAAAATAAAAACTACTGAGGCTAGAGGGCGGCAATTTTATGTTTAATGATTGGAGAGTGGGTGGTCAACATTCCAGTTTTCAGCTCTCTAGCCTCATTACAAGGCTACGTGGGTCAAAACGTTCTAATTGGCCAACATGGTAGAGGGGGTTTCATATCGATTCTAATTACGAAAACACCGAGGTCGACGGTGAATTTGTAAGGCCAGAATCGATATAAAACTTATAGCCTCTCTGTTGGCCGACTGGCCGTTCCTGATTTCGTTCCCGTCCACTGGACGGTGGTTCGATCCCTTGAGGGGACGAAATTATTATCAACTAAAAATTCCCCTTCGGTACATATATGAAAATATATAAATTCCGAGGTAGAGCGAATTAGATATTAAAAGACATCTGTAGCTCGAATTATCTATATGAATCACGGTGATGTGATAATTATTCATTACAAGGCTACGTGGGTCAAAATGTTCTAATTGGCTAACATGGTAGAGGGGGTTTCATATCGATTCGAATTACGAAAACACCAAGGTCGACGGTGAATTTGTAAGGCCAGAATCGATATAAAACTTATAGCCTCCCTGTTGGCCGACTGGATAACGTCACTGGCCGTTCCTGATTTCGTTTCCGTCCACTGGACGGTGGTTCGATCCCATGAGGGAACGAAATTATTATCAACTAAAAATTCCCCTCCGGTACATATATGAAAATATATCAATTCCGAGGTAGAGCGAATTAGATATTAAAGGACATTTGTAGCTTGAATGATCTATATGAATCACGGTGATGTGATAATTATTCATATTTAATATATATATATATATTATATATATAATATATATATATATATATATATATATATATATATATATATGTGTGTGTGTGTTGTGTGTGGGTGTGTGTGGGGGGGGGGGGGTGAATGTTTATGCATTTCTCCTTTTTTCGTTTCCACTTACTCATTTTTGCTCTTTTATGTAACACTTGAACAGCATTGTATATGTAGTTCTTCTAAGGATAAGGGTACTATGCTACCCAAGCCACCACTCTCCCCACCCCCTCCCGCTTTTATTTCTTTTTTTTTTTCTTTTTTTTTTTCTTTTTTTTTTTTTTTTACCTCAATTCATTGTGATACGTAATGATAGTTGAGAAGATACGAAAATGATACTCCAGGATCGAACCAGATCTTTGCGATTATTATATACGTTTTATGTACAGGGTTTTATTTACAACTCGGTAGTTAATGTATGAATGTAACATTGATTTTTTGTCTTATCGTCACAGGAGCAGATCATAGTTAGATTGAAATGCAGAGAGAGAGAGAGAGAGAGAGAGAGAGAGAGAGAGAGAGAGAGAGAGAGAGAGAGTAAATAAAATTCAGACGTTAATTCATAGCAAAGAGGGTAGGTACAATTATAGGAAGTTTGAATAAAGATAGCAAGTGGTAGAAGAAATATAGCAGAGTAAAAATGATAGCAGAAGAGATATCCATACACTGTATAAAGGAAGATGGATATCATAGTCGAAATGAAAGTAAGAGCGTAGATACGAAGAAAATACCGGCACGAACTTTATTGAGCGTAAGTTGTTCTACATGAAAACAAATATCAAGAGATAAGTTAGTGAAAAAACAGATCTAAAAATAAAAAGCGTGAATGGATAGCACTCGGTTAAAGTTCATGCAGCTGTCTATTTATGAAGTGAGTTTTTCAAAGACTGTCCAAGTACAGATTAACACAGTTGTGAAAATACTTTTGTATGTTACTGTTGAAGAGGTAAGACGTTTGAAAGAAGACACTTATAGTAGATAGGTTTTACATGCGCAATGTAAGCACAGTAATGACAGTATAACCAATCGTTGAAAAAAAAAATTCCTTAATGGGTACAGATTCTAAGGTATGATAAGGGAAATGTTGATCCTTTGTATAAAGATATGGGTGATGGAGGAGGCTTTAGGATATACAAAGGTGTTTAAATCTATAAAACTACACAGATGGTAAATAGATGAAGAGGGAGACTAGTTTGGGTTTAGACAATGAGGAGTATGTTCGGATACAGAGTTCCTTGTGAATAAGGTTGTGTGAAGCTTGAAAGTAAAGGGAAATAAATGAATGCCGAATATATCAAACTGGACAACGCTTGTATTTGAGCTGATAACACTGTGATATGGAGGATGTTGAGAATATACGTATAAAAGAGTATTGTTCAGAGATTTTTGATAATCACACGATGGATGTGAAGTGTATTTCAGAACAATTTTAAATCCTTCAAGTCGAATGATGACGAATGTTTACAAATAACATATTACTTTTTTCGGAAAAGGAAAGATAAATCTCAGAGATGGCTGAAAGCGTTTCAAAATATCTGAAAGATGTTAAATTTTACAGCAAAGATGAGCGAGAGTGCTGAAGGTATCTGGCATGATGAAATCATAAATGAAGGTAGCAGATTTTGTGCAAGAGTCAAGGAGGAGTCTCCAATCTTCTAGAATGCAAAGATGGAATATTTGACGTAATTATGAGCCAATTCTCCTTCAAGAAAGATAAGTGAAAATCGTGTAAATGGTGAAAGAATAAAGTAGAAGCCGTACAAATAAGGAACAGCAGAATAAGGAACAGCAGAATGTCGATGTGGACGATAAAGTATATGGCATAGTCAATTTGAACTAATGAAGGAAGATACGATGGTGTAAAGAGTATACATTTCAGTAGTGTTAAGAAATAGGATGAGCGTAAAGTTTAAAAAGCAGCTTATTGTACGGAAGATCCGTAATATCCACAGAGTTAGATATTGCTTCAGAGAAAGAGATGACAGTATGTACAGCGTGCTCTAGGAGAATTGACACTGGGAAAATTACCACTGGGATGATTGCCACTTGGAACATTGCCCATGTGGGAGAATTGTCACTGGGAACATTGCCACTGGAATTATTGCCACTTGGAACATTGCCCAGATGGGAGAATTGCCACTGGGATGATTGCCACTTGGAGCATTGCCCATGTGGGAGAATTGTCACTGGGAACATTGCCACAGGAATGATTGCCACTTGGAACATTGCCCATGTGGGAGAATTGCCACTGGGAACATTGCCCATGTCTGAACATTGCCACGAGGAACATTGCCCATGTGGGAGAATTGCCACTGGGAACATTGCCCATGTTTGAACATTACCACGAGGGACACTGCCCATGTGCTTTCAGGTTTTATAACTAAAATTTAGCATATGAATAACTTTTCGTACAATTAAATTTCTATCTATAAAAACATAAAAAAGTTACCTAAAAGGTATGACAATATCCAGAAATGAATTATATATTCTAATAGAAGGTAAATATAAAATGGTTATTTTAAATTATATCTGATATGTAAAAATTTGATAAAAATATGTTCATATTATATGCAATAGACTTCAAATGCAACAATTTATCATTATCGTTTCCATAATTGTCAACAATACGCTTTGCTCGCACATTTAACGTTGTTATATTTCTTATTTTTCGGGAAACGGTCACCCTTCAAACTGAACATATTTAGTTTTCCTCCTGTTTCAATGCTAGGATTAGTTTCCAAAGGTTAGGGTGAGAATTACTCACTGATTTATTTAGAACATTATGAAATGATTCAACACATTTATTGGTACGGGGTAAAGATAGCTCAGCTCGACTATAGACATTCCAAAGAGCAACTGGGAACAGGTTGATCTCTTCGTTGGTTGATTCTTCTTCCTCTTAATACCCACTATGTCAGTAATTTCGAAGTATGAGGTAAATGCCAATGGTATACCTTCTTTTGATAGATCTTCAAAAACTTCAACAACATCTGCTGGTAGCACAAACGCAAGTGCAGAAAAATTCCTCATTACAAGAGAGAATGCATTAAATTATCGGCATGGTATTTTTGTTCATAACCAAGATGAACAACCCTCCTGTATAGCGACTTCGGAAAGTGGAAGAAACAGCAATTCAATTTAGCATTAGGGTAGATCTATTTAAGGATATTGAGAGAGGTCATCTCAAAGTCAATCGTGATATTTTGAGGGCCGTAATCAATTGGTTCTTTAATTTTTTCATAGAATCTTCTGTGTGCTGATTCAGTTTTGTTTGGTAGGAGAGCAAATGCTCGACGTATGCTAAGATTATCATTGTGAACACGAATGTTTACAAGTTGATCAAATATTTCAGGGGCCACTTTAAATATACCATCAATAGCCCAGTTCTTGAACATCTTTAGATATTCCATATCTGTTGTGGTTGTAAAGATAAGTATGTGATTTGCATCATCAACTCCGGAATCATATTAAAGAAACTTTTCTCACGTGTCGAGAACAGTAGATTCTTGTGGTATGGCGTATCCCGTACGTACATTTGAACAGCAGGAAATTTGCATCTTTCTGGCTCCATTTTCGATCATTTCTGCAAATGCTATTTACAGAAGGTAATTGAGCAAGTGTAGCTTCATCTAAGGTAGCAGCCGCTTGTGATACTAGTTCACGACTCGATTGATGAGATGTTGCAGAAGTGGCTTTTATAGTTGCTTGAACACTTTGGCTTCATTAACATACTTTAAAACTTCGACATTTTCTATCAATGCGTTCGTGTTCAATCTTGCTTTGCATTTCTTTTACCTTCTTCGAGAACATTCCCAATAAATAATTGTGCCACTCTTATTTTCGCTGTGTTATGATGCATGAATTGCAAGTCATCGACAAGCATATGTCTTCCACGTTCACTTTTTATCACACGAGCCATCATTGGTCTTAGCTTGAACCGTTCCATTTAAAACAGGAAACGAGTAAGTAATAGTTTGTCTTACCCTACATAAAAAAAACTATTAAACTAGTTTCTCGTTTAAGAATCATCAGTGATAAATAATTGTAAATGGTTTTAAAAGGCAATTTCATATTTTGAATAAAAGCAGTTTCCAGATTACGAATCTTCAGTGATAAGTGGTTGTAAATGGTTGTAAAAGGCAATTTCATAGGTGAAATAAGATAAGTTTCTAAATACGGTAATACCATTCAAATGAGTTTTTATAAAGAATTGATTCTTGTTTAGTTTTGTAATTATTTTTATATAAATCTTTAATTTCAGTTATAAGACCTGGGGAGTGTTCCCAGCGGTATTGTTCATACTTGGGCAATGTTCCCAGTGGCAATGTTCCCAGTGGTAGTGTTCCCAGTGACAATTCTCCTACATGGGCAATGATCCGCCAGGCAATCATCCCAATGGCAATTATTAAATTGCTAGAACACTTTTGGCTTCAACTACATCCTTGGTCGCAAAGTGGCAGTGTTCATTAACATACATTAAAATTTCAACATTTTCTATCCATACGTCCGTACGCAATCTATTTTTGCATTTTGTTTGCTTTCTTTGAGAACATTCCCAATAAATAATTGTGCCACTTTTATTTTCGCTATAGTTGTGATATATGATTGCAATTCATCGACAAGCATATTTC